>NC_057800.1:563345394-563688125 GCF_018294505.1 Triticum aestivum
AGAAAATGATAAAAACTTCAAAAAATAAAATCCTTCGAGAGGTAGTTATATTACTACATCTACACGTTAGGAAAATTTGAAAACTTAAATTTGGACATGTTTTGCAAAAAGTGTAGGGAAAATGTAAAACGGCTATAACTTTTGCATATGATGTCGGAAAAAAACGTATAATATATCAAAAAATTCAGCACGAAAATCCGCATTTGATGAAGACCGCCTACGGCCTGTTTGCAATTTGTTAGAATCCTCAAATTCTAAAAGGAAAAAAAGATATGGTCAAATTTTAGTTTTTTTTAAAAAAAATTGGTTAAATCTGGTCAAACTACTTATTCAAGAAGTATTAATGTTACTACATAATTATTCAAGAATATTAGTGTTACTAAATAATTATTTCAATTTTTTGAATTTTGGTCAAATCTGGTCAAACTATGGTCAAACTGTGGTCAAACTATGGTCAAACTTATTCAAGAAATATTAGTGTTACTAAATAATTACTGTTTTTTAGAATAATAGTTTCAAACTCAAACAGTGAAATGTGTGACTTCATGCTCAAGCTAAACTCCTGAGGGTTAATAGGATTGACATTTACTATTGTCAGGAAAACAACAAGTGCAGACTTGGAAACGAAGGAGAATAGAACCCGAAAGTTAAGCGTGCTCGGGCTAGAGTAGTGAGAGGGATGAGTGACCGGTCGGGAAGTTAGATGATTTGGAATGAGTGATCCACACTTGAGCAGTTAAGAGAGGTGATTAGAGACTAAATCACCAAATAATTCAGAAAAATTAAAAATAAAAAAAAATCCAAAATTTTCAAAAAAAATAAAAAAAACCTTTAGTACCGGTTGGTAACACCAACCGGTACTAAAGGTCCCCCATACAAGGGCGCGAGCTCACGCCACGTGGTGGCACTTTAGCGCCGGTTCATGTCGAACCGGTACTAAAGGGGGGCCTTTAGTGCCCACCAATTAGTGCCGGTTATGGAACCGGCACTAAAGGCCCTTACGAACCGGTTTTAAAGATCCGTTTTCTACTAGTGGCGGTTGGGATCGGGTGTGGGGGTAGGGTCGAGGGTTAGGTAGAGAGAGAGAGAGAGAGGGTGGGGGCAACAGCCATTAGATAGTCAATTATTTGTCATCTGCCAGCAGATGGTAAAGAGGTGGGGCTGGTGGGCCATTAGGGTTTAGGCCCCCACTGGCAGATGGCAAAGAATTGGCTGGTGGCAACTAGGATCTTTGCCGTTCATTTTTTATAAGCAGACGACAAAGATCATCTTTGTCGTCCGCTAGCAGACGGCAAAGAACTGACTAACGGAAAATTCTCTGTTTTCAGTAGTGACTAGGACAAAAACGTGCATCAACCACTATGCATAGATTACCCCAATGTCACGATAATCCGCAAGTTGAATACCAAATCATATGTCAAGTGAATCAATAGAACACCCCATTGTCACCATGGGTATCCACATGCAAGACATACATCAAGTGTTCTTAAATCCAAAAAATATTCAATTCGATAATAGTGAAACCTCAAAGGTAAAAACTCAATTAATCACAACAAGATAGAGAGGGGGAAACACCATATGATCCAACTATAGTAACAAAGCTCGCAGTACATCATGATCATGCCAAATCAAGAACCCGAGAGAGAGAGAGAGAGAGAGAGAGAGAGAGAGAGAGAGAGATCAAACCAATGTTGAGGATACCGCTTATCGTTAGCTTCTCGGTTAGCTGGGGATTAGAGATTAATCGGGAATCGGCCGATTAGTCGATTTAACCAGTCATTTTTTGCAAATCACAGGTTCCCAACACTAAAATATGTTATATTCAACACCAAAACAATATTTGACAAAAGTGTTACCTTGATTCCTAGCCTTTGAATCCTTGTATAACGATAGACAAAATAGGACAACAATACATATTGCGTAACAAGGTCCAAAAAATGCAAATAATTAAACATAGTTTTTGCAAACATAGTGCTATGAATAGGCGATTTATTAGTATTTTCTCGATAAATCATTGTCATAGCGATAAATCAGCCCAAAGGATAAACGATGAAGATAAGGCATAATCTTATCGATCACCCCAAGAGTAGCGATAAATAGGACGATAAATCATTGAATCGGAAGATTTTTTGAATCGTGGATCAAACACATAGCTACTTGTACATACCCTCAGCCCTGAGGGTGAACTACTTCCTCCTTGTCATGGAGACCGTCGAGATGATGAAGCTGGCCTCCGGTGATGATTTCCCCCTCGGGTAGGGTGCTGGAATAGGGCTCCAATGGAGATCACTTTGGTACAGAGGCTTGCAGCGGCGGAACAACTCATCTAGGTTAAGTTTCGGAGGTTTATGTATATATAGGATTTTTCAGCGTCAGATTCACGTCGGGGGGGGGGGGTCTCGAGGGTCCCACAAGCTCGGGGGAGCGCGCTAGGGGGTGCCCCCAGGCTTGTGGCTCCCTCGGCCACTCTCTGGCCCATCTCCTGTGCTTCGTGGGTCTCTTTTGGTCCATTAAAATCACCGTAAATTTTCAGTCCATTCTGAGAACTTTTATTTTTGCATAAAAACCCACACCATGGTAGTTTTGCTGAAAACAGTGCTAGACCAGATTAGTTCCATTCAAATCATAAATTCTAGATACATTAGAGACATATTAGCCGACGTGGCAAGCACCCCCCATTCCAAGACAGCATCATGGGGAACCAACCTAGTGAATATGAAAGCTCTCCGACGTCGCCTTCTAGATCTAATCTAGAAGGAGGAAGAAGGAGCGACAATAATTTAGAAGGAGAGGGACACCCTAGGGTTTCGTCCAGCAAGGGGGAGGTGAAGCTGGTGTAGGGGTGCGGCTTGGGTGCCATTTGGGGTGCACCACATCCTTATATAGGAGGTCATCCTTCCTTTAGGCCGGTTTGGGCAAGGGGAGGAGGATTCCTCTGAGAACTCCAACTCCCCCCCTGCCCCCACCACCCACCCACCCAATTCGGCCTCCCGCTTTAGGCAAGTTTTCCCAACCCCCTTGACGCTGCCTTGACCCACAAGGAAAGCCCTAGGGGGAGGTACGGCCTAGAAGGGGACACTTCGGCATGTTCCGAAAGCTTCCACAAATTTCTAGAACCTTCTGGAACTTTTTGATATCTTCCGAAACATTTACAGTCCAGTATCACCTGAATCATCTAGGACTTCCTGGAACACCCACTAGATTCTCCGAGGCACTTTCAGACCCTTCTCTCCACTCTTCATTACACAATTGCATTCATACACACCCCTAAACCATTAAGCGCATGACCCTACAGGTTCGAGCATATGCGGACATGTTTGGAACACATTACAATCAATACTCATTAGCGGGATCTGGATACCCATATTGACTCCCGCATATCATTGAAGATCTTTATCAAGTGAACCTTGTATTACCGTAAATAATTCCTTTTGCTTCACAAAATGTTACACACCCTAAAGAGACTATGACAGTATCTCGTGATCAATATTTGAACACTATACCTAGTTATCCTCATTATTGGTCTATATTATTTACTCCTTTATGTATTCCGGTATTCTCGTGACTAACTCCTTAATCACAATATTTGGACAGACGATACTAAAGACTGTAATACCGAGAGGGCCCAGAGGGTATCTATTCATTATCGGATGAGTAAATCACAGTCTTGACACAACTAGCGTCATGACATACTCTTTCTTAGTTACACATAGTTGCAACCCATGTGCAACCCCTAGACCATATGAATCACGATGCGAAATCAAACGACTAGGGAACTCATTGAGCTCCAACATAATTTTCAGTCGAGAGATCGATTAGCAAAACCGATTTTTTGAAATTATATAATCCATTCACCTAATTTTCCAGCATATACGATGAAGGGTTTTTATTTTTGCTGCTTCATTTTGTTTGGACACAGAAAACATTGTTTTAGTCTGATGTGAACCAATTTTCTTGAAATATAACATTTTTCTCGGTGTAAATGAAATACTGTGTGTATTTATTTATTTTCGTTCTAATAGGAAGTGTAAATTATAGCAGGAGTCCCCCGCGAAAAAAAATTATAGCAGGAGGCTGTACGCAGACAAATACAGAAAGAAAATCAAAAGGAATAAACGAAAAGAACTTACAAACCCTAAATCCAGATCTATCCTCTCTGACCTAGGCTATGGCTTCCATCGTGTCCAAGCTCGCGCGGGCAGCCTTAGCAACCCGCGCCTCTCCCTCAGCCATTGGAGGTATTGCTGGTGGCGGTCGCCCTACAGCCGCCATCCGTGTCTCCCCTGCAGGTAATCCCAAAGGAGTTCTTATTCGATATGAATACTTCAGAATTTGAGTATAATTTCTTATTATCAGTAGATATATCTGAATAAACAGGTAGGGACTGGACCCTATTCATTAGGGATTGTTCTAATCACCACATTTCTAACAAACATGTTGTTTTGATTTAGTAATACCAACTGAAATTTGTTATAATACCGAGCTCTGCCTTGCAAGGCTAAATAATGAAATGAACTCTGCTGAGACTGAGAGCAATAGTACAAATGATCGTATTTTCCACAAATCAAATTGTAACTCTATTTGCCTACTCAACGACAGGAGGCCCCAAGTCAGAAGATGAAGAGAAAGCCAGATCCAAGTCACAAGTAGCTCCAGATGACGAAATCATACACCCCCATCTCGCTCGTTGATGAGAATGCACTTAAGTCCGACGAAGCCATGTGGGCCTTCTATGAGCACTGGTGCAAGTTTCATGGCATATCGCGGGACCGTCGTGAGATGGAACGCCGGTTCAACACATTTAGTGATACAGCAAGGCTTGTGCACAAGATCAACAATTCTCTTGTGGATGGCGAGTTGTCAATGACCAGATTTTCAGATCAGACCAAGGCGGAGAATCTCGTTGTTCACTAGGATATAGGCGCACGAAAAAATGATCTCCGCCCTTGCTGATGTACTCTTCTGTGCCCCTTAAGCCCTAAGTTACGCTTCTGTATACCAAGACAGGCCTCTAAGTTCTAGCAGTAACGTGTGTCGCTCTGTTGTATGAACTCATTTTAGCTTTAATGAAAGCCTGTATCTGTGTGTCCATTGGACAAGTGATATCTTTGGCTTTGTTGTATGAGCTCATTTAGCTTTAATAGATGCTATGTTTCTGTATCTGCTCCGTCTGTGGCTTTTGGTGCAGAATTATAATACTCCTGGTCAACTTGGCAGACAATTTCTTTTTTTTGGTTAAATACAGATCATTCTTAATACTAGACACCACCAAATTTGCTAGCATATAACCAAAGGCATTTATATGACTCGTTGCAGCAAATGATAACATGTATGCAGCAAAAAGAGAAACAATGTTCTCGTTGGTAACTTGGATTGGTTCTTCCTTGCAGCAAATGAGAACATTGTTTCTCCTTCTTGGTGTTGCATTGTTCTCTGTTTGTTTCATTGGTTTCCTTTGTTTTGTGTTGCGATGCTGTTTCTTTTCGTGGGAGGATGTATCTTGGTGGCCCGGAATATACATGTTCTTATCGCTGGGTTTTTTGGGGGGGTATAATGTGTGTGTTACTCATTTTAGTGCATTTACACAGAAACGGATGTTCTATAACCACTGTTGCAATGGTGGTAAAATAAACTTGCCAGTGTATAAGCCGTGGCTGACTCCTCTTGATCGGCTGGTTAGGTTTGGTGTAGGGAGTGAGTCGATGGAGTTTATGCAGTTGGTTAGGTCTTATAACAGCATGTTTGCTTTTTCTTCTCTCGTGGTCCTTATGTGTTTCGGGCACAGAAAAATAGAACCCTAATCAAACAGGCTCACCGAACTGATCACTTATATTCTGACAATTGAAGAAAACACTAACTGACAGACCAACTGAAATCTACAGCTAACTGTCGAAACGACAATAGCCTGAAACGCTGCAGTTTCAGGTTTGCATATTCAGTTTCAACAGACTAATCTCCTTTTGTAATCATTTTATAATCATTTCACTATCGTGAAATACATAAGTACTTGATGGATTTGGTACTCGCTTGATGCTTGTATTTTCAGGATGATAAAATATGAGTAACAAAAACGACGTATTTGCACACAGATGCCAGTTCAGGCCTTCTTAACAATAGGGCTATTTTTGGGTTGTTCAAATTTTCGCAGCAACTGTACCCACTATTTTTTTACAATGCAGGATAATTGTGGTGAACATGAAATTTATGTATACTATGCTTTTAACCAAAATCTTTCGCCGTTTCAGGAGTACCAACAAATAGTGCAGCCCGTGATAGTGACTATCGAAAGACACGTTTTTAATAAACTGGTTATGACACTGTTCACATTCCTCTGTTATTTTACATTAGAAAGTTGAAATCAGTAAAAAAAATTGGAAAAAAAATCCTATATGGTACTGCTGGTTCACTCAGATTATGAGATATCACTGGGTAGTTGTGATTTAAGACTTTGGCAAGATCAGTCTCGGTGTCGGCTTTACGGCCATATATATTAGTATGTCGATACTTTCTCTATTTTTGGAAGTTTTAGTTAGGCTTAGAGCAGTTCACGATGTCCATTAAAATATTTGTGAGTAAATAATACAATCCTTCTATATGTACTCCCTCTGAAAACTAATATAAGATCTTTTAGACAGTGATCTAAAAGATCTTATATTAATTTACAAAGGGAGTATAAAATGTACAATCCTTCTAAGGTATTTTCCAGAACAGAGTTTCTTTGAGAAATCAGAGTTTCTTTGTATGTAACTTATTCCAATGAAGAATTGGTAAATCAGACTGATTGGCCCTTTTTATCATTTTAGTAGGGAGTGTATAAGATTTAGTCTTCTTTATTCAAAAGTTTATAAAACTTGCAACTTTCTCTGAACCTGACATGGTCCATACAATCTTTCAGGAGGAGAAAACATGACTGAAGGAACAATATCTTTTGTAAGCTCTTGAGCTCATACTATGGTACTATTGTTCATGAGCTCATATACTCTGCTAGTGTTTTCACACTCATAGATGGAATTTTCATATCTACATATGTTGCCGCCCATTCTTCGAACGTTTCCACTCAATTTTCAGATATCATATTGAAACTATGGATACATTTTAATAGATAAATGTACTTTTTACCCAGCTTTTAGCAAACCCGGACAGTATGTGCATCAACAAAATGGGATAGTAGTTTGAGAAAGAAGAGATACTAACAAGTCACTTGCACGTGGGCAAGGACCTATCAATATTTTCTATGGAAACTTTAAATATAGTAATATAATCATCTTCGGCTGTACTTGCGTGCTCCTAGTTTCTCTTAGTTCCAGTATGCTAATGTTAGCATCTACTCACTCTGTTCACTATTATAAGATGTTCTAACTTTTTTATGAATCGGATGTATATAGACGCGTTTTAATGTGCTTGTTCACTCATTTCAATCCATGTGTAATCCATATTGAAATATCCAAACTGTCTTATAATAGTGAACGGAGGGAGTACTTATGAGGTAACACTATCAAAAGTCAAAAGGATCTCACCAATAATCAAGCAGGCTGAGTTTTTCAGGTCATATCACCTCCAAATTCAGGTCTATTCCCATGTTGGTTGCTCTTTATTTTTCCTTGTATGTGTGACAAGTGGACACCAAAGCGCAGTATCTATCTATAATAGGCAATGTGATGATATAGTTTGTTGATTGTTCATTCCATAGACTTAATACATCCCTATTGTGTAGAAAAAACTAATGGGGGTTTGCACCATGGGCAGGAATTCAAGGAGATTATGTGGTTGCAGATTGAAGGAAAGATTGGAATTCAGGTTGGGTTGTTTTCGCGGAACCATCTCATGTTGTTTTGTGTGTGGCTTGTTGAGCGACAGGGCACTA
This sequence comes from Triticum aestivum, assembly GCF_018294505.1. NCBI lineage: Eukaryota > Viridiplantae > Streptophyta > Magnoliopsida > Poales > Poaceae > Triticum > Triticum aestivum. The sequence goes on from NC_057800.1 coordinate 563,353,259, forward strand.
AAAAACTCAAGATGTGACTAATATTGTTTTGCCAATCTTGGACATGTTTGGGTAGCCATCCATTCAAGTGAACCAAATAGTCTTTCATGTGCATATATATTCTCATACGTACCGTTAACAATGTAGTGATTTTCTTATGGAAATTTTTGTACCAACGCTCTAATGCCACAATTTGGCGAGGATAGTTAGGTATGGATTTTTTAGTCATCGTTGGACAAAAATTCATACTTCAAGTTCTTGTTTCTAATTATAAATTTGGTTTGATGACGTATCTAATTTGATAATAAAACTTGTGTTGTACTTTTAAACAATTGAATTCTAAATGATTGAAATGGGAGAAACAAAAGCAACAACTAGAGAAGTAGAACTAGGAAAAAAGACCCTCTCTCCCTCTCTCTCCCACACATACACACAGAGAGAAGGTGATGGCGACGAGGGTTGTAGTTCCCGAAGACAAGTCTGGCCTCCCTGCTACTACTTTTGGCCCGTCCTCCGCTACCCTGGCGCCTTTCTACAAGATGACCAGTATACCTTTAGATGGATTTTATTTCGATATGCACAGGTGGAATCATACCAGCTAAACGTAATTTTAAACAAAATTGGTAAAAGAGCACTTAGTGTATCTTTAGCATGCAGTTAGTGCAAATCAATATGACATCTACTTTTTAAGTCATTCTGTGGTGTGTACTTCAGGTCATGTCCAATCTATCATCTATTAGAAGCATTGCTCTCTAAAAGGTCATGCTTCTGCTAGATTATGTACTTTATGATTTAGTAATAATGATTTTATTTTGATAAAATAAGTATTAACTCTACTCTCTAGGTTAAGTACTTCTGCACACACTCGTTCGATACAACAGGTATACTCACTGGTGTTAGGAAGACTGAGAGTTGGCGATGGCACTATGTACACACCACTAAAGTGGGTGGTCAGGGAGAAAATACACAGGAGCTCCTGGGTGCTCCACACCCCTATACAAATAATAATTTCTCTTGAGAGCTCATGATTGGGGCACGAATATAACATTGACTTAAGCCTCCCTCAAGCTTGAGCGATACTTTCTCCTTCACGAGGTCAAAAATTATATATATAATTCCGATCACGATGAACCAGATGCATAGGATAAAACTTCTGATGAAATTCCAATGTCAATCGGTTGTAGTTCCATGATCCAATATCATCACATAGCCTATACCATGTCAATGCCATTTCCTTCAAAGATAAAGGGAAGACCTTCTTCCTGACAACATCCTCGGGAAAACCTGCAAGCTTAAATAATCCACAAACTTCATCCACATAGATTAGGTGCATATCAGGATGTAATGTTCCATCTCCTACATAAGTATTAGCTAGCAGTTTCTTTATCATACCCGAAGGAATTTCATAATAAATATTTTCAGTAGGTGCATTAGGTTGAGGAGAAACTCTTTGCTCTTCCGGACGAGGTGTAGATATCCCGAACAAGCCCATCAAAGGATTATTTTCCATAGTAACAAGTGACAGTAAATTTCAGCACACTATATAAATGTTTCCTTACCAAATTCCACTTACCAAAGGTGCTTCACTCCCCGGCAACGGCGCCAGAAAAGAGTCTGGATGACCCACAAGTATAGGGGATCTATCATAGTCCTTACGATAAGTAGGAGTGTCGAACCCAGCAAGGAGCAGAAGGAAATGACAAGCGGTTTTCAGCAAGGTGTTCTCTGCAAGCACTAAAATTATCGGTAACGGATAGTTGTGTTAAGGTGCAGCAAGGTGGCCCAACCCTTTTTGTAGCAATGGACAAGCCTGGACGAACTCTTATATAAAGCAAAGCGCTCCCGAGGACACACGGGAATTACTTTCAACCTAGTTTTCATCATGCTCATATGATTCGCATTCGTTACTTTGATAATTTGATATGTGGGTGGACCGGTGCTTGCCTTCATTGGACAAGCCTCCCATTTATGATTAACCCCTCTTGCAAGCATCCGCAACTATGAAAGAAGAATTAAGATAAATCTAACCATAGCATGAAACATATGGATCCAAATCAGCCCCTTACGAAACAACTTATAAACTAGGGTTTAAGCTTCCGTCACTCTAACAACCCATCATCTACTTATTACTTCCCAATGCCTTCCCCTAGGCCTAAATAATGGTGAAGTTTCATGTAATCGACGTTCACATAACACCACTAGAGGAAAGACAACATGCATCTCATCAAAATATCGAACGAATACCAAATTCACATGATTACTTATAACAAGACTTCTCCCATGTACTCGGGAACAAATGAACTACTCACAAATTATATTCATGTTCATAATCATAGGAGTATTAATTATCATTAAGAACATATGGTCTTCCACCGAATAAACCAACTAGCATCAACTACAAGGAGTAATCAACACTACTAGCAACCCACGGGTACCAATCTCAGGTTTTGAGACAGAGATCGGATACAAGAGACGAACTAGGGTTTGAGAGGAGATGGTGCTGGTGAAGATGTTGATGGAGATTGACCCCCTCTCGATTAGAGGATCGTTGGTGATGACATTGGCGATGATTTCTCCCTCCCAAAGAGAAGGTTTCCCCGGCAGAATAGCTCCGCTGGAGCCCTAGATTGGCTCTGCGCAAGTTCCGCCTCGAGACGGCGGCGCTTCATCCCGAAAGCTTCCTTTTGATTTTTTCCAGGTCAAAACACACCATATAGCAGAAGATGGGCATCAAGGGCATGTGCTACTTCTTGAGCTTGCATTGGTTTCTCCCTTGAAGAGGAAAGGGTGATGCAGCAAAGTAGAGATAAGTATTTCCCTCAGTTTGAGAACCAAGATATCAATCCAGTAGGAGACAACGCACAAATCACCGAATACCTGCACAAAGAACCAAACAACTTGCACCCAATGCGATAAAGGGGCTTTCAATCCCTTCACGGTTACTTGCAGAAGTGAGATCTGATAGATATAGATAAACGGTAAAGTAAATATTTTTGGTATTTTTAGTTTATAGATCGGAAAGTAAAAGATTGCAAAATAGTAAATCGAAAACTAATATGATGGAAAATAGAAACTTATATGATGGAAAATAGACCCGGGGGCCATACGTTTCACTAGAGGCTTCTCTCAAGATAGCAAATAATACGGTGGGTGAACAAATTACTGCCGAGCAATTAATAGAAAAGCGCAAAGTTATGACGATATCTAAGGCAATGATCATGAATATAGGCATCACGTCTGTGTCAAGTAGACCGGAATGATTCTACATCTACTACTATTACTCCACACATCGACCGACTCCTGCCTGCATCTAGAGTATTAAGTTCATGAAGAACAGAGTAACACATTAAGTAAGATGACATGATGTAGAGGAATTAACTCAAGCAATATGATGGAAACCCCATCTTTTTATCCTCGATGGCAACAATACAATATGTACCTTGCTGCCCCTACTATCACTGGGAATGGACACCGCAAGATTGAACCCAAAGCTAAGCACTTCTCCCATTGCAAGAAAAAACAAACTAGTTGGCCAAACCAAACCGATAGTTCAAAGAGAATTATAAAGATATCAAATCATGCATAAAAGAATTCAAAGGAGATTAAAATAATATTCATAGATAAGCTGATCATAAATCCACAATTCATCGGATCTCAGCAAACACACCGCAAAAAGTATTATATCAAATAGATCTCCAAGAACATCGAGGAGAACATGGTATTGAGAATCAAAGAGAGAGAAGAAGCCACCTAGCTACTAGCTATGGACCCATAGGTCTGTGGTAAACTACTCACGCTTCATCGGAAGGGCAATAGAGTTGATGTAGAAGCCCTCTGTGATCGAAACCCCCTCCAGCAAGGTGCCAGAAAATGTCCCTAGATGGGATCTCATGGGTTCAAAAGGTTGCGGCGGTGGAAAAGTGTTTTCTTGGATGCCTCTGGTGGTTTGGGGATATTTGGGAATATATAGGCGAAAGAATTAGGCCAGGAGGTACACAGGGGGCCCACAAGGTTGGGTGCGCACCCTCCGTCCTTGTGGCCGCCTCGTGGGTCCTCCGACTTCATCTCCGAGTCTCATGGTTGTCTCCTGGTCCAAGAAAAATCATCATGAAGGTTTTATTCCGTTTGGACTCCGTTTGGTATTCCTTTTCTGCGAAACTCAAAAACAGGGAAAAAACAGGAACTGGCACTGGGCTCTAGGTTAATAGGTTAGCCCCCAAAATAACATAGAATAGTATATTGATACGTCTCCGTCGTATCTACTTTTCATAATGCTTTTCCTATTGTTTTGGACTCTAATTTGCATGATTTGAATGAAACTAACCTAGATTGACACTATTTTTAGTAGAACTACCATGGTGTTGTTTTTGTTCAGAAATAAAAGTTCCTGGAATGGGAAAAACTTTGCGAGGATTTTTTATACAATAAAAGAGAATTTCTGGAGCTGAGAATCACCAGAGGTGGGCACCTGGGTGGGCACAACCCACCATGGCGCGCCTCCCCCCCACCCCCACCCCACCGCAGACCCTGAAACTGACGCTATAAAATCACATTTTTCTAGAAAAAAATCATGAAAAAGGAATTATTGTGTTCCACGAGACGGAGCCGCCGTCGTTTCCTGTTCTTCATCGGGAGGCCAGATCTGGAGTCCGTTTTGGGCTCCGGAGAGGGGGATCTTCGATCTTCGTCATCACCAACCCTTCTCCATCGCCAATTCCATGATGCTCCCCACCGGGAGTGAGTAATTCCTTCGTAGGCTCGCTGGTTGGTGAGGAGTTGGATGAGATTCATCATGTAATCTAGTTAGTTTTGTTAGGGCTTGATCCCTAGTATCCACTATGTTCTGAGATTGATGTTGTATGACTTTGCCATGCTTAATGCTTGTCACTTTCTTCCCGGTGCCATGATTTCATATCTGAACTGTTTATTTTATCACCATTATATCCATGTTCTAGATCCGATCTTGCAAGTTATAGTCACCTACTACGTGTTATGATCCGACAACCCCGGAGTGACAATAGTCAGGACCACTCCCGATGATGACCGTAGTTTGAGGAGTTCATGTATTCATCGTGTGTTAATGCTTTGTTCCAGTTCTCTATTAAAATGAGGCCTTAATATCCCTTAGTTTCCTTATGGACCCCACTGCCACGGGAGGGTAGGACAAAAGATGTCATGCAAGTTCTTTCCATAAGCATGTATGACTATTTACGGAATACATGCCTACATTATATTTATGAATTGGAGCTAGTGTCGTATAGCCCTAGGTTATGACTGTCACATGATGACTATCATCCAACAAAGCATCGATCCAATGCCTACGAATTTCTCTTATATTGTTCTTGCTAAGTTACCACTGTTATCGTTACTGTTGCACTTGCTACAAAATTACTGTTATCACTGTTATCGTTACTATTGCTGTTACCACTACTATCAAAACTATCATATTACTGTGCTATTGATCACCTTGCTACATATAATTAACCTCCAGGTGTGGTTGAATTGATAATTCATCTACTAATACTTACAAATATTCTTTGGCTCCCCTTGTGTCGAATCTATAAATTTGGGTTGAACACTCTACCCTCGAAAACTGTTGCAATCCCCTATACTTGTGGGTTATCAAGACCTTTTTCTGGCGCCATTGCTGGGGAGCATAGCTATATTTGTTGAGTCACTTTGGATTATTATCAATTTATCACTATGAAGAATCTAAAGGATGCTATGACTAAGATTTATCCCTCTAAGATGAGGGGAGGTAAGGAACTGCTATCCAGCTCCGCTTTAGATTCACCTTCTGTTATAAGTAAACTTGCAACACCACCACATGCTATTAATCATGATATGTCTCAAGTTATTGATGATGCTACTTCTGCTATGAATGATACTACTTATGATGATGCTAGTACCTTTCTTGATGATGATGTGCCACTAGGTGAATTTCTTGATGAACAAATTGCTAGAGTAAGACAACATGATATTGTTGAAACTGATGATGAGCTTGAAACTGGAAATCTTGAAACACCTACTATAACTAGCCCTCCTAGATATGAATTGCCAAAGGTACCGGAAGGTTATGTTATGAATGAGGAGAGAACTAGGGACATTCTTGCTTGTAAGGATAGAGATGATCTAGAGAAATTATTATGCAAATATAAAGAAAGGACTTTGAATGTCAAAATGAAATGTCATCCTCAGTTTGCTACTTCACCTATCTTTGTTGATGATTGATAACCCACAAGTATAGGGGATCAATTGTAGCCTCTTTCGATAAGTAAGAGTGTCAAACCCAACGAGGAGCTAAAGGTAGAACAAATATTCCCTCAAGTTCTATTGACCACCGATACAACTCTACGCACGCTTGACGTTTGCTTTACCGGAAACAAGTATGAAACTATTTTGCAAGGATAAAACTACAAGTACTTTGCGGAATAAAACTATGGATAAATTGCAAGGTAATAAAAGTGGAAAGCTTTTTTCAATAAGGAAGTCATTTGTCCCTAGGCAATCGATAACAAGTACCGATAATCATTCTTGCAATTTTATATGAGGGAGAGGAATGAGCTAACATACTTTATCTACTTGGATCATATGCACTTATGATTGGAACTCTAGCAAGCATCCGCAACTACTAAAGATCATTAAGGTCGTGAAACCCAACCATAACATTAAGTATCAAGTCCTCTTTATTCTCATACGTCATACCCCCACCTACTCGGGTTTAAGTTTCTGTCACTCTCGCAACCCACCGTAAGCGAACCATGAACATATTGCAACACCCTACAGTGGGGGCCCCTCATGTTTGCGCAAGAACGAAGGGCGCGGTTGGACAACACGATAAATAAAATATACAATCATACCAACCAAGATCATGATTAGCCCACAGGACAAAACGGATCTACTCAAACATCATAGGATAACCATAGATCATTGGAAAATAATATATGGAGTTGAGAACCATGTTTAAGTAGAGATTACAGCGGGGAGAAGAGGTGTTACACCGCTGCATAGAGGGGGAGAAATTTGGTGTTGACAGTCGCAAGATTGTTGATGTAGATCACCGTCCCGATCGTTGCCCCGGTGGCACTCTGGCGCCACCGGGGGAGAGGGGGAGAGAGCCCCCTCCTCCTTCTTATTCCTTGGCCTTCCCCCTAGATGGGAGGATAGTTCCCCCTCTGGTCCATGGTCTCCATGGCGGCGGAGGGGCGGGAGCCCCTCCGAGATTGGATCTCCCTCTTTGTTCTCTTCTGTTTCGCGTTCCCTAGATCTGGCCGAAAACCGTTTCTTATATTCTCGAAGATCCGTAACTCCGATTGCCCTGAGATTTTAACACGATTTTTTCGGATATAAGCTTCCTTGCGCCCGAAGTAGAGGTCCAACCGACGTACAGGGTGGGCACAACCCACCACCACGTGCCAGGGGCCTCTAGCGTGCCCTGGTGTCTTCTGCCCTATGTGGGCCTCCGTTTGCGGTGATTCCAACTTCAAAAAATCACAAATATTCCAAAATAATTCTCCGTAAATTTTTATGGCATTTGTACTTTGTTTGATATGGATACTCTGCGATACAAAAAACATGCAGAAAACAGGAACTGGCACCGGGCACTGGATCAATAGGTTAGTCCAATAAATCATATAAAAAGTTAAGTATGTAATAGTTGTATAATATTGGCATGAAACAATCAAAAATTATAGATACGACGGAGACGTATCAGCATCCCCAAGCTTAATTCCTGCTCTTCCTCGAACAGGTAAATGATAAAAAAGATAATTTTTGATGTGGAATGCTACCTAGCAAAAACTTGATCATATATCAAATCATGGCATGAATATTAAGGCACATAAGTGATTCAAAGCAATAGTCTATAATTTGACATAAAGACATCAATACTCAGGCATCCCAGCAAACAAGCATGTCTTTCTGAATATCAAATGCTAAAGAACGCTATCCCTACAAAATCATATAGTCTTGTCATGCTCTGTCTTATTAACACAAAGTATTTATCATGCACAACCACGATGACAAGCCAAGCAATTGGTTCATACTTTTTAACGCGCTTCAGCTTTTTCAACCCTCACGCAATACATGAGCACAAGCCATGGATATAGGACTATGGCTGGAATAGAGTATGATGATAGGGGTAAGTATAAAGAAGACAAAAAGGTAAGAAAGTCTCACATCGATGCGGCTAACCAATGGTCTATGGAGATGCCCATCAATCGATATCAACATGAGGAGTAGGGAATGCCATGCAATGAATGCACTAAGAGCTATAAGTATATGAAAGCTCAAAATGAAAACTAAGTGGATGTGCATCTAATCCTATAATGAAAAACTCCCACTAGTATATGGAAGTGACAACATAGGAGACTCTCCATATGAAAAACATGGTGCTACTTCGAAGCACAAGTGTGGTAAAGGATACTAACAATGCCCATTATCTCTTTGTTTGTTTATTTATTTTTCCTTTTCTTTTCTTTTCTTTTACTTTTCTTTTTTTCTTCTTTTTTTCTTCTTCTTTTTTCTTCTTTTTATCTTTTATCTTTTTTTCTTTTTTTCTCTCATTGTCCGGAGTCTCATCCCGACTTATGGGGGAATCATAGTCTCCATCATCCTTTCCTCACTGGGGCACTGCTCTAAAAATGAATAATGATGATCATCACACTTCTATTTACTTATAACTCAAAAGAAAATTGAACTTACAACTCGATACCTATGACAAAGTATGACTCTATGAATGGCCCTGGAAATGATCTAGCATAACATGTATGAAAAATGATGAACGGTGGCTGAGCCACAACTACTATGTCAGCTATATGATCATGCAAAGCAATATAACAATGAATGCTCAAGTCATCAAACGGAAGCAATGGAAGTTGCATGGAAATATATCTCGGATTGGCCATGGAAAAGCCATAATAGGTAGGTATGGTGGCTGTTTTGAGGAAGATATAATAAGCTTATGTGTGATAGAGCGTATCATATCACGGGGTTTGGATGCACCTGCGAAGTTTGCACTGACTCTCGAGGTGAGAAAGGGCAATGCACGGTACCATAGAGGCTAGCAAATTGCAAAAAGTTAAGAGTGTGTATAATCCATGGACTCACATTAGTCATAAAGAACTCATATACTTATTGCAAAAGTTTATTAGCCCTTGAAGCAAAGTACTACTACACATGCCCCTGGGGGATAGATTGGTAGGAAAAGACCATCGCTCGTCCCCGACCGCCACTCATAAGGAAGACAATCAATAATGAATCATGCTCCAACATCATAGCATAACGAGAGACTTTACGTGCATGCTTCGAGAATCACAAACCTTAACACCGATATTCTTACTAAACACAAACGTTTACTAGTACCTCCCACATATTCCATCTCTATATCTCAAAACTATTACAAGGAATCAAACATATCATATTCAGTGATCCATAAGTTTTATGTACAATTTTATGACTAACCATGCAATTGACCAATTCCTTTTGACTCTCTAAATAGATCTAAGTGAAGCATGAAGTTTAATTCTTTCTACAAAAGACCATGCTCTAATAAATATAAATGAAGCAAAAGAGCATTCTTCAAACAACGGTTTTCTATGTGAAGAGAAACAGGCAATCCAAACTTCAAATGATATAAGTGAAGCACATGAAGCATTCTATAAAGCCATACTCAAAAGATATAAGTGAAGTGCAATGAGCATTCTGTTGGGGAACGTAGTAATTCCAAAAAAATTCCTACGCACATGCAAGATCATGGTGATGCATAACAACGAGAGGGGAGAGTGTTGTCCACGTACCCTCGTAGACCGAAAGCGGAAGCGTTAGCACAACATGGTTTATGTAGTCGTACATCTTCACGATCCGACCGATCAAGTACCGAACGCACGGCACCTCTGAGTTCAGCACACGTTCAGCCCGATGGCGTCCCTCGAAATCCGATCCAGCCGAGTCTTGAGGGAGAGTTTCGTCAGCACGACGGCGTGGTGACGATGATGATGTTCTACTGACGCAGGGCTTCGCCTAAGCACCGCTACAGTATTATCGAGGTGGGCTATGGTGGTGGGGGGCACCGCACACGGCTAAAAGATCAAACGATCAATTGTTGTGTCTCTAGTGTGCCCCCCTGCCCCCGTATATAAAGGAGCAAGGGGGGTGCGGCCGGCCAGGAGAGGGGGCGCGCCAGGAGGAGTCCTACTCCCATCGGGAGTAGGACTCCCTCCCTTTTCCTAGTTGGATTAGGACTTGGGGGGAAAGAGGTGGAGGAGAAGAAGGAAAGGGGGGCGCCGCCCCCTTCTCCTTGTCCTATTCGGACTAGGGGGAGGGGCGCGCGGCCCTTGCCCTGGCCGCCTCTCCTCTCTTCCACCAAGGCCCACTATGGCCCATTAACCTCCCGGGGGGTTCCGGTAACCTCCCGATACTCCGGTAAAATCCCGATTTCACCCGGAACACTTCCGATATCCAAACATAGGCTTCCAATATATCAATCTTCATGTATCGACCATTTCGAGACTCCTCTCCATGTCTGTGATCACATCCAGGACTTCGAACAACCTTCGGTGCATCAAAACATATAAACTCATAATATAACTGTCATTGAGACGTTAAGCATGCGGACCCTACGGGTTCGAGAACTATGTAGACATGACCGAGGCATGTCCCTGGTCAATAACCAATAGCGGAACCTAGATGCTCATATTGGCTCCCACATATTCTACAAATATCTTTATCGGTCAGACCGCATAACAACATACGTTGTTCCCTTTGTCATTGGTATGTTACTTGCCCGAGATTCGATCGTCGGTATCTCAATACCTAGTTCAATCTCGTTACCGACAAGTCTCTTTACTCGTTCTGTAATACATTATTCCGCAACTAACTCATCAGTTGCAACGCTCACAAGGCTTAAGTGATGTGCATTACCGAGAGGGCCCAGAGATACCTCTCCGACAATTGGAGTGACAAATCCTAATCTCGAAATATGCCAACCCAACAAGTACCTTCAGAGACACCTGTAGAGCACCTTTATAATCACCCAGTTACGTTGTGACATTTGGTAGCACACAAAGTGTTCCTCCGGTAAACGGGAGTTGCATAATCTCATAGTCATAGGAACATGTATAAGTCATGAAGAAAGCAATAGCAACATACTAAACGATCGGGTGCTAAGCTAACGGAATGGGTCAAGTCAATCACATCATTCTCCTAATGATGTGATCCCGTTAATCAAATGACAACCCATGTCAATGGCTAGGAAACTTAACCATCTTTGATCAACGAGCTAGTCAAGTAGAGGCATACTAGTGACATATTGTTTGTCTATATATTCACACATGTATTATGTTTCCGGTTAATACAATTCTAGCATGAATAATAAACATTTATCATGATATAAGGAAATAAATAATAACTTTATTATTGCCTCTAGGGCATATTTCCTTCAGTCTCCCATTTGCACTAGAGTCAATAATCTAGATTACACGGTAATGATTCTAACACCCATGGAGCCTTGGTGTTGATCATGTTTTGCTCGTGGAAGAGGCTTAGTCAACGGGTCTGCAACATTCAGATCCGTATGTATCTTGCAAATCCCTATGTCTCCCACCTGTACTAAATCCTGGATGGAATTGAAGCATCTCCTGATGTGTTTGGTTCTCTTGTGAAATCTGGATTCCTTCGCCAAGGCAATTGCGCCAGTATTGTCACAAAAGATTTTCATTGGACCCGGTGCACTAGGTATGACACCTAGATCGGATATGAACTCCATCCAGACTCCTTCATTTGCTACTTCCGAAGCAGCTATGTACTCCGCTTCATACGTAGATCCCGCCACGACGCTTTGTTTAGAACTGCACCAACTGACAACTCCACCGTTCAATGTAAACACGTATCCGGTTTGCGATTTAGAATCTTCCGGATCAGTGTCAAAGCTTGCATCAACGTAACCATTTACGATGAGCTCTTTGTCACCTCCATTAACGAGAAACATATCCTTAGTACTTTTCAGGTATTTCAGGATGTTCTTGACCGCTGTCCAGTGATCCACTCCTGGATTACTTTGGTACCTCCCTGCTAGACTTATAGCAAGGCACACATCAGGTCTGGTACACAACATTGCATACATGATAGAGCCTATGGCTGAAGCATAGGGAACATCTTTCATTTTCTCTCTATCTTCTACAGTGGTCGGACATTGAGACTCAACTTCACACCTTGTAACACAGGCAAGAACCCTTTCTTTGCTTGATCCATTTTGAACTTCTTCAAAACTTTGTCAAGGTATGTGCTTTGTGGAAGTCCAATTAAGCGTCTTGATCTATCTCTATAGATCTTGATGCCCAATATATAAGCAGCTTCACCGAGGTCTTTCATTGAAAAACTCTTATTCAAGTATCCCTTTATGCTATCCAGAAATTCTATATCATTTCCAATCAGCAATATGTCATCCACATATAATATTAGAAATGCTACATAGCTCCCACTCACTTTGTTGTAAATATAGGCTTCTCCAAAAGTCTGTACAAAACCAAATGCTTTGATCACACTATCAAAGCGTTTATTCCAACTCCGAGAGGCTTGCACCAGTCCATAAATGGATCGCTGGAGCTGGCACACTTTGTTAGCTCCCTTCGGATCGACAAAACCTTCCGGTTGCATCATATACAACTCTTCTTCCAGAAATCCGTTCTGGAATGCAGTTTTGACATCCATTTGCCTAATTTCATAATCATAAAATGCGGCAATTGCTAACATGATTCGGACAGACTTAAGCATCGCTACGGGTGAGAAGGTCTCATCATAGTCAATCCCTTGAACTTTACGAAAACCTTTCGCAACAAGTCGAGCTTTATAGACAGTAACATTACCGTCAACATCAGTCTTCTTCTTGAAGATCCATTTATTCTCAATTTCTTGCCGATCATCGGGCAAGCCAACCGAAGTCCACACTTTGTTCTCATACATGGATCCCATCTCAGATTTCATGGCCTCAAGCCATTTTGCGGAAACTGGGCTCATCATCGCTTCTTCATAGTTCATAGGTTCGTCATGGTCTAGTAACATAACTTCCAGAACAGGATTACTGTACCACTCTGGTGTGGATCTTACTCTGGTTGACCTATGAGGTTCAGTAACAACTTGATCTGAAGTTTCATGATCATCATCATTAACTTCCTCACTAATTGGTGTAGGTGTCGCAAAAACTGGTTTCTGCGATGAAATACTTTTCAATAAGGGAGCAGGTACAGTTACCTCATCAAGTTCTACTTTCCTCCCACTCATTTCTTTTGAGAGAAACTCCTTCTCTAGAAAAACTCCGAATTTAGCAACAAAAGTCTTGCCTTCGGATCTGTGATAGAAGGTGTACCCAACAGTCTCCTTTGGGTATCCTATGAAGACACATTTCTCTGATTTGGGTTCGAGCTTATCAGGTTGAAGTTTTTTCACATAAGCATCGCAGCCCCAAACTTTCAGAAACGACAACTTTGGTTTCTTGCCAAACCACAGTTCATAAGGCGTCGTCTCAACGGATTTTGATGGTGCCCTATTTAACGTGAATGCGGCCGTCTCTAAAGCATAACCCCAAAACGATAGCGGTAAAACAGTAAGAGACATCATAGATCATACCATATCTAGTAAAGTACGATTACGACGTTCGGACACACCATTACGCTGTGGTGTTTCGGGTGGCGTGAGTTGCGAAACTATTCCGCATTGTTTCAAATGAAGACCAAACTCATAACTCAAATATTCTCCTCCACGATCAGATCGTAGAAACTTTATTTTCTTGTTACGATGATTTTCAACTTCACTCTAAAATTCTTTGAACTTTTCAAACATTTCAGACTTATGTTTCATTAAGTAGATATACCCATATCTGCTTAAATCATCTGTGAAGGTGAGAAAATAACGATATCCGCCACGAGCCTCAACATTCATCGGACCACATACATCTGTATGTATGATTTCCAACAAATCTGTTGCTCTCTCCATAGTTCTGGAGAACAGCGTTTTAGTCATCTTGCCCATGGGGCACGGTTCGCAAGTACCAAGTGATTCCAAAAGTCCATCAGTATGGAGCTTCTTCATGCGCTTTACACCAATATGACCTAAACAGAAGTGCCACAAATAAGTTGCACTATCATTATCAACTCTGCATCTTTCGGCCTCAATATTATGAATATGTGTATCACTGCTATCGAGATTCAACAAAAATAGACCACTCTTCAAGGGTGCATGACCATAAAAGATATTACTCATATAAATAGAACAACCATTATTCTCTGTTTTAAATGAATAACCGTCTCGCATCAAACAATATCCAGATATAATGTTCATGCTCAACGCTGGCACCAAATAACAATTATTTAGGTCTAATACTAATCCCGAAGGTAGATGTAGAGGTACTGTGCCGACTGCGATCACATCGACTTTAGAACCATTTCCCGCGTGCATTGTCACCTCGTCTTAGCCAATCTTCGCTTAATCCGTAGCCCTGTTTCGAGTTGCAAATATTAGCAACAGAACCAGCATCAAATACCCAGGTGCTACTGCGAGCATTAGTAAGGTACACATCAATAACATGTATATCACAGATACCTTTGTTCACCTTGCCATCCTTCTTATCCGCCAAATACTTGGGGCAGTTCCGCTTCCAATGACTAGTCTGCTTGTAGTAGAAGCACTCAATCTCAGGCTTAGGTCCAGACTTGGGCTTCTTCTCCTGAGCAGCAACTTTCTTGCTGTTCTTCTTGAAGTTCCCCTTCTTTTTCCCTTTGCCCTTTTTCTTGAAACTCGTGGTCTTATTGACCATCAACACTTGATGCTCCTTTTTGATTTCTACCTCGCAGCCTTTAGCATTGCGAAGAGCTCGGGAATCGTCTTATCCATCCCTTGCATGTTATAGTACATCACGAAGCTCTTGTAGCTTGGTGGCAGTGATTGAAGAATTCTGTCAATGATGCTATCATCCAGAATATTAACTCCCAATTGAATCAAGTGATTGCAGTACCCAGACATCTTGAGTATATGCTCACTGACAGAACTATTCTCCTCCATCTTGCAGCTGTAGAACTTATTGGAGACTTCATATCTCTCAATCCGGGCATTTGCTTGAAATATTAACTTCAATTCTTGGAACATCTCATATGCTCCATGACGTTCAAAACATCGTTGAAGTCCCTGTTCTAAGCCGTAAAGCATGGCACATTGAACTATCAAGTAGTCATCAGCTTTGCTCTGCCAGACGTTCTTAACGTCGTCAGTTGCATCATCAGCAGGCCTGGCACCCAGCGGTGCTTCCAAGACGTAATTCTTCTGTGCAGCAATGAGGATAATCCTCAAGTCATGGACCCAGTCCGTGTAATTGCTACCATCATCTTTCAACTTTGCTTTCTCAAGGAACACATTAAAATTCAACAGAACAACAGCACGGGCCATCTATCTACAATCAACATAGACAACTAAGATACTATCAGGTACTAAGTTCATGATAAATTTAAGTTCAATTAATCGTATTACTTAAGAACTCCCACTTAGATAGACATCCCTCTAATCCTCTAAGTGATCACGTGATCCAAATCAACTAAACCATGTCCGATCATCACGTTAGATGGAGTAGTTTCAATGGTGAACATCACTATGTTGATCATATCTACTATATGATTCACGCTCGACCTTTCGGTATCCGTGTTCCGAGGCCATATCTGTTATATGCTAGGCTCATCAAGTTTAACCTGAGTATTCCGCGTGTGCAACTGTTTTGCACCCGTTGTATTTGAACGTAGAGCCTATCACACCCGATCATCACATGGTGTCTCGGCACGAAGAACTTTCGCAACGGTGCATACTCAGGGAGAACACTTATACTTTGATAATTTAGTGAGGGATCATCTTATAATGCTACCATCAATCAAAGCAAGATAAGATGCATAAAAGATAAACATCACATGCAATCAATATAAGTGATATGATATGGCCATCATCATCTTGTGCTTGTGATCTCCATCTCCGAAGCACCATCATGACCACCATCGTCACCGGCGCGACACCTTGATCTCCATCGTAGCATCGCTGTTGTCTCGCCAATCTTATGCTTCTACGACTATCGCTACCGCTTAGTGATAAAGTAAAGCATTATAGGGCGATTGCATTGCATACAATAAAGCGACAACCATATGGCTCCTGCCAGTTGCCGATAACTCGGTTACAAAACATGATCATCTCATACAATAAAATTTAGCATCATGTCTTGACCATATTACATCACAACATGCCCTGCAAAAACAAGTTAGACTTCCTCTACTTTGTTGTTGCAAATTTTACGTGGCTGCTACGGGCTTAGCAAGAACCGTTCATACCTACGCATCAAAACCACAACGATAGTTTGTTAAGTTGGTGCTGTTTTAACCTTCGCAAGGACCAGGCGTAGCCACACTCGGTTCAACTAAAGTTGGAGAAACTGACACCCGCCAGCCACCTGTGTGCAAAGCACGTCGGTAGAACCAGTCTCGCGTAAGCGTACGCGTAATGTTGGTCCAGGCCGCTTCATCCAACAATACCGCTGAACCAAAGTATGACATGCTGGTAAGCAGTATGACTTACATCTCCCACAACTCACTTGTGTTCTACTCGTGCATATGACATCTACGCATAAAACCTGGCTCGGATGCCACTGTTGGGGAATGTAGTAATTTCAAAAAAAATCATACGCACACGCAAGATCATGGTGATGCATAGCAACGAGAGGGGAGAGTGTTGTCCACGTACCCTTGTAGACCGAAAGCGAAAGCGTTAGCACAACGTGGTTGATGTAGTCGTACGTCTTCACGAGCCGACCGATCAAGTACCGAACGCACGACACCTCCGAGTTCAGCACACGTTCAGCCCGATGACATCCCTCGAACTCTGATCCAGCTGAGTGTTGAGGGAGAGTTTCGTCAGCACGACGGCATGGTGACGATGATGATGTTCTACTGACGTAGGGCTTCGCCTAAGCACCGCTACAGTGTTATTGAGGTGGACTATGGTGGAGGGGGCACCGCACACGGCTAAAAGATCAAACGATCAATTGTTGTGTCTCTAGGGTGCCCCTTGCCCCATATATAAAGGAGAAAGGGGGGTGTGGCCGGCCAGGAGAGGGGGCGCGCCGGTGGGAGTAGGACTCCCTCCCTTTTCCTAGTTGGATTAGGACTTGGGGGGAAGAGGTGGAGGAGAAGAAGGAAAGGGGGGTGCCGCCCCTTCTCCTTGTCCTATTTGGACTAGGGGGAGGGGCACGCGGCCCTGGCCGCCTCTCCTCTCTTCCACCAAGGCCCACTATGGCCCATTAACCTCCCGGGAGGTCCCGGTAACCTCCCGGTACTCCGGTAAAATCCCGATTTCACCCGGAACACTTCCGATATCCAAACATAGGCTTCCAATATATCAATATTCATGTCTCGACCATTTCGAGACTCCTCGTCATGTCTGTGATCACATCCGAGACTCAGAACAACCTTCGGTACATCAAAACATATAAACTCATAATATAACTGTCATCGAAACGTTAAGCATGTGGACCCTACGGGTTCGAGAACTATGTAGACATGACCGAGACACGTCTCCGGTCAATAACCAATAGAGGAACCTGGATGCTCATACTGGCTCCCACATATTCTACGAAGATCTTTACGGTCAGACCGCATAACAACATACGTTGTTCCCTTTGTCATCGGTATGTTACTTGCCCGAGATTCGATCGTCGGTATCTCAATACCTAGTTCAATCTCATTACCGGCAAGTCTCTTTACTCGTTCCATAATACATAATTCCGCAACTAACTCATTAGTTGCAATGCTTGCAAGGCTTAAGTGATGTGCATTGTCGAGAGGGCCCAGAGATACCTCTCCGACAATCGAAGTGACAAATCCTAATCTCTAAATACGCCAACCCAACAAGTACCTTCGGAGACACCTGTAGAGCACCTTTATAATCACCCAGTTATGTTGTGACGTTTGGTAGCACACAAAGTGTTCCTCCGGTAAACGGGAGTTGCATAATCTCATAGTCATAGGAACATGTATAAGTCATGAAGAAAGCAATATCAACATACTAAACGATCGGGTGCTAAGCTAACGGAATGGGTCAAGTCAATCACATCATTCTCCTAATGATGTGATCCCGTTAATCAAATAACAACCCATGTCAATGGATAGGAAACTTAACCATCCTTAATCAACGATCTAGTCAAGTAGAGGCATACTAGTGACATAATGTTTGTCTATGTATTCACACATGTATTATGTTTCCGGTTAATACAATTCTAGCATGAATAATAAACATTTATCATGATATAAGGAAATAAATAATAACTTTATTATTGCCTCTAGGGCATATTTCCTTCACATTCTATAAATAAACCATGGACTATCTCATACTAGCATGGTGCATAAAATAAAAATGAAAACTAAAAGGAAAAGACGCTCCAAGATTTGCACATATCACGCGAACGAAACAAAACCGAAAACTTGCCGATAGTTGTTGAAGAAAGATGGGATACCTTCTGGGGCATCCCCAAGCTTAGATGCTTGAGCATCCTTGAATATTTACTTGGGGTGCCTTGGGCATCCCCAAGCTTGAGTTCTTGCCTATCCCCCTTCTCCTCACATCAAAACCTCCTCGATCTTTGATCACTTCATCCACACAAAACTCAACAGAAAGTTCGGTAAGATCCATTAGTATAATAAAGTAAATCACTACTCTAAGTACGGTTGCAAACCAATTCATATTTTGTTTTTTCATTGTAGCAACTGTAATATGAATTTTCCATGGCTTATACCACCGATAAAATCGATAGTTTCATCAAAACGAGAAATACAATGCATCAAAAACAGAATCTGTCTTAAACATGACAGTCTGTAGTAATCTGAACATTCACCATACCTCTGGTACTCCAAAGTTCTGAAAAAATAGTAAAAATAAACAATTTTGTATAGAAAGACAGTTCAGAAAGTTTCAGAACCATTTGACGTTCCAATAAAAAATGTAAAATTGAGCACTACAGCCAAAGTTTGTGTTTTGCACCGCACAAACCAACAAGCAATCTAAACATCCTAAAGGCAAGCCTTGGAGCATTATTTTTATAATACAATGGAATCATATGAGGGGATAATTATTTTTGTTGAAAATTTTCTGTAATTAAGATTCACAAAGTTTCCAAGGGCATGGACAAAGTTCAAGGCTAGCTCGCGCTTCCACAGTGCTCGTCTATCTCACTTTCACTTTTCTTTTTGTGAAGTTTTAAGTTCCCCTCTATATTTTTTTGTTTTTAAACTATATAAAAGCACTCAACAGAAATAAATGACTCTCTAAAACTTCCGGGTTTTCTCCATGGCAGCGATTTCTTTAAAGCCATTAAGCTAGGTATAAAGTGCTCAAGTAATGGATCCACCCGGATCCCAAGGTATATCAAAGCCAATTTTAATTAACAATGATTTAGCATTTAGTAGTGAGCACAAAGGAACATATATCATGCAATGGTTAAGTCTAACTCTCTTCCTATGCATCGGCATGTCATACAAGAACAATTTATGCACATCAAGTAGAGGCCAATACATAGCATAAGCAATTTCTTGCAATTTTTTCGTGTTGGAAACATAGAGAGGCGGACATGTAGTTCCTCTCTCATAATAATTGCAAGTAGGAGCAGCAAGCACATGAATATTATACTAATCAAAATCATCATGTGCAATGCTAAAAGGCAACCCATCAATATAATCCTTAATAAGAGCAAACTTCTTTGATATAGTCTAGTTTGGAGAATTCAAAAAGATAATAGGACTATCAACTAGGGACATTCTTGCTTGTAAGGATAGAGATGATCTAGAGAAATTATAATGCAAATATAAAGAAAGGACTTTGAATGCCAAAATGAAATGTGATCCTCAGTTTGCTACTTCACCTATCTTTGTTGATGATTGATAACCCACAAGTATAGGGGATCAACTGTAGCCTCTTTCGATAAGTAAGAGTGTCGAACCCAACGAGGAGCTAAAGGTAGAAAAAATATTCCCTCAAGTTCTATCGACCATCGATACAACTCTACACACGCTTGACGTTTGCTTTACCGGAAACAAGTATGAAACTATTTTGCAAGGATAAAACTATGAGTACTTTGCGGAATAAAACTACGGACAAATTACAAGGTAATAAAAGTGGAAAGCTTTTGTCAATAAGAAAGTCATTTGTCCCTAGGCAATCGATAGCAAGTACCGGTAATCATTCTTGCAATTTTATATGAGGGAGAGGCATGAGCTAACATACTTTCTCTACTTGGAACATATGCACTTATGACTGGAACTCTAGCAAGCATTCGCAACTACTAAAGATCATTAAGGTTGTGAAACCCAACCATAGCATTAACTATCAAGTCCTCTTTATTCCCATAGGTCATACACCACCTACTCAGGTTTAAGTGTCTGTCATTCTCGCAACCCACTGTAAGCGAACCATGAACATATTGCAACACCCTGCAGTAGGGGCCCCTCACGTTTGCGCGAGAACGGAGGGCACGGTAGGATAGCACCATAAATAAAATATACAATCATACCAACCAAGATCACGATTAACCCACAGGACAAAACGGATCTACTCAAACATCATAGGATAACCATAGATCATTGGGAAATAATATATGGAGTTGAGAACCATGTTTAAGTAGAGATTAGAGTGGGGAGAAGAGGTGTTACACCGCTGCATAGATGGGGAGAAACTTGGTGTTGACGGTAGCAAGATTATTGATGTAGATCGTCGTCCCGATCGTTGCCCAGGTGGCACTCCGGCAACACCAGGAGAGAGGGGGAGAGAGCCCCCATCCTTCTTCTTCTTCTTCCTTGGCCTCCCCCTTGATGGGAGGATAGTTCCCCCTCTGGTCCATGGTCTCCATGGCAGCGGAGGGGAGCCCCTCCGAGATTGGATCTCCCTCTCTGTTCTCTTCTGTTTCGCGTTCCCTGCATCTGGCCGAAAACCGTTTCTTATATTCCCGGAGATCCGTAACTCCGATTGCGCTAAGATTTTAACACGTTTTTTCCATATATAAGCTTCCTTGCACCTGAAGTAGAGGTCCAACTGACGTACGGGGTGTTTAAGTAGAGGCACAAGACTTAGCAAAATCCCAAGTCCCAGAAATCAGCACTATCACAAAGGCTACTTTGCATGCTTGTGCTAGTCACCACATAGATCACAAAAATGCATGGAAAGCACCCCTGTAAAGATGGCATGACATAGTTCAAAACACATGTAGGACTCATGCCCATATGAAGCACACATCAAATGTGACAAAAATGCCAAAACATCATAATCTGATAAGTACTAGGAGTAAACATTTTATAGCACTCTTGCATCAATGATTTGGGCATCAAGATAGACTCAAACAAGCATGCCACAATGGAATGCAATGAAGAGCATCTCACAATGAACATTTTGATATATCATGTGCATGAAACGGAGCTACGGTCATGGAGTTATGATGCAATGAACAGGGGCACAAAATAATGCAGAAAAGGACTTAGTGGAAAATATACCATGCGAAACAAATCTAGGGTTCATCGGCGCGCTTCCCGAGGTTTGTCGGAGGAGAGGACGACAGAGACGAGCAGAACTCACCGGATCCGAGTCGGCGGAGCGCTCGCCGGCGATGAGGGCGACGCGGAGGTGCGGGAACGGGCGCAACACGGTGGAGCTGTTGTGGCGCGGCTCGCGGGCACGGGCGGAGGAGAAGCAGATGGCGGGGCGGCAGACGCACGAGCCGGGGAGGGCCCGCCCTGGGCCTCGGCGGGCCTGCGGGGGGAGCATTGAAGTGGGCACGGGTACGGACACGTGGCTCTCACTGGTTGGCCGCGGGCGGCAGCGGGTTTCGTCCGGCGACGAGCCGGACGTGTCCGGCGGCGGTGGAGGGAGCATGGCTAGGGTTTTGGACCCGAAATTTCAAAGAGCACATATTTATATGTAGGAGGAGGTAGGAGTGTCCAAATGGAGTATAGTTTTCGCCTACACGGTCGTGATCCGACGATCGAGGACATGGGAGTGGTTTGGATGGGTTATTGGGCCGTTTTGGAGGGGTGTGGGGCTGCAACACAAAAGAGGCCTTTGCAGTTCGCCGGTTAACCGTTGGAGCATCAAACGGACTCCAAATGACACGAAATTTTATAGACGGTCTACCGGTGGTGTACCAAGGCCACTTGGCAAATCTCGGTCCATTCTGAGAACCTTTAACACCCGCTCATGAAAAGAGACAAAATGGGGGACGCCAGTGCACATGGGAGTGTCGGATTGCAAAACGGACAACGGGGAAAATGCTCAGATGCATGAGATGAACACGAATGCAAATGAGATGCACATGATGACATGATATGAAATGACTGACAAGAACAAAAATCAAAACGAAGACAAAAACCCAACCACGAAGGGAAATCTCATAACTTAAAGCCGGAAAAGGCAAGATTCGGAGTTACAATTATGGCAAATTACATCTGGGGTGTTACAACTCGATCTTCTCTACCATGAATTACAATGTTTAGTCGCTGCTTGAACTTTGGAGGTGCTTGTAACGCACGGGTAATTGAGCTACAGTAATCCCACATTAACGGTGCCACATCACCCCGGTTACTGTTGTTAACCTTGTGTTGATTCGAAACCGTTTCAAAATTTAAATTCAAAATCAAGCAAACAATAAAAGTTTTCAAATATTAAAACTAAAATGTTCGGAGTGAACCAAATAATGGACAGGTAATTATGGTGGAGATACCACACCTTTATGAAATATTTAAATACTATAAGATAAATAAAACAGTAATGAAAACTATTATTTAAATAATTTTAGTTATTAAATAATTATGAAACTATTTTAGTTTGGGTAGCAAGTTAATGTGGCAGTGGCATATTTGGTAATATCAAATACGGTGCCATTTTGGTATTTTGCTAACACAAAAATAAAAGGAAACTAAAAGAAAACAGAAAAGTAAAATAAATAAAAGAAAACAAAACAAAACTAGCAGAAAACAAAATGAGAGAAGGAAACCCCCTCCCACTGGGCTCAGGCCCAGCAGGCCACCGGCCCAGCTACCGGTCGGCCCAGCCGGCGCTCCCTTATCATCTCTTCCCCCTCGAAACCCTTATCTAACCACACCACTCCCCCCCTCCCACTCGCGCCCCCACTCTTCCCCTCCCCCGGTCCAATCGGGATCGGGCCCGACGCCACGCCTCCCCGGA
Source organism: Triticum aestivum (assembly GCF_018294505.1). Taxonomy (NCBI): domain Eukaryota; kingdom Viridiplantae; phylum Streptophyta; class Magnoliopsida; order Poales; family Poaceae; genus Triticum; species Triticum aestivum. Next base: position 563,376,479 of record NC_057800.1, read on the forward strand.
TCCCGTCGCCGGAACGACGCCACTCGACTCTCCATCGTGGACGCGCCCCCGTCCTCACCGCCGGCTTGCCTCCCCACCGCGTGTCATCCCCGTCGACCACCCCGACCCCCGCTGCCCCGTCCCTACGAACCCCGGTGAGGCCCGGGCCCTCCACTCTCCTGTCCCTGTGCGCACGCACGCGGACTCGCCCGCGCCGTGCTGCCGTGCCGCGCGCGCATGCCCCTGCATCCCCGCGCCCTCTCTGCGTCGCGCCCGCGCTCGCGTCCTCACAGCTCTGCATCGCCGGTGCCCCGTCCGCCTTCTGCTCGCGTGCGCCAACCCCCACCTGCACCAGGCCTCATGCGTTGCCGTGTCTCGCCGAACCCACGACCACGCCCCTCGCCCGCACTGGCCATCCGCCTCGCTCAAAAGTCGTCGATGCTACAGTTGTCCCCGGCGCCGGCCGTCATCACCATCACGTGCGCGATGTCGGACCGCTCCCGTAGGTCCAAACCGCAGGCCCGGATACCCCCTGTACCGCGTTTCCGGCCATCTCCCGCGAGGTGCTGCCGTGGGAGAGGCTTGCTGAAGCTCTTGCTGGCACCTGCCTACGAGGCACCGCCCCGGGGCCACCCGCTGGATCGCTGACCGGTGGCCCCAATGGCCCAGTGTGCCAATGACAAGTGGGCCTTGTTGGGGAACGTAGTAATTTCAAAAAAATCCCTATGCACACGCAAGATCATGATGATGCATAGCAACGAGAGGGGAGAGTGTGATCTACGTACCCTTGTAGATCGACAACGGAAGCGTTTGGTTGATGTAGTCGTACGTCTCCACGGCCCGACCGATCAAGCACCGAAACTACGGCACCTCCGAGTTCTAGCACACGTTCAGCTCGATGACGATCCCCAGGCTCCGATCCAGCAAAGCGTCGGGGAGGAGTTCCGTCAGCACGACGGCGTGGTGACGATCTTGATGTTCTACCGTCACAGGGCTTCGCCTAAGCACCGCTACAATATGACCGAGGTGGAATATGGTGGAGGGGGGCACCGCACACGGCTAAGGAACGATCACGAAGATCAACTTGTGTGTCTAGGGGTGCCCCTCTGCCCCCGTATATAAAGGAGCAAGGGGAGGAGGCCGGCCGGCCCGTATAGGACATGAGTTCTCTTTTTGAATGAAATATGCCCTAGAGGCAATAATAAAGTTATTATTTATTTCCTTATATCATGATAAATGTTTATTATTCATGCTAGAATTGTATTAACCGGAAACATAATACATGTGTGAATACATAGACAAACAGAGTGTCACTAGTATGCCTCTACTTGACTAGCTCGTTGAATCAAAGATGGTTAAGTTTCCTAGCCATAGACATGAGTTGTCATTTGATTAACGGGGTCACATCATTAGAGAATGATGTGATTGACTTGACCCATTCCGTTAGCATAGCACTTGATTGTTTACTTTGTTGCTATTGCTTTCTTCATGACTTATACATGTTCCTATGACTATGAGATTATGCAACTCCCGTTTACCGGAGGAACACTTTGTGTGCTACCAAACGTCACGACGTAATTGGGTGATTATAAAGGTTCTCTATAGGTGTCTCTGAAGGTACTTGTTGGGTTAGCGTATTTCGAGATTAGGATTTGTCACTCTGATTGTCTGAGAGGTATCTTTGGGCCCACTCGGTAATGCACATCACTATAAGACTTGCAAGCATTGCAACTAATGAGTTAGTTGCGGGATGATGTGTTATCGAACGAGTAAAGAGACTTGCCAGTAACGAGATTGAACTAAGTTTTGAGATACCGACGATCGAATCTCGGGCAAGTAACATACCGATGACAAAGGGAACAACGTATGTTGTTATGCGGTTTGACCGATAAAGATCTTCGTAGAATATGTAGGAGCCAATATGAGCATCCAGGTTCCCCTATTGGTTATTGACCGGAGATGTGTCTTGGTCATGTCTACATAGTTCTCGAACCCGTAGGGTCCGCACGCTTAAAGTTCGATGACGATTATATTATGAGTTTATGTGTTTTGATGTACCGAAGGAGTTCGGAGTCCTGGATGAGATCGGGGACATGACGAGGAGTCTCGGAATGGTCGAGACGTAAAGATCGATATATTGGACGACTATATTCGGACATCAGAAAGGTTCCGAGTGATTCGGGTATTTTTGGGAGTACCGGGGAGTTAGGGAATTCGTATTGGGCCTTAATGGGCCATACGGGAAAGGAGAGAAAGGCCTCAAAGGGTGGCCGCACCCCTCCCCATGGGCTGGTCCGAATTGGACTAGGGAGGGGGGCGCCCCCTTCCTTCCTTCTCCTTTTCCCTTCCCTTTCCTTCCCTCCTACTCCTACTACTTGGAAGGGCTCCTAGTTCTACTAGGAAAGGGGGAATCCTACTCCCGGTGGGAGTAGGACTCCCCTAGGGCGCGCCATAGAGAGGGCCGGCCCTCCCCCTCCTCCACTCCTTTATATACGGGGACAGGGGCACCCCAAAGAGACAACAATTGATCTCTTGATCTCTTAGCCGTGTACGGTGCCCCCCTCCACCATAATCTACCTCGATCATATCGTAGCGGTGCTTAGGCGAAGCCCTGCGTCGGTAGAACATCATCATCATCACCACGCCGTCGTGCTGACAAAACTCTCCCTTAACACTCGGCTGGATCGGAGTTCGAGGGACGTCATCGAGTTGAACGTGTGCAGAACTCGGATGTGTCGTGCGTTCGGTACTTGATCGGTCGGATCGTGAAGACGTACGACTACATCAACCGCGTTGTGCTAACGCTTCCGCTTTCGGTCTATGAGGGTACGTGGACAACACTCTCCTCTCTCGTTGCTGTGCAGCACCATGATCTTGCGTGTGCGTAGAATATTTTTTGAAATTGCTACGTTCCCCAACAGTGGCATCCGAGCCAGGGTTTATGCGTAGATGTCATATGCACGAGTAGAACAAAAGTGAGTTCTGGGCAATATAAGTCATACTGCTTACCAGCATGTCACACTTTGGTTCGACGGTATTGTTGGATGAAGCGGCCCGGACCGACATTACGCGCACACTTACCGAGACTGGTTCTACCGACGTGCTTTGCACACGGTGGCTGGCGGGTGTCAGTTTCTCCAACTTTAGTTGAACCGAGTGTGGCTACGCCCAGTCCTTGCGAAGGTTAAAATAGCACCAGCTTGACAAACTATCATTGTGGTTTTGATGCGTAGGTAAGAACGGTTCTTGCTCAGCCCGTAGCAGCCATGTAAAACTTGCAACAACAAAGTAGAGGACGTCTAACTTGTTTTTGCAAGGCATGTTGTGATGTGAGATGGTCAAGATGTGATGAGATATAAGTTGTTGTATGAGATGATCATGTTTTGTTGAAGTTATCGGCAACAGGCAAAAGCTTTATGGTTATCTCTCTATTGCATAAGATGCAAGCGCCAAATAATTGCTTTACTTTATCGCTATGCGATAGCAATAGTTGCAAGATCAATTGTTGGCGAGACAACCATGTGACGACACATTGATATAGATCAAGATGATGGAGATTATGGTGTCATGCCGGTGACGATGGAGATCATGACGATGCTTTGGAGATGGAGATCAAAGGCACAAGATGATGATGGCCATATCATGTCACATATTTTGATTGCATGTGATGTTTATCTTTTATACATCTTATTTTGCTTAGTTAGACGGTAGCTTTATAAGATGATCTCTCACTAATTATCAAGGTACAAGTGTTCTCCCTGAGTATGCACCGTTGCGAAAGTTCTTCGTGCTGAGACACCACGTGATGATCGGGTGTGATAGGCTCTACGTTCAAATACAACAGGTGCAAAACAGTTGCACATGCGGAATATTCAGGTTAAACTTGACGAGCCTAGCATATAACAGATATGGCCTCAGAACACTGAGACCGAAAGGTCGAGCGTGAATCATATAGTAGATATGATCAACATAGTGATGTTCACCATTGAAACTACTCCATCTCACGTGATGATCGGACATGGTTTAGTTGATATGGATCACGTGATCACTTAGAGGATTAGAGGGATGCCTATCTAAGTGGGAGTTCTTAAGTAATATGATTAATTGAACTTAAATTTATCATGTACTTAGTCCTGGTGGTATTATCATACCTATGTTGTAAATCAATAGCTCGCATTTAGCTCCCCTGTTTTATTTTTGATATGTTCCTAGAGAAAACTAAGTTGAAAGATGTTAGTAGCAATGATGCGGATTGGATCCGTGATCTAAGGTTTATCCTCATTGCTGCACAGAAGAATTATGTCCTTGATGCACCGCTAGGTGACAAACCTATTGCAGGAGCAGATGCAGATGTTATGAACGTTTGCCTAGCTCAATATGATGACTACTTGATAGTTTAGTGCACCATGCTTTAACGGCTTAGAATCGGGACTTCAAAGATGTTTTGAATGTCATGGACCATATGAGATGTTCCAGGAGTTGAAGTTAATATTTCAAGCAAATACCCGAGTTGAGAGATATGAAGTCTCCAACAAGTTCTATAGCTAAAAGATGGAGGAGAATAGCTCAAGCAGTGAGCATCTGCTCAGATTGTCTGGGTATTACAATCGCTTGAATCAAGTGGGAGTTAATCTTCCAGATAAGTAAGTGATTGACAGAATTCTCTAGTCACCATCACCAAGTTAGTAGAACTTCGTGATGAACTATGATATGCAAGGGATAACGGAAACGATTCCCAAGCTCTTCCTAATGCTGAAATCAACGAAGGTAGAAATCAAGAAAAATATCAAGTGTTGATGGTAGACAAGACCACTAGTTTCATGAAAAGGGCAAAGGGAAGAAGGGGAACTTCAAGAAGAACAACAAGCAAGTTGCTGCTCAAGTGAAGAAGCCCAAGTCTGGTCCTAAGCCTGAGACTAAGTGCTTCTACTACAAAGGGACTGGTCACTGAAAGCGGAACTGCCCTAGGTATTTGGCGGATAAGAAGGATGGCAAAGTGAACAAAAGTATATTTGTTATGCAGATTATTGATGTATATTTTACTAGTGTTCGTAGCAACCCCTCGGTATTTGATACTGGTTCAGTTGCTAAGAGTAGTAACTCAAAACAGGAGTTGCAGAATGAACAGATACTAGTTAAGGGTGAAGTGACGATGTGTGTTGGAAGTGGTTCCAAGATTGATATGATCATCATCGCACACTCCCTATACTTTCGGGATTAGTGTTGAACCTAAATAAGTGTTATTTGGTGTTTGCGTTGAGCATCAATATGATTTGATCATGTTTATTGCAATATGGTTATTCATTTAAGTAAGAGAATAAATTGTTGTTCTATTTACATGAATAAAACCTTATATGGTTACACACCCAATGAAAATGGTTCGTTGGATCTCGATCGTAGTGATACACATATTCATAATATTGAAACCAAAAGATGCAAAGTTAATAATGATAGTGCAACTTATTTGTGGCACTGCCCTTTAGGTCATATTGGTGTAAAGCGCATGAACAAACTCCATGCTGATGGACTTTTGGGATCACTTGATTATGAATCACTTGATGCTTGCGAACCATGCCTCATGGGCAAGATGACCAAGACTCCGTTCTCCGAAACAATGGAGCGAGCAGCAGATTTGTTGGAAATCATACATACTAATGTATGTGGTCTGATGAATATTGAGGCTCACGGTAGGTATCATTATTTACTGATCTTCACAGATGATTTGAGCAGATATGAGTATATCTACTTGATGAAACACAAGTCTGAAACATTTGAAAAGTTCAAAGAATTTCAGAGTGAAGTGGAGAATCATCGTAACAAAAATAAAAGTTTCTACGATATGATCACAGAAGTAAAATATTTGAGTTACGGGTTTGGCGTTCAGTTAAAACAATGTGAAATAGTTTCACTACTCACGCCACCTAGAACACCACAGTGTAATGGTGTGTCTGAACATCATAACCGTACTTTATTAGATATGGTGCGATCTATGATGTCTCTTACTGATTTACCACTATCCTTTTGGGGTTATGCATTAGAGACAGCTACATTCATGTTAAATAGGGCATCATCTAAATCCGTTGAGACGACACAGTATGAACTATGGTTTGGCAAGAAACCTAAGCTGTCGTTTCTTAAAGTTTGAGGTTGCAATGCTTATGTGAAAAAGTTTCAACCTGATAAGCTCAAACCCAAATCGGAGAAGTGCGTCTTCATAGGATACCCAAAAGAAAATGTTGGGTACACCTTCTATCACAGATCCGAAGGCAAGATATTCATTGCTGAGAATGGATCCTTTCTAGAGAAGGAGTTTCTCTCGAAAGAAGTGAGTGGGAGGAAAGTAGAACTTGATGAAGTAACTGTACCTGCTCCCTTATTGGAAAGTAGTTCACCACAGAAATTTGTTCCTGTGACTACTACACCAATTAGTAAGGAAGCTAATGATGATGATCATGTAACTTCAGATCAAGTTACTACCGAACCTCGTAGGTAAACCAGAGTGAGATCCACACCAGAGTGGTACGGTAATCCTGTTCTGGAGGTCATGTTACTTGACCGTGACGAACCTACGAACTATGAGGAAGCGATGATGAGCCCAGATTCCGCAAAATGGCTTGAGGCCATGAAATCTGACATGAGATCCATGTATGAGAACAAAGTATGGACTTTAATTGACTTGCCCATTGATCGGCGAGCCATTGAAGTTAAATGGATCTTCAAGAGGAAGACAGACGCTGATAGTAGTGTTACTATCTACAAAGCTAGAATTGTCGCAAAAAGGTTTTCGACTAGTTCAAGGTGTTGACTACGATGAGAGTTTCTCACTCGTATCTATGCTTAAGTCTGTCCGAATCATGTTACCAATTGCCGCATTTTATGAAATCTGGAAAATGGATAAACAAAACTGCATTCCTTAATGGATTTATTAAAGAAGAGTTGTATATGATGCAACCAGAAGGTTTTGTCAATCCTAAAGGTACTAACAAAATATGCAAGCTCCAGCGATCCATCTATGGACTGGTGCAAGCATCTCAGAGTTGGAATATGCGCTTTGATAAGTTGATCACAACATATAGTTTTATACAGACTTGCGGTGAAGCCTGTATTTACAAGAAAGTGAGTGGGAGCACTACAACATTTCTGATAAGTATATGTGAATGACATATTGTTGATCGGAGATAATGTAGAATTATTCTGCAAAGCATAAAGGAATGTTTGAAAGGAGTTTTTCAAAGAAAGACCTCGGTGAAGCTGCTTACATATTGAGCATCAAGATCTATAGAGATAGATCAAGATGCTTGATAAGTTTTTCAATGAGTACATACCTTGACAAGATTTTGAAGTAGTTCAAAATGGAACAGTCAAAGAAGGAGTTCTTGTCTGTGTTACAAGGTGTGAAGTTGAGTAAGACTCAAAACCCGACCACGGCAAAAGATAGAGAGAGAATGAAAGTCATTCCCTATGCCTTAGCCATAGGTTCTATAAAGTATGCCATGTTGTGTACCAGACCTATTGTATACCCTGCCCTGAGTTTGGCAAGGGAGTACAATAGTGATCTAGGAGTAGATCACTGAACATTGGTCAAAATTATCCTTAGTGGAATAAGGATATGTTCGTCGTAAAGGGTTACGTCGATGCAAGTTTTGACACTGATCCAGATGACTCAAAGTCTCAATCTGGATACATATTGAAAGTGGGAGCAATTAGCTAGAGTAGCTTAGTGTAGAGCATTGTTGACATATAAATTTGCAAAATACTTACGGATCTGAATGTGGCAGACCCGTTGACTAAACTTCTCTCACAAGCAAAACATGATCACACCTTAGTACTCTTTGGGCATTAATCACATAGCGATGTGAACTAGATTATTGAATCTAGTAAACCCTTTGGGTGTTGGTCACATGACGATGTGAACTATGGATGTTAATCACATGGTGATGTGAACTATTGATGTTAAATCACATGGTGATGTGAACTATTGATGTTAAATCACATGGCGATGTGAACTAGATTATTGACTCTAGTGCAAGTGGGAGACTGAAGGAAATATGCCCTAGAGGCAATAATAAAGTTATTATTTATTTCCTTATATCATGATAAATGTTTATTATTCATGCTAGAATTGTATTAACCGGAAACATAATACATGTGTGAATACATAGACAAATAGAGTGTCACTAGTATGCCTCTACTTGACTAGCTCGTTGAATCAAAGATGGTTAAGTTTTCTAGCCATAGACATGAGTTGTCATTTGATTAACGGGGTCACATCATTAGAGAATGATGTGATTGACTTGACCCATTCCATTAGCATAGCACTTGATTGTTTAGTTTGTTGCTATTGCTTTCTTCATGACTTATACATGTTCCTATGACTATGAGATTATGCAACTCCTGTTTACCGGAGGAACACTTTGTGTGCTACCAAACGTCACAACGTAACTGGGTGATTATAAAGGTGCTCTACAGGTGTCTCCGAAGGTACTTGTTGGGTTAGCGTATTTCGAGATTAGGATTTGTCACTCCGATTGTCGGATAGGTATCTCTGGGCCCACTCGGTAATGCACATCACTATAAGCCTTGCAAGCATTGCAACTAATGAGTTAGTTGCGGGATGATGTGTTACGGAATGAGTAAAGAGACTTGCCGGTGACGAGATTGAACTAAGTATTGAGATACCGACGATCGAATCTCGGGCAAGTAACATACCGATGACAAAGGGAACAACGTATGTTGTTATGCGGTTTGACCGATAAAGATCTTCGTAGAATATGTAGGAGCCAATATGAGCATCCAGGTTCCGCTATTGGTTATTGACCGGAGACGTGTCTTGGTCATGTCTACATAGTTGTCGAACCCGTAGGGTCCGCACGCTTAAAGTTCGATGACAGTTATATTATGAGTTTATGTGTTTTGATGTACCGAAAGAGTTCGGAGTCCCGGATGAGATCGGGGACATGACGAGGAGTCTCGAAATGGTCGAGACGTAAAGATCGATATATTGGACGACTATATTCGGACATCAGAAAGGTTCCGAGTGATTCGGGTATTTTCAGGAGTACCGGGGAGTTACAGGAATTTGTATTGGGCCTTAATGGGCCATACGGGAAAGGAGAGAAAGGCCATGGGCTGGTCCGAATTGGACTAGGGAGGGGGGAGCCCCCTTCCTTCCTTCTCCTTTTCCCTTCCCTTTCCTTCCCTCCTACTCCTACTACTTGGAAGGGCTCCTAGTTCTACTAGGAAAGGGGGAATCCTACTTCCGGTGGGAGTAGGACTCCCCTAGGGCGCGCCATAGAGAGGGCCGGCCCTCCCCCTCCTCCACTCCTTTATATACGGGGGCAGGGGCACCCCAAAGAGACAACAATTGATCTATTGATCTCTTAGCCGTGTGCGGTGCCCCCCTCCACCATAATCCACCTCGATCATATTGTAGCGGTGCTTAGGCGAAGCCCTGCGTCGGTAGAACATCATCATCGTCACCACGCCGTCGTGCTGACGAAACTCTCCCTCAACACTCGGCTGGATCGGAGTTCGAGGGACGTCATCGAGTTGAACGTGTGCATAACTCGGAGGTGCCGTGCATTCGGTACTTGATCGGTCGGATCGTGAAGACGTACGACTACATCAACCGCGTTGTGCTAACGCTTCCGCTTTCGGTCTACGAGGGTACGTGGACAACACTCTCCCCTCTCGTTGCTGTGCATCACCATGATCTTGCGTGTGCGTAGGAATTTTTTTGAAATTGCTACGTTCCCCAACGCTTTTTTGGGCTGATGATTCTGCTTGTACCCTGGCCAAACTGTGGCTATCACTATTTTTTTCCAACTGTTTCTGAAATCAATCCATGCAAGTCTATATGTGTACTTCTATATCATGTATGCACATGGACCATTATGCTCCAGGAATTGATGCTCATGAAGTTGCCGAAATTTTATGTTATGTTTCAAGGTCCGAGTTTATGTTCTGCTTCGGGACTAACTGATGAGCTGGTTCAAGTTAAGACTAGTTTTCTCCATGATACATATCTTTTGTTCTGTATTGTAATGTGAGTTCAGGCTTTCTGCTGACATGCTGTTGTGGGATGCTAATTGTATTGTGTTCAAGCAGTCCATTAAGGCTTGAACCTGTCTCGCGGAAATTTAACCAGATTAGGATGTGTGCTGAAGAAACTCTGCAAAATTTAAAGATTGACAATGAACTTACTGTCATATACACGAAAGGATTCAGACTTTGTGTAAGTACATAGAGATGATATATTTCACAAGGAAAACTTTATTTCTAGACAGTTCATACAAGAATGCCATCTGCTCTCAATTTCAACATTTTTGAGCTCTTGTATATGCAATTGTTCCACCACACGTACATCAATCACATTAGAACCAGAGGTAGAGGTGCATTCCGACTGGAGCATTCAGACAATAATATCTCTTTGCTTTAGGTAAATGAATGAGCACCGTGCAGCTCCCCTGATCATCATTTGAAAGAGACCAAGTTGATGCAAGTAGAACACTAGTTTCTACAACAAACTTGTTTTTTTAGAGATGAGCCTTAGCTAAACATCCAGACAATACCTAGAAATAACGAAAATCACCAATTTTTAGATGCATATGAAACAGGAGAGGTAACCAAAATAGCATGGTTGGATAAGATTAAACTTTATGCTATAGAGAATTTCTGCAACATTGCTGATCTTACTCGTTTATAAAAAATTGTCCACACTTGATGTTGCTTTACTCCTGAAATCTAATATAATGTGTTACATAAAATTCAAAAGGAAGATAATTATGTCAGATCTGAAAATGTTACGGGCCAACTGAAAATTGCCTAATCATAGACGAAGTGTCTAACTACAGTTAAAGTCTACTTGTACTGTTATTCTGCTGCTAGCATATGTATATGGATTCAATTTACGTGCATCCTTGTTTAAAAAAATTACGTGCATCAGGGCATATGCATGAGATGATGAGAACTATTGCTCAATTTTGTTGGTATCATACTGAGTTGTACCATGCTAAGAACAGTTTCGGAGCAGAGTAGGCGCGCTGGTGCTTCAGAGGCGCCGGAAGCAAGTACAGATGAGAGAGGGGAGAAAGTCGGGTGGCCCAGGAAAGCGGGCGAGAGAGGCGACAGGGTAATTTTCACTAACCCAAGCTCACGATGTGGACCGCTGATACGCTCAGGTACAGGACACGATAGAGCAACCAAAGAGATGTGTTGGGGAAGGACTGTTGGTGCAAATGGACGATTTTCTAAGGACCAATGTATAAGATATACCAGCAGCCCATCTATTTACAGAATCTGGTCCCTCTATTGTGCATCCGGCGGCTCAGATTGCACTGGTGCACTCGTTGCATCAGATCGCTCGTTTCACAGGATACATCCTCAGTGGGGCCCACCCCCCTAATTAATCCTGATTAGCTTAATTAATGTGTTTAATTAAAATGGGTCACTGATAGGTGGGACCCACTTGTCGGGTTGACCGGGTCAACTGCTGACGTCATCATGATGACGTCAGCAAACACTATTATGGATAATGTTGATTTAAATAATTAAATAAATCCTAAAAATAATTTAAATCTTTTAAAAATAATATAAAAAAACAGTAGTTCGGATGGAAAAACTTTGTACATGAAAGTTTCTCAGAACGACAAGACGAATCCGGATACGCAGCCCGTTCGTCCGCCACACATCCCTAGCATAGTGAACACGCAACTTTCCCCCTTCGGTTCATCTGTCCGAAAACGCGAAACCTCGAGGATATTTTCCCGAATGTTTTCCCCCTTCACCAGTGCCACCTCATACCGCGTTAGGGCACCCCTAGCACCGATACTTGTCATGTCATGCATCACTATGCATCTGTTTGCTTAATATTTCTTGTTTCTTCCCCCTCTTCTCTCCGATAGACTATGAGATCGACGCCGCTGCTACCCAGTACGACTACGGTGTTGACGACCCCTCTCTCTTGCTAGAGCAACCAGGCAAGCCCCCCCCTTGATCACCAGATATCGCCTACTCTTCTCTATACTGCTTGCATTAGAGTAGTGTAGCATGTTAGTGCTTTCTGTTAATCCTATCCTGATGCATAGCCTGTCACTGTTGCTACAACTGTTGATACCTTACCTGCAATCCTACATGCTTAGTATAGGTTGCTAGTACTTCATCAGTGGCCCTACATTCTAGTCCGTCTGCCATGTTATACTATCGGGTCATGATCACTCGGGAGGTGATCACGGGTATATACATACATATATACATACTATACTTGTTATGACTAAAGTCGGGTCGGCTCGTTGAGTACCCGCAAGTGATTCCGATTGTTGGGGGTTGAAGGGGCAGGTGGTTCCACCTAGGTAGTGGTGGGCCTGGGTTCCCGACGGCCCCCGACTGTTACTTTGAGGCAGAGCGATAGGGCAGGTTGAGACCACCTAAGAGAGAGGTGGGCCTGGCCCTGGTCGGCGTCCGTGGATAATTCAATTAACATGCTTAACGAGATCTGGGTATTTGATCTGAGTCTGGCCACTGGCCTGTATGCACTAACCAACTACGCGGGAATATTTATGGGCACTCGACATCGTGGTATCAGCCGAAGCTTTCATGACGTCAACGACTGAGCGGCGTGCGCCAGGTTGGACTGGAACGCCTGGTCTTGTATAAGGGAGGCTAGGTCTGCTCGCCGGCCACGTACGCAATGTGCAGGTGTGCAATGGGCGATGGGCCCAGACCCCTGCGCCATAGGATTTAGACCGGCGTGCTGAACTCTCTGTTGTGTCTAGGTAGGGCTGCGATGTGTTGATCTTCCAAGGTCGAGCATGACCCAGGAAAGTGTGTCCGGACAAAGGGGATCTAGCGTGTTGGGAAATGTGGTGCACCCCTCCAGGGAAGTTAATCTATTCGAATAGCCGTGATCTTCGGTAACAGGACGACTTGGAGTTGTACCTTGACCTTATGACAACTAGAACCGGATACTTAATAAAATACACCCTTCCAAGTGCCAGATACAACCGGTGATCGCTCTCTCACAGGGCGACGAGGGGAGGATCATCGGTTAGGATTATGCTATGCGATGATACTTGGTGAACTTACCATAGATGGAGGTTACCATAAGCGTAGTCTTCGATAGGACTAGCTATCCCCCTCTTATTCCGGCATTCTGTAGTTCAATCCACATATGTTAACCTTTTCCATTTGATACCAATGCATACATATGTAGTGTAGCTTCTTGCTTGCGAGTACTTTGGATGAGTACTCACGGTTGCTTTGCTCCCTCTTATCCCCTTTTCTGTACCCGATTGATGCGACTAGACAATGGAGCCCAGGAGCCAGACGCCACCGTCGACGACGACCCCTACTACACTGGAGGTGCCTACTACTACGTGCAGCCCGCTGACGACGACAAGGAGTAGTTTAGGAGGATCCCAGGCAGGAGGCCTGCGCCTCGTTCGATATGTATCCCAGTTTGTGCTAGCCTTATTAAGGAAAACTTGTTTACTTATGTCTGTGCTCAGATATTGTTGCTTCCGCTGACTCGACTATGATCGAGCTCTTGTATTCGAGACCTCGAGGCCCTTGGCTTGTAATATGATGCTTGTATGACTTATTTTATTTGTAGAGTTGTGTTGTGATATCTTCCCGTGAGTCCCTGATCTTGATCGTACACGTTTGCGTGTATGATTAGTGTACGGTCAAATCGAGGGCGTCACAGTGCTCTGCATTTATGTTTTGCGGTCTCAGAAAGGGCTGGCGAGATACCACTACTGTCATATTATATCATGGTTGTTTTGATAACGTGTTGCTGTTTGAGATGTCTTATTATTGCTCGCTAGCTGATTGTGTCATTGATATGAGTTAATATAATATTTAAGAGTTATTGTCGAAATGGTTAGTTATAATGATTGGCTGAAAACCTGGGTGTTGTTTAATCTTATTTATGCAAACAAGAGCAAAAGATTTCGTAAAAGTTTTTCTTTTTAACTTTCAGTTTATCAACTGAATTGTCTGAGGAAAAGCAAAGGTTTAAACTTGGGGGAGTTGATACATCTCCAACGTATCTAATTTTCCTAACGCTTTTCCTCTTGTTTTGGACTCTAATTTTCATGATTTGAATGAAACTAACCCCGGACTGACACTGTCTTTCAGCAGAACTACCATGGTGTTGTTTTTGTGCGGAAATAAAAGTTCTGAGAATGAAACGAAACTTTGCGAGGATTTTTTATATAATAAAAGAGAATTTCTGGAACCAAGACCTACTGGAGAGGGGCCCCTAGGTGGGCACAACCCACCAGGGCGCGCCCCCTCTCTTGTCTTCCTCTTCTTCTTTTCTTCTCCTCTCCCTTTTTTTCTTCTCCTCCCCCTTTTCTTCTTCTCCTCCTCCTCTTCTTCTTATTCTTCTTCTTTTCTTCTCCTAATAAATTTTTCTCAAGAACTAACCTAATAAATTTCTTCTTCTCCTTCTCCTCCCTCCTCCTCCTCCTCCTCCTCTTCTTCTTCTTCTTCTTCTTCTTGCATAAAAACCCACACCATGGTAGTTTTGTTGAAAACAGTGCCAGACCAGAGTAGTTTCATTCAAATCATACCAAAACCATATAAATTGTTGTAAACATGGCATGAATACTTCATAAATTCTAGATACATTAGAGACGTATTAGCCGAGGTGGCAAGCACCCCCCCATTCCAGGACAGCATCATGGGGAACCAACCTGGTGAATATGAAAGCTCTCCGACGTCGCCTTCTAGATCTAATCTAGAAGGAGGAAGAAGGAGCGACAATAATTTAGAAGGAGAGGGACACCCTAGGGTTTCATCTAGCAAGGGGGAGGTGCAGCTGGTGTAGGGGTGCGGCTTGGGTGCCATTTGGGGTGCACCACATCCTTATATAGGAGGTCATCCTTCCTTTAGGCCGGTTTGGGCAAGGGGAGGAGGATTCCTCTGAAAACTCCAACTCCCCCCCCCCCCACCCACCCAATTCGGCCTCCCGCTTTAGGCAGGTTTTCCCAACCCCCTTGACGCTGCCTTGACCCACAAGGAAAGCCCTAGGGGGAGGTACGGCCTAGCAGGGGACACTTCGGCATGTTCTGAAAGCTTCCACAAATTTCTAGAACCTTCTGGAAGTTTTTGATATCTTCTGAAACATTTACAGTCCGGTATCACCGGAATCATCTAGGACTTCCTGTAACACCCACAAGATTCTCCGAGGCACTTTCAGACCCTTCTCTCCACTCTTCATTACACAATTGCATTCATACACACCCCTAAACCGTTAAGCGCATGACCCTACAGGTTCGAGCATATGCGGACATGTTTGGAACACATTACAATCAATACTCATTAGCGGGATCTGGATACCCATATTGACTCCCGCATATCATTGAAGATCTTTATCAAGTGAACCTTGTATTACCGTAAATAATTCCTTTTGCTTCACAAAATGTTACACACCCTGAAGAGACTATGACAGTATCTCGTGATCAATATTTGAACATTATACCTAGTTATCCTCATTATTGGTCTATATTCTTTACTCCTTTATGTATTCCAGTATTCTCGTGACTAACTCCTTAATCACAATATTTGGACAGACGATACTAAAGACTGTAATACCGAGAGGGCCCAGAGGGTATCTATTCATCATCGGATGAGTAAATCACAGTCTTGACACAACTAGCGTCATGACATACTCTTTCTTAGTTACACATAGTTGCAACCCATGTGCAACCCCTAGACCATATGAATCACGATGCGAAATCAAACGACTAGGGAACTCATTGAGCTCCAACATAATTTTCAGTCGAGAGATCGATTAGCAAAACCAATTTTTTGAAATTATATAATCCATTCACCTAATTTTCCAGCATATATGGTGAAGGGTTTTTATTTTTGCTGCTTGATTTTGTTTGGACACATAGTAAACATTGTTTTAGTGTGATGTGAACCAATTTTCTTGAAATATAACATTTTTCTCGACGTAAATGAAATACTATGCGTATTTATTTATTTTCGTTCTAATAGGAAGTGTAAATTATAGTAGGAGTCCCCCACAAAAAAAAATTATAGCAGGAGGCTGTACACAGACAAATATAGAAAGAAAATCAAAAGGAATGAACGAAAAGAACTTACAAACCCTAAATCCAGATCTATCCCCTCCGACCTAGGCTATGGCTTCCATCGTGTCCAAGCTCGCGCGGGCAGCCTTAGCAACCCGCGCCTCTCCCTCAGCCGTTGGAGGTATTGCTGGTGGCGGTCGCCCTGCAGCCGCCATCCGTGTCTCCCCTGCAGGTAATCCCAAAGGAGTTCTTATTCGATATGAATACTTCAGAATTTGGGTATAATTTCTTATTATCAGTAGATATGTCTGAATAAACAGGTAGGGACTGGACCCTATTCATTAGGGATTGTTCTAATCACCACACTTCTAACAAACATGTTGTTTTGATTTAGTAATACCAACTGAAATTTGTTATAATACCAAGCTCTGCCTTGCAAGGCTAAATAATGAAATGAACTCTGCTGAGACTGAGAGCAATAGTACAAATGATCGTATTTTCGACAAATCAAATTGTAACTCTATTTGCCTACTCAACGACAGGAGGCCCCAAGTCAGAAGAAGAAGAGAAAGCCAGACCCAAGTCACAAGTAGCTCCAGATGATGAAATCATACACCCCCATCTCGCTGTTGATGAGAATGCACTTAAGTCCGACGAAGCCATGTGGGCCTTCTATGAGCACTGGTGCAAGTTTCATGGCATATCGCGTGACCGTCTTGAGATGGAACGCCGGTTCAACACATTTAGTGATACAGCAAGGCTTGTGCACAAGATCAACAATTCTCTTGTGGATGGCGAGTTGTTAATGACCAGATTTTCAGATCAGACCAAGGCGGAGAGATCTCGTCGTTCACTAGGATATAGGCGCACGAAAAAATGATCTCCGCCCTTGCTGATGTACTCTTCTGTGCCCCTTAAGCCCTAAGTTATGCTTCTGTATACCAAGACAGGCCTCTAAGTTCTAGCAGTAACGTGTGTCGCTCTGTTGTATGAACTCATTTTAGCTTTAATGAAAGCCTGTATCTGCGTGTGCATTGGACAAGTGGTATCTTTGGCTTTGTTGTATGAGCTCATTTAGCTTTAATAGATGCTATGTTTCTGTATCTGCTCCGTTTGTGGCTTTTGGTGCAGAATTCTAATACTCCTGGTCAACTTGGCAGACAATTTCTTTTTTTTTGGTTAAATACAGATCATTCTTAATACTAGACACCACCAAATTTGCTAGCATATAACCAAAGGCATTTATATGACTCGTTGCAGCAAATGAGAACATGTATGCAGCAAAAAGAGAAACAATGTTCTCGTTGGTTACTTGGATTGGTTCTTCCATGCAGCAAATGAGAACATTGTTTCTCCTTCTTGGTGTTGCATTGTTCTCTGTTTGTTTCATTGGTTTCCTTTGTTTTGTGTTGCGGTGCTGTTTCTTTTCGTGGGAGGATGTATCTTGGTGGCCCAGAATATACATGTTCTTATCGCTGGGTTTTTTTTGGGGGGGGGGGGGGTATAATGTGTGTGTTACTCATTTTAGTGCATTTACACAGAAACGGATGTTCTATAACCACTGTTGCAAGGGTGGTAAAATAAACTTGCCAGTGTATAAGCCGTGGCTGACTCCTCTTGATCGGCTGGTTAGGTTTGGTGTAGGGAGTGAGTCGATGGAGTTTATGCACTTGGTTAGGTCTTATAACAGCATGTTTGATTTTTCTTCGCTCGTGGTCCTTATGTGTTTCGGGCACACAAAAATAGAACCCTAATCAAACAGGCTCACCGAACTGATCACTT
Organism: Triticum aestivum; assembly: GCF_018294505.1. NCBI lineage: Eukaryota > Viridiplantae > Streptophyta > Magnoliopsida > Poales > Poaceae > Triticum > Triticum aestivum. Next base: position 563,394,280 of record NC_057800.1, read on the forward strand.
ATATTCTGACAATTGAAGAAAACACTAACTGACAGACCAACTGAAATCTACAGCTAACTGTCGAAACGACAATAGCCTGAAACGCTGCAGTTTCAGGTTTGCATATTCAGTTTCAACAGACTAATCTCCTTTTGTAATCATTTTATAATCATTTCACTGTCGTGAAATACATAAGTACTTGATGGATTTGGTACTCGCTTGATGCTTGTATTTTCAGGATGATAAAATATGAGCAACAAAAACAACGTATTTGCACACAGATGCCAGTTCAGGCCTTCTTAACAATAGGGCGATTTTTGGGCTGTTCAAATTTTCGCAGCAACTGTACCCACTATTTTTTTTACAATGCAGGATAATTGTGGTGAACAAGAAATTTATGTATACTATGCTTTTAACCAAAATCTTTCGCCGTTTCAGGAGTACCAACAAATAGTGCAGCCCGTGATAGTGACTATCGAAAGACACGTTTTTAATAAACTGGTTATGACACTGTTCACATTCCTCTGTTATTTTACATTAGAAAGTTGAAATCAGTAAAAAATTTGGAAAAAAAATCCTATATGGTACTGCTGGTTCACTCAGATTATCAGATATCACTGGGTAGTTGTGATTTAAGACTTTGGCAAGATCAGTCTCGGTGTCGGCTTTACGGCCATATATATTAGTATGTCGATACTTTCTCTATTTTTGGAAGTTTTAGTTAGGCTTAGAGCAGTTCACGATGTCCATTAAAATATTTGTGGGTAAATAATACAATCCTTCTATATGTACTCCCTCTGAAAACTAATATAAGATCATTTAGACAGTGATCTAAAAGATCTTATATTAATATACAAAGGGAGTATAAAATGTACAATCCTTCTAAGGTATTTTCCAGAACAGAGTTTCTTTGAGAAATCAGGGTTTCTTTGTATGTAACTTATTCCAATGAAGAATTGGTAAATCAGACTGATTGGCCCTTTTTATCATTTTAGTAGGGAGTGTATAAGATTTAGTCTTCTTTATTCAAAAGGTTATAAAACTTGCAACTTTCTCTGAACCTGACATGGTCCATACAATCTTTCAGGAGGAGAAAACATGACTGAAGGAACAATATCTTTTGTAAGCTCCTGAGCTCATACTATGGTACTATTGTTCATGAGCTCATATACTTTGCTAGTGTTTTCACACTCATAGATGGAATTTTCATATCTACATATGTTGCCGCCCATTCTTCGAACGTTTCCACTCAATTTTCAGATATCATATTGAAACTATGGATACATTTTAATAGATAAATGGACTTTTTACCCAGCTTTTAGCAAACCCGGACAGTATGTGCATCAACAAAATGGGATAGTAGTTTGAGAAAGAAGAGATACTAACAAGTCACTTGCACGTGGGCAAGGACCTATCAATATTTTCTATGGAAACTTTAAATATTGTAATATAATCATCTTCGGCTGTACTTGCGTGCTCCTAGTTTCTCTTAGTTCCAGTATGCTAATGTTAGCATCTACTCACTCTGTTCACTATTATAAGATGTTCTAACTTTTTTATGTATATAGACGCATTTTAATGTGCTTGTTCACTCATTTCAATCCATGTGTAATCCATATTGAAATATCCAAACTGTCTTATAATAGTGAACGGAGGGAGTACTTATGAGGTAACACTATCAAAAGTCAAAAGGATCTTAGCCATAATCAAGCAGGCTGAGTTTTTCAGGTCATATCACCTCCAAATTCAGGTCTATTCCCATGTTGGTTGCTCTTTATTTTTCCTTGTATGTGTGACAAGTGGGCACCAAAGCGCAGTATCTATCTATAATAGGCAATGTGATGATATAGTTTGTTGATTGTTCATTCCACAGACTTAATACATCCCTATTGTGTAGAAAAAACTAATGGGGGTTTGCACCATGGGCAGGAATTCAAAGAGATTATGTGGTTGCAGATTGAAGGAAAGATTGGAATTCAGGTTGTGTTGTTTTCGCGGAACCATCTCATGTTGTTTTGTGTGTGGCTTGTTGAGCGACAGGGCACTAAAAAACTCAAGATGTGACTAATATTGTTTTGCCAATCTTGGACATGTTTGGGTAGCCATCCATTCAAGTGAACCAAACAGTCTTTCACGTGCATATATATGCTCATACGTACCGTTAACAATGTAGTGATTTTCTTATGGAAATTTTTGTACCAATGCTCTAATGCCACAATTTGGCGAGGATAGTTAGGTATGGATTTTTTAGTCATCGTTGGACAAAAAAATTCATACTTCAAGTTCTTGTTTCTAATTATAAATTTGGTTTGATGACGTATCTAATTTGATAATAAAACTTGTGTTGTATTTTTAAACAATTGAATCCTAAATATTGAAATGGGAGAAACAAAAGCAACAACTAGAGAAGTAGAACTAGGAAAAAAGGACCCTCTCTCCCTCTCTCTCCCACACATACACACAGAGAGAAGGTGATGGCAATGAGGGTTGTAGTTCCCGAAGACAAGTCTGGCCTCCCTGCTACTACTTTTGGCCCGTCCTCCGCTACCCTGGCGCCTTTCTACAAGATGATGAGTATACCTTTAGATGGATTTTATTTCAATATGCACAGGTGGAATCATACCAGCTAAATGTAATTTTAAACAAAATTGGCAAAAGAGCACTTAGTGTAGTTTTAGCATGCAGTTAGTGCAAATCAATATGACATCTACTTTTTAAGTAATTTTGTGGTGTGTACTTCAGGTCATGTCCAATCTATCATCTATTAGAAGCATTGCTGCCTGAAAGGTCACGCTTCTGCTAGATTATGTACTTTATGATTTAGTAATAATGATTTTATTTTGATAAAATAAGTATTAACTCTACTCTCTAGGTTACGTACTTATGCACACACTCGTTCGATACAACAGGTATACTCACTGGTGTCAGGAAGATTGAGAGTTGGCGATGGCACTATGTACACACCACTAAAGTGGGTGGTCAGGGAGAAAATACACAGGAGCTCCTGGGTGCTCCACACCCCTATACAAATAATAATTTCTCTTGAGAGCTCATGATTGTGGCATGAATATAACATTGACTTAAGCCTCCCTCAAGCTTGAGCGACACTTTCTCCTTCACGAGGTCAAAAATTATATATATATAATTCCGATCATGATGAACCAGATGCATAGGATAAAACTTCTGATGAAATTCCAATTTCAATCGGTTGTAGTTCCATGATCCAATATCATCACATAGCCTATACCATGTCAATGCCGTTTTCTTCAAAGATAAAGGGTGCAGTAGGTTGAGGAGAAACTCTTTGCTCTTCCGGACGAGGTGTAGATATCACGAACAAGCCCCTCAAAGGATTATTTTCCATAGTAACAAGTGACAGTAAATTTCAGCACACTATATAAATGTTTCCTTACCAAATTCCACTTACCAAAGGCGCTTCACTCCCCGGCAACGGCGCCAGAAAAGAGTCTTGATGACCCATAAGTATAGGGGATCTATCGTAGTCCTTTCGATAAGTAGGAGTGTCTTTTCAGCAAGGTGTTCTCTGCAAGCACTAAAATTATCGGTACCGGATAGTTGTGTTAAGGTGCAGCAAGGTGGCCCAACCCTTTTTGTAGCAATGGAAAAGCCTGGACGAACTCTTATATAAAGCAAAGTGCTCCCGAGGACACATGGGAATTACTGTCAACCTAGTTTTCATCATGCTCATATGATTCACATTCGTTACTTTGATAATTTGATATGTGGGTGGACCGGTGCTTGCCTTCATTGGACAAGCCTCCCATTTATGATTAACCCCTCTCGCAAGCATCCGCAACTATGAAAGAAGAATTAAGATAAATCTAACCATAGCATGAAACATATGGATCCAAATCAGCCCCTTACGAATCAACGTATAAACTAGGGTTTAAGCTTCTGTCACTCTAGCTACCCATCATCTACTTATTACTTCCCAATGCCTTCCCCTAGGCCTAAATAATGGTGAAGTTTCATGTAGTCGACGTTCACATAACACCACTAGAGGAGAGACAAGATGCATCTCATCAAAATATCGAACGAATAGCAAATTCACATGATTACTTATAACAAGACTTCTCCCATGTCCTCGGGAACAAATGAACTACTCACAAAGCATATTCATGTTCATAATCAGAGGAGTATTAATTATCATTAAGAACATATGGTCTTCCACCGAATAAACCAACTAGCATCAACTACAAGGAGTAATCAACACTACTAGCAACCCACGGGTACCAATCTCAGGTTTTGAGGCAGAGATCGGATACAAGAGACGAACTAGGGTTTGAGAGGAGATGGTGCTAGTGAAGATGTTGATGGAGATTGACCCCCTCTCGATGAGAGGATCGTTGGTGATGACATTGGCGATGATTTCTCCCTCCAGAAGAGAAGGTTCCCCCGGCAGAATAGCACCGCTGGAGCACTAGATTGGTTCTGCGCAAGTTCCGCCTCGAGACGGCGGCGCTTCATCCCGAAAGCTTCCTTCTGATTTTTTCTAGGTCAAAACACACCATATAGCAGAAGATGGGCATCGGGGGCCTGTTCTACTTCTTGAGCTTGCATTGGTTTCTCCCTTGAAGAGGAATGGGTGATGCAGCAAAGTAGAGATAAGTATTTCCCTCAGTTTGAGAACCAAGATATCAATCCAGTAGGAGACAACGCACAAATCACAGAATACCTGCACAAAGAACCAAACAACTTGCACCCACGCGATAAAGGGGCTGTCAATCCCTTCACGGTTACTTGCAAAATTGAGATCTGATAGATATAGATAAACGGTAAAGTAAATATTTTTGGTATTTTTAGTTTATAGATCGGAAAGTAAAAGATTGCAAAATAGTAAATAGGAAACTAATATGATGGAAAATAGAAACTTATATGATGGAAAATAGACCCGGGGGCCATAGGTTTCACTAGAGGCTTCTCTCAAGATAGCAAATAATACGGTGGGTGAACAAATTATTGCCGAGCAATTAATAGAAAAGCGCAAAGTTATGACGATATCTAAGGCAATGATCATGAATATAGGCATCACATCTGTGTCAAGTAGACCGGAACGATTCTACATCTACTACTATTACTCCACACATCGACCGACTCCTGCCTGCATCTAGAGTATTAAGTTCATGAAGAACAGAGTAACGCATTAAGTAAGATGACATGATGTAGAGGAATTAACTCAAGCAATATGATGGAAACCCCATCTTTTTATCCTCGATGGCAACAATACAATATGTACCTTGCTGCCCCTACTGTCACTGGGAAAGGACACTGCAAGATTGAACCCAAAGCTAAGCACTTCTCCCATTGCAAGAAAAAACAAACTAGTTGGCCAAACCAAACCGATAGTTCAAAGATTATTACAAAGATATCAAATCATGCATAAAAGAATTCAAAGGAGATTAAAATAATATTCATAGATAAGCTGATCATAAATACACAATTCATCGGATCTCGGCAAACACACCGCAAAAAGTATTATATCGAATAGATCTCCAAGAACATCGAGGAGAACATGGTATTGAGAATCAAAGAGAGAGAAGAAGCCACCTAGCTACTAGCTATGGACCCATAGGTCTGTGGTAAACTACTCACGCTTCATCGGAAGCGCAATAGAGTTGATGTAGAAGCCCTCTGTGATCGAAACCCCCTCTAGCAAGGTGCCGGAAAATGTCCCTAGATGGGATCTCATGGGTTCAAAAGGTTGCGGCGGTGGAAAAGTGTTTTCCTGGATGCCTCTGGTGGTTTGGGGATATTTGGGAATATATATATAGGCGAAATAATTAGGTCAGGAGGTACACAAGGGGGCCACAAGGGTGGGGGCGCGCCCTCCATCCTTGTGGCCGCCTCGTGGCTCCTCCGACTTCATCTCCGAGTCTCATGGTTGTCTCCTGGTCTAAGAAAAATCATCGCGAAGGTTTTATTCCGTTTGGACTCCGTTTGGTATTCATTTTCTGCGGAACTCAAAAACAGGGAAAAAACAGGAACTGGCACTAGGCTCTAGGTTAATAGGTTAGCCCCCAAAATAATATAGAATAGTATATTGATACGTCACCGTCGTATCTACTTTTTCTAATGCTTTTCCTATTGTTTTGGACTCTAATTTGCATGATTTGAATGAAACTAACATGGACTGACGCTATTTTCAGTAGAACTACCATGGTGTTGTTTTTGTGCACAAATAAAAGTTCCCGGAATGGAGCAAAACTTTGCGAGGATTTTTATATAATAAAAGAGAATTTCTGGAGCGGAGAATCACCAGAGGGGGGCACCTGGGTGGGCACAACCCACCATGGTGCGCCTCCCCCCCCCCCACTGTAGCGACCCGACCCGAATGGATCAAGTCTCTGTGCTTAAGTGTCATCCCTAGATCGGTATGCTGACACACACAGTACTCGAGGATTTATAACAGAGGTAAATCACATGTATAAGTAACGTAAATACTATTACCTCAATCCAAAATAGCGAAAGTAACAAGGTTGTGGATTCCCATCAACACCAACGGCAAAGTTGAGTGTAGAAATCGTAACCCTAATGTATCACTTACTCATCGTAAGAAATCCTGCAACATGAGACGTTGCAGCCACAGAGGGTCAGTACATTGAATGTACTGGCAAATTCACACCATAGAGAATGATGAATAAAGGCTATCACTACATGCATATTTGGCTGGTGGAAAGCTCTATGGTTATAGGTTTTTGCGAAAAGCCAATTTTTCCCTACTGCAAAGGAATAAATTTTATTTAACTATCATGGTGGTTGTTAAACATTGAGAATGGTTGAAAGCATTCTCAATCCCACTTAAGTAACATCATTAAACCCAACAATATTCATTTAAAGTAACATGATGAGATCAACAGGATAATCCAAGAACTAGATACTCAAGATGTCCATAACCGGAGACACGGCTAACCATGATTAGTTTATACACACTACAGAGGTTTGCGCACTTTTCCCCACAAGACTCGATCGCCTCCGTTTGGTTTCTCGCACTACATGGTGTTTGAGAAGACGGATGACCGAGACATAGTCTTTCAGAAGCGCTAGCACCTTACGATCGGGTAGACTGTACCACCTACATCCCCTACATCTGCTAGTCTACCACTGTAAGATTTCACACGACTTAGTCAACTATGCTAGAGCCCATAATAGCTTGTGGCTGCACACGGAAGTTTCTAGTATGAATAGTCTCATGATCCCTTTGATCCTGGGTGGCGGTCCAATAAAAAACAGGCAATCCTGGTCTACCCAAGTGCCTAGACAGGCAATCCTAGAATACCCAGGTGCCTCAATCCACCCAGATGTGTGTTTAAGTTGCCGCCTTAAGTAAACCCTTAATTAACAATCTCACATCTGTCGTGAATACTCTCAAAACCCAATCCACGTTTACAAGCATAGCATGGCACTATAAGCATAACGTAATAGTAACTCCCAAGGTTTGAATGCAGGGCAATAGGTTCCTACCTCATCAACTACTTCCCAATACCCACATGTTACCAATCCTGCTCATGCAACGTTTGAGGGTGAAAGTAATGCATAAAAACTGGGTATGAAAGGGGATATGATCAAAGTGTGAACTTGCCTGCAATGTTGATGAAGATGATTTGCACTCATAACTCTTGATAGTTCTACTCGTCACACTCCGGTCAATCTATCGTAAGCAAGAAATAGTAACCACACATAAGCAACCATTCAAAAGATCAGTAAGATCGAAGAAGACGATTCGGAAAACTTCAAAACCAAGCAAATAACTCTTGCAACATACAACAATTTCTAACAGTACTAAAGTTATGTGAATTTGGCCTTATTAGAATGTTTAGGTCAAGAGCTTCGATTTGGAAAAAGAATCAACTCAAACGGAGCTACGAAACTAAAGTTATGATCAAACAAAGTTTGAATTCAAATCTGATCTAATTCAAATTTAAACTTTTCAAAAACATGTTTGAGTTGGATTACTGGATAGAGGGGATCATAACGAAGACGTGGGCGTTGGTTTCGTTGGATTTGGACTAACGAGTAAAAAGTTATAGTCCTTTGAAGTACAGAGACTATTCTGTAAATAAACTATTCACAAACGGGTCCCTGGCCGAAAATTGAAAGAAAAAGAAAAACTCTATCGAGCGAACGCTCGCTATAGAACCTAAACCGACGAAAACCGTTCGCTAAAGAAGCTAACTAATGAACGTTCACTACATAAATAAACCTAAACAAAACCGAATTTATAACAAACCGATCTAGGGGTTTTTTTAACAAAAACCAAACCGGTGAACGGGGCGGTCTATTACCGGTTCGTGGTGTCGGCGGCGGCGGTTTCCGGTGAGGCGAGGCGAGGCGGCGCGGGGGTTTCGGCGAGCGCGGCGAGGCAGGGCGGCGCGGGGCGGCGGCGGCGATGCGCGGCAAGGGGTGCGGGGGCGCGGGGCGGGCACTGGGCGGCGTCGGCGGCGCTAGGCGGCGCAGGGCAGCAGTGCGGGGGCGACGGCGGCGAGCAGCTTGGCGGCGCGATTCGGCGAGAGAGAGAGGAGGCGGGGTCCGGGGAGCGGCGCTATATAAAGGGGAGGGCCGGGGAGGCTTGCGGGAGGGGCAAGGCGAGGCGGCGGAGGAGTCCGCGGCGGCTACGGCGATGGCCGGCGGAGCGTGCGCATGCGGGACTCCGGCGAGAGGTCGGGGACGAACCTGACAGGTGGGTCCCACTTGTCGGTGGCTGAGCGAGGCGGCGGCCGATCGCAGGCGCGAGCGGGCGAGCGGAGCGGAGCGGCTTCAGGTGCGGCTGGGCTCTGGGCCGTGGCCTGGCCTGGGAGCTGGGCCGGCCTAGTCGGTGGAACAGTTTTTTTTAACATTTTCGAGACAAATAAAATAATAACGGCAAAAATAAAAATAATATATAGGCATATAATATATCAAAATTTTCAGAAAAAGATTTTCTACGACATGAACATTTTTATAACTTCAAATAAATCCACACAAATTCATATAAATCAAAGAGTGCTACTGGTCTATTAAAATCCAGCAAAAATCATTTTAAAAATACCAAAATGATTTCAATTTAATTTTTCTCCAATTTTCTAATGTAGGGAATCATGTTACCCTATTTTCCATATATTTTATTTTTGGAGAAAAATAATTTGAATAAAACTCAAATAACCCAAATTGAAAAATAATTCCAAAAGACTTTGAATTTGAACCTTTGAAACTCCCAACTCATATTTCATATAATTTGAAGAAGTCATTTTATCTCCTCTCGTGAAAATCATTGAGTTGCATAAAGTTTCAGAATTGGAAATATTTTCAAAATGAAATTCAAATATTTTCAACCCCCCTTGTCATTTAAATAAATGGAAGAAGTCATGTCATCTTCTCTCTAGGGTTTTGTATTTGAAAAGAATTTGAATTCACGAAGATCATAAGTGCAAAATGAAAGTTTGGGAAAGTCCTTTTATTCCCTCTCATTTAACTTTCAAAAAGGTTTCAAATTTCACTCAATTTCACCCAATTAATCAAACAATCAATCAAATCTATCTATTTATTATAACATTCCAAAATTTAGATTTTTGGGATGTTACAAACCTACCACCCTTAAAATGAATCTCGTCCTCGAGATTCGGAGAGGCTAGAAAGAAAAGGTTAGGGTTTGGGGGTCTCCTCAAAATCCATCGATCATCACAGGGGTCTGGGGTGCTACCTCCCTTAAAAGCATGGTTACGGTTCCCTCGAAACTCCTATACTTCATCCATATTTTTAATAGTGTCGGTCTTCTTAGATCTTCAGGATAATTCCTTATCCGGGCTCTTCCGGTAGTGGCATAACCTTTACCACAATTTTTTTGTCCTTTCATCTTGCTAAGGTTCTTCCATGACTGGGTCTTCTTAGCTGACGGGTCTGGCGCCATTACTAAACAACTATCGATATCTCATGGTGGTCAACCATTTATGATTTCTCCTGCAGTAAATGGGTCTGGGTTGATCCTCACCGTATAACCTACGGTTGGCAACAACTGCCGTGTACAAGGGAAAAATACCTATACCATTCTAAGGTTTAACAAGGATTAATATCGTCGTCTCTCTACTATAGGTAAGTCACTCAGATTTACCATCCCATAAGCAAGGCGAATAATAAGAGTAAGTTGGTATGGTGATCAATCCATCCCACACCCAAATCATTACCTTGTATACGGTTTAGCGAATCTCGCATTCTAACACTCGGTCATCCTCGCAAGCATTGCAGAATTTCTCTTGTCGACGAACTGGGTTCGGATAAATCCATGGATTCTGCAAGCCAAACAATCATCTATCGTTCCTTCACCACTCTCAGGTTTGCGTAAACTCCTATAAGATTGTCTATCGATAAACGTCATAACTTCTTCCAGTTTTTCCTTCAGCAAGAATGTGCTTGCTTCTTGGCAAGTCCTGGGGCCTGTGGGTTATGGCCCATCTCATCACTTGTAGTCCTTGAACTTATCATCGGGCAACTGATCATTGTTCCAACTTCCTAGTATTCTTAAATCATCCAATTGTACTGTCTTCCTTCCTTCTATTGGCACCAAACCAAGACGTGAGTACTCAGACTTGTCATGGGGTTGCCATTGCTCCATATTACCAACATCATACCTCCTTTATATCCAATAGTACTTCATCTCTTCATCCTTGTGGTATATCCCACATACCGAGGTAAAAACTTATACTTATGAAGTCCATACTCTACTTCGTGGAACATCATTATCCTTTCCAGGGTCAAGCGTCCTTACAGGGGAATATTGGCCATCTCTGCATGGCACTTCTTCAACTGGGAAATGTGAAACACATCATGAACTCCTGACAGTCCTTCGGGTGGCTCCAACTTGTTGGCCACTTCTCCCATATGCTCCAAAACTCGGTATGGTCCTACAAATCTTGGGGCTAACTTTCCCTTAACTCCAATTCGTTTAACTCCTCGCAGAGGGGACACACGAAGACATGCTATGTCTCCAATTTCATAGACTACCTCCTTGTGTTTTTTAGTCTGCATAACTCTTCTGCCTGGACTGAGCTACCTCCAGTCTATCTCGAATCAGCTTAACATTCTCTTCTGACTCCTTGATCACATTTGGTCCAAACAACTGACGGTCTCCAACTTTATCCTACATACTCTTGGGGTATCACACATATCGAGACAAAACTCGTATTCATTTTGTCCGAAATCCACTCAGTGGAGTATCCTTATCTTTTCCAGGGGTCAACGGTTCTTATAGGGTACTACCACCCTTAAAATGCACAAATCTTCCCTAGACCATATTTCTCATATCCTCAGAAATGATCAAAATCTTTCTTCATAGAGTAACAACTCATAAAATCCATATCAGTACCAACGATGCTAACTTTATTCACTCTCAATTGATTACAATCTCTCGCTTTTCCATTACATGTCTCAACTCAACACTTCGATATAAAAGAAAACGTTCTCACTTCTACTACTCAATTTCTTTTGTTGCAAACTCACTATCTAGCACAAGTCTCCTTCTCCTTGGGGCATTCTCTGGCAAAGTGCCCTGCTCCATTACAACTAAAACATATTACTTCTGACAAGTATTGAGGTTTCCTTTTTGGGCAATTATTGAGGTAGTGCCCTGACTCCTTGCACCTGTAACAGGTGATATGACTCAGGTCCTTCCAGGAATCCAATCTGCTTCTCTTCCTGGACCTTTCCATGCCAATCATGGCTTCTATTTCTTGTGGGTCATATTCTACTTCCTCTGTCGGGAATTCTGTTAGATCCCCATTCAAACGATTTTGGGAGATGTGTCCTTCTTCTCCACATGAATAGCATGACTTGGTGCAGGGTTTAATTGGTTCTTCTTTGGGTGTGTCCCCCACCTTTTCCTTCATCAAAGTTTCTTCTAAAATTTCCATGAGGGCTCCTTTCATTACTTCTTTCTTCTGCTGGATGGTTTGTTGTACCATGGGGTAAATGTGACACTGAGCAGGATAGTGGGTAGTCCCTTCACACAAGAAACAAGTAATCTGCCTAATTGGGCATTCTTCAACTGGGTGACTTCCTTCACAATTAGGGCATTCATCCTTGTGTTCTTTATGGGTGTGTCCTATTTCTCCACAAATCTTGCAGGCACAAGGTTTCTTCATATCCTTTCCATAAGGCTTCAACTTCTGGGACACAAGCCGAGACTTTGGCAGAGTCAACTTAAATTCTTTCCAAGTGGTTACTCCTTGCCATCCATTGATGGTTTGGTACATCCTCCACCAAGTAGCAGCACCTCTTTCAAAGCACTAAAAAGCATGCTGGGTCATATCCTTTCCGACTACAGGGTTATTCTCCATGTGATCCCCCATGTTCTGAATCCATCGGTCTGTCTCCAATTGACTCATCGGTCTAGAAAATACAAGCTCATCTCCATTCATCCTCTATTGGGTCCAAGGGTTTTGGGGTGAGATGAGAGAGAGGGAGAGGGATGCACAAAACAAACAATGGTTTTGAAAAGACAGACTTTATCTGTGGCTGTCGGAAAAACATCAAACAAATGACAGCTCACAAACGTCGCATCTAACGTAGGTATATAACAGGGGTTTGGTCTTCTAAAGGTCAATAAATCTTCAATGTCTCCAAACTCTTCAAGCCTTGTTCATGCCTCCAATGGCTTCTTTCGATCGTGCTTGTCCTTCTCAAGTTCTTTTGCCAGATCATCTCTGTTGACGCGAAGTCTCTCATGACGTCCTTTATTATTCCGGAGTTGCGTCCCAAACTTTTAGGTTTCATCATCCTTGGCATGAACCATGGTCCTACTGTCCTTCTGTTCCTGACAAATCTCCGGTATCTCGAGGTTGTAGCTCCTCCAGCTTGGCTACTTTCAGCTTCTGGTTCCTGAGTTCTTCACGAAATGCTTCCTTGTCTAATACAGCTTCCTAGAGCTCCATCCTAAAATTCTTGATGTACTACTCCAGATTCTGGCGATACACCAGCTAAGGTTAAAACTTCATCTTACTGTTAGGTGCTCCATCAGCCTTCTACCATCCAATCCTTCCAAAGAAATGCATGCTTAGCTTAGCTCGGTGACCATAGTATCAGTGGTGATGACATCACGGATAACCGTGTTTCTGCCCTTGTCATTGCCATGAGCTATCTTCCATAGTTGATATCTCCTACCTTAGGGTTTTCTTGACAAAACTTTGAGTTCTCAACTCTCCATGTTTCGGTCTTTCTCCCATACACCTTGATCTCGGGTATTGACAGCTTCCATAGTCTGCCAAGTTCCATAAGGGGTAGCCTTCCTAGGTCATACAAATCTAGGAATTCTTTAGAGCCTTCAAATTCTACTTGTCTTTGGTCTTCAACCGTTGTAGTTTCCATTATTCAGATGCACGAAAAATACTCTTCATTCCGAAGTGGTCTTAGTTGTCCGATATCTTGTACTTCTTGGAGTGGTCTCATCAGTCGAATCTTCGTGGGGTCAAAAGGGGAAAGGGGTATGGTCTCACTAAAAGGGAATATTTGAATAAGCTCAGAAGATAAGAGAGGTAAAAGATCTTTTTGAAAGGGAAAGTTGTAGAGAAAAATCTTTGCTATGGGCTTGCCAGTTTATAGGGTCACGTCCTACAGTCAACATGTGCTCAGATACCATCTTGTAGCGACCCGACCCGAATGGATCAAGTCTTGTGCTTAAGTGTCATCCCTGGATCGGTATGCTGACACACATAGTACTCGAGGATTTATAACAGAGGTAAATCACATGTATAAGTAACGTGAATACTATTACCTCAATCCAAAATAGTGGAAGTAACAAGGTTGTGGATTCCCATCAACACCAATGGCAAAGTTGAGTGTAGAAATCGTAACCCTAACATATCACTTACTCGTCGTAAGAAATCCTGCAACACGAGACGTTGCAGCCACAGAGGGTCAGTACATTGAATGTACTGGCAAATTCACACCATAGAGAGTGATGAATAAAGGCTATCACTACATGCATATTTGGCTGGTGGAAAAGCTCTATGGTTATAGGTTTTTGCGAAAAGCCAATTTTTCCCTACTTCAAAGGAATAAATTTTATTTAACTATCATGGTGGTTGTTAAACATTGAGAATGGTTGACAGCATTCTCAATCCCACTTAAGTAACATCATTAAACCCAACAATATTCATTTAAAGTAACATGATGAGATCAACAGGATAATCCAAGAACTAGATACTCAAGATGTCCATAACTGGGGACACGGCTAACCATGATTAGTTTATACACTCTGCAGAGGTTTGCGCACTTTTCCCCACAAGACTCGATCGCCTCCGTTTGGTTTCTCGCACTACATGGTGTTTGAGAAGACGGATGACTGAGACATAGTCTTTCAGAAGCGCTAGCACCTTACGATCGGGTAGACCGTACCACCTACACCCCCTACATCTGCTAGTCTACCACTGTAAGAGTTCGCACGACTTAGTCAACTATGCTAGAGCCCATAATAGCTTGTGGCTGCACATGGAAGTTTCTAGTATGAATAATCTCATGATCCCTTTGAGCCTGGGTGGCGGTCCATAAAAAAACAGGCAATCCTGGTCTACCCAGGTGCCTAGACAGGCAATCCTGGAATACATAGGTGCCTCAATCCACCCAGATGTGTGTTTAAGTTGCCACCTTAAGTAAACCCTTAATTAACAATCTCACATCTGTTGTGAATACTCTCAAAACCCAATCCACGTCTACGAGCATAGCATGGCACTATAAGCATAATGTAATAGTAACTCCCAAGGTTTGAATGCAGGGCAATAGGTTCCTACCTCATCAACTACTTCCTAATACCCACATGATATCAATCCTGCTCATGCAACGTTTGAGGGTGAAACTAATGCATAAAAACTGGGTATGAAAGGGGATATGATCAAAGTGTGAACTTGCCTGCAATGTTGATGAAGATGATTCACACTCATAAATCTTGATAGTTCTACTCGTCACACTCCGGTTAATCTATCGTAAGCAAGCAATAGTAACCACACATAAGCAACCATTCAAAAGATCAGTAAGATTGAAGAAGACGATTCGGAAAACTTCAAAACCAAGCAAACAACTCTTGCAACATACAACAATTTCTAACAGTACCAAAATTATGTGAATTTGGCCTTATTAGAATGTTTAGGTCAAGAGCTTCGATTTGCAAAAAGAATCAACTCAAACGGAGCTACGAAACTAAAGTTATGATCAAATGAAGTTTGAATTCAAATCTGATCTAATTCCAATTTTAGACTTTTCAAAAACATGTTTGAGTTGGATTACTGGATAGAGGGGATCATAACGAAGATGTGGGCGTTGGTTTCGTTGGATTTGGACTAACGAGTAAAAAGTTATAGTCCTTTGAAGTACAGGGACTATTCTATAAATAAACTATTCACAAACGGGTCCCTGGCCGAAAATTAAAAGAAAAAGAAAAACTCTATCGAGCGAACGCTCGCTACAGAACCTAAACCAACGAAAACCGTTCGCTAAAGAAGTTAACTAATGAACGTTCACTACATAAATAAACCTAAACAAAACCGGTTTTATAACAAAACCGATCTAGGGGTTTTTTTTAACAAAAACCAAACCGGTGAACGGGGCGGTCTATTACCGGTTCGTGGCGTCGGCGGCGGCGGTTTCCGGCGAGGCGAGGCGGCGCGGTGGTTCAGGCGAGCGCGGCGAGGCAGGGCGGCGCGGGGCGGGCACTGGGTGGCGTCGGCGGCGCTAGGCGGCGCAGGGCAGCAGCGCGCGGGCGGCGGTGGCGAGAAGCTTGGCGGCGCGATTCGGCGAGAGAGGCGCTATATAAAGGGGAGGGCCGGGGATGCTTGCGGGAGGGGCAAGGCGAGGCGGCGAAGGAGTCCGCGGCGGCTACGGCGATGGCCGGCGGAGCGTGCGCGTGCGGGACTCCGGCGAGAGGTCGGGGACGAACCCGACAGGTGGGTCCCACCTGTCAGTGGCTTAGCGAGGCGGCGGCCGATCGCAGGCGCGAGCGGGCGAGCGGAGCGGAGCGGCTTCGAGCGTGGCTGGGCTCTGGGCCGTGGCCTGGCCTGGGAGCTGGGCCGGCCTAGTGAGTGGAACAGTTTTTTAACATTTTCGAGACAAATAAAATAATAACGGCAAAAATAAAAATAATATATAGGCATATAATATATCAAAATTTTCAGAAAAAGATTTTCTACGATATGAACATTTTTATAACTTCAAAAAGAATCCACACAAATTCAGATAAATCAAAGAGTGCTACTAGTCTATTAAAATCTAGCAAAAATCATTTTAAAAATACCAAAATGATTTCAATTTAATTTTTCTCCAATTTTCTAATGTAGGGAATCATGTTACCCTATTTTCCATAGATTTTATTTTTGGAGAAAAATAATTTGAATAAAACTCAAATAACCCAAATTGAAAAATAATTCCAAAAGACTTTGAATTTGAACCTTTGAAACTCCCAACTCATATTTCATATAATTTAAAGAAGTCATTTTATCTCCTCTCGTGAAAATCATTGAGTTGCATAAAGTTTCAGAATTGGAAATATTTTCAAAATGAAATTCAAATATTTTCAACCCCCCTTGTCATTTAAATAAATGGAAGAAGTCATGTCATCTTCTCTCTAGGGTTTTGTATTTGAAAAGAATTTGAATTCACGAAGATCATAAGTGCAAAATGAAAGTTTGGGAAAGTCCTTTTATTCCCTCTCATTTAACTTTCAGAAAGGTTTCGAATTTCACTCAATTTCACCCAATCAATCAAACAATCAATCAAATCTATCTATTTATTATAACATTTCAAAATTTAGAATTTTGGGATGTTACACCCACCCCCTAGCCCACCCCAAAGCGCGCCCAAGTGGGTTGTCCCCAACTGGTGACCCCGCAGACCCTGAAACTGACGCTGTAAAATCACATTTTTCCAGAAAAAAATCAGGAAAAAGGAATTATTGCGTTCCACGAGACGGAGCCGCCACCGTTTCCTGTTCTTCATCGGGAGGCCAGATCTGGAGTCCGTTTTGGGCTTCGGAGAGGGGGATCTTCGATCTTCGTCATCACCAACCCTTCTCCATCGCCAATTCCATGATGCTCCCCACCGGGAGTGAGTAATTCCTTCGTAGGCTCATTGGTCGGTGAGGAGTTGGATGAGATTCATCATGTAATCTAGTTAGTTTTGTTAGGGCTTGATCCCTAGTATCTACTATGTTCTGAGATTGATGTTGCTATGACTTTGCCATGCTTAATGCTTGTCACTTTGGGCCCGGTGCCATGATTTCATATCTGAACTGTTTATGTTATCACCATTATATCCATGTTCTAGATCCGATCTTGCAAGTTATAGTCACCTACTACCTGTTATGATCCGGCAACCCCGGAGTGACAATAGTCAGGACCACTCCCGATGATGACCGTAGTTTGAGGAGTTCATGTATTCATCGTGTGTTAATGCTTTCTTCCAGTTCTCTATTAAAAGGAGGCCTTAATATCCCTTAGTTTCCTTATGGACCCCACTGCCACAGGAGGGTAAGACAAAAGATGTCATGCAAGTTCTTTCCATAAGCACGTATGACTATTTACGGAATACATGCCTACATTATATTTATGAATTGGAGCTAGTGTCGTATCGCCCTAGGTTATGACTATCACATGATGAATATCATCCAACAAATCATCGATCCAATGCCTACGAATATCTCTTATATTGTTCTTGCTAAGTTACCACTGTTATCGTTACTGTTGCACTTGCTACAAAATTACTGCTATCACTGTTATCGTTACTATTGATGTTACCACTACTATCAAAACTATCATATTACTGTGCTATTGATCACCTTGCTACAGATAATTAACCTCCAAGTGTGGTTGAATTGATAATTCAGGTACTAATACTTACAAATATTCTTTGGCTCCCCTTGTGTCGAATCTATAAATTTGGGTTGAACACTCTACCCTCGAAAACTGTTGCAATACCCTATACTTGGGGGTTATCAAGACCTTTTTCTGGCGCCATTGCTGAGGAGCATAGCTATATTTGTTGAGTGCTACCTCTTGAGCTTGCGTTGGATTTCCCCGAAGAGGAAATGATGATGCAGCAGAGTAGCGTAAGTATTTCCCTCAGTTTTTGAGAACCAAGGTATCAATCCAGTAGGAAGCCACGCTCAAGTCCCTTGTACCTGCACAAAACGATAGCTACTCACAACCAACGCGATTAGGGGTTGTCAATCCCTTCACGGTCACTTACGAGAGTGAGATCTGATAGATATGATATTTTTGGTATTTTGGTATAAAGATGCAAAGTAAAAAGTAAAAGGTAAAGTAAAAACAAAGCAAGATTAAAGTGATGGAGATTGATATGATGAGAATAGACCCGGGGGCCATAGGTTTCACTAGTTGCTTCTCTCAAGAGCATAAGTATTCTACGGTGGGTGAACAAGTTACTGTTGAGCAATGGACAGAATTGAGCATAGTTATGAGAATATCTAGGCATGATCATGTATATAGGCATAACGTCCATGACAAGTAGCCGAAACGATTCTGCATCTACTACTATTACTCCACTCATCGACCGCTATCCAGCATGCATCTAGAGTATTAAGTTAGAAACAGAGTAACGCTTAAGCAAGATGACATGATGTAGAGAGATAAATTCATGCAATATGAAATAAACCCCATCTTGTTATCCTCGATGGCAACGATGCAATACGTGCCTTGCTGCCCCTTCTGTCAGTGGGAAAGGACACCGCAAGATCGAACCCAAAGCTAAGCACTTCTCCCATGGCAAGAACTACCAATCTAGTTGGCCAAACCAAACGGATAATTCGAAGAGACTTGCAAAGATAACCAATCATGCATAAAAGAATTCAGAGAAGATTCAAATATTATTCATAGATAGACTTGATCATAAACCCACAATTCATCGGTCTCAACAAACACACTGCAAAAATAAGATTACATCGAATAGATCTCCATGAGAGAGGGGGAGAACTTTGTATTGAGATCCAAAAAGAGAGAAGAAGCCATCCAGCTACTAACTATGGACCCGAAGGTCTGAGGTAAACTACTCACACTTCATCGGAGTGGCTATGATGATGTAGAAGCCCTCCGTGATGACGGCCCTCTTCCGTCGGAGCTCCGGAACAAGCCCCAAGATGGGATCTCATGGATACAGAAAGTTGCGACGGTGGAATTAGGTTTTTGGCTCCTGTTCTGATCGTTTGGGGGTACGTGTGTATATATAGGAGGAAGGAGTACGTCGGTGGAGCATCGAGGGGCCCACGAGGCAGGGGGCGCGCCCTAGGGGGGGCACCCCCCACCCTCATGACCGCCTCTCTGATGCCTTGGCGTAGGGTCCAAGTCTCCTGGATCACATTCGGTGAGAAAATCACGTTCCCGAAGGTTTTATTCCGTTTGGACTCCGTTTGATATTCCGTTTCTTCAAAACACTGAAATAGGCAAAAACAACAATTCTGGGCTGGGCCTCCGGTTAATAGGTTAGTCCCAAAGATAATATAAAAGTGGAAAATAAAGACCAATATAGTCCAAAACAGTAGATAATATAGCATGGAGCAATCAAAAATTATAGATACGTTGGAGACGTATCAGGCATCCCCAAGCTTAATTCCTGCTCGTCCTCGAGTAGGTAAATGATAAAAAGAGAATTTTTGATGCGGAGTGCTACTTGGCATAATTTCATTGCAAATCTTCTTAATTGTGATATGAATATTCAGATTAGAAAGATTCAAGACAAAAGTTTATATTGACATAAAAATAATAATACTTCAAGCATACTAACAAAGCAATTATGTCTTCTCAAAATAACATGGCCAAAGAAAGTTATCCCTACAAAATCATATAGTCTGGCTATGCTCTATCTTCACCACACAAAATATTTAAATCATGCACAACCCCGATGACAAGCCAAGCAATTGTTTCATACTCTAACTTTTTCAATCTTCACGCAATACATGAGTGTGAGCCATGGACATAGCACTATAGGTGGAATAGAATGGTGGTCATGGAGAAGACAAAAGGAGGGGAAGATAGTCTCACATCAACTAGGCGTATCAACGGGCTATGGAGATGCCCATCGATAGATATCAATGTGAGTGAGTAGGGATTGCCATGCAACGGATGCACTAGAGCTATAAGTATATGAAAGCTCAAAAAGAAACTAAGTGGGTGTGCATCCAACTCACTTGCTCATGAAGACCTAGGGAAATTTGAGAAAGCCCATCATTGGAATATACAAGCCAAGTTCTATAATGAAAGATTCCCACTAGTATATGAAAGTGATAACATGAGAGACTCTCTACTATGAAGATCATGGTGCTACTTTGAAGCACAAGTGTGGTAAAAGGATAGTAACGTTGTCCCTTCTCTCTTTTTCTCTCATTTTTTTATTTTTTTATTTGGGCCTTTTCTCTTTTTTATGGCCTCTTTTTTTTTCTTTTTTTATTTTCGTCCGGAGTCTCATCCCGACTTGTGGGGGAATCATAGTCTCCATCATCCTTTCCTCACTGGGACAATGCTCTAATAATGATGATCATCACACTTTTATTTTTCTTACAACTCAGCAATTACAACTCGATACTTAGAACAAAATATGACTCTATATGAATGCCTCCAGCGGTGTATCGGGATATGCAATGAATCAAGAGTGACATGTATGAAAGAATTATGAACAGTGGCTTTTCCACAAATACGATGTCAACTATATGATCATGCTAGCAATATGACAATGATGGAGTGTGTCATAATAACGGAACGGTGGAAAGTTGCATGGCAATATATCTCAGAATGGATATGGAAATGCCATAATAGGTAGTTATGGTGGCTGTTTTGAGGAAGGTATATGGTGGGTGTATGATACCGGCGAAAGGTGCACGGTATTAGAGAGGCTAGCAAAGGTGGAAGGGTGAGAGTGTGTATAATCCATGGACTCAACATTAGTCATAAAGAACTCATATACTTATTGCAAAAATCTACAAGTTATCAAAGCAAAGTATTACGCGCATGCTCCTAGGGGGATAGATTGGTAGGAAAAAACCATCGCTCGTCCTCGACCGCCACTCATAAGGAAGACAATCAATAAATAAATCATGCTCCGACTTCATCACATAACGGTTCACCATATGTGCATGCTACGGGAATCACAAGCTTCAACACAAGTATTTCTCAAATTCACAACTACTCAACTAGCATGACTTTAATATTATCACCTCCATATCTCAAAACAATTATCATGCTTCAATCTTTTCTTAGTATTCAACACACTCAAAAGAAAGTTTCACAAATCTTGAATACCAAGCATATTATTATTAAGTAAATTATCATGCTATTAAGAGACTCTCAAAATAATTTAAGTGAAGCATGAGAGATCAATAGTTTATTTAAAACAAATTCACCACCGTGCTCTAAAAGATCTAAGTGAAGCACATAGAGCAAAATTATAACGCTCAAAAGATATAAGTGAAGCACATAGAGCAAAACTACTTAGCTCAAAAGATATAAGTGAAGCACATAGAGTATTCTATCAAATTCTAATTCATGTATGGCTCTCTCAAAAGGTGTGTACAGCAAGGATGATTGTGGCATACTAACAAACAAAAGCACAAATAATACAAGATGCTCCAAGCAAAACACATATCATGTTGGTGAATAAAAATATAGCTCCAAGTAAAGTTACCGACAGAAGTAGACGAAAGAGGGGATGCCTTCCGGGGCATCCCCAAGATTTGCCTTTTAGGTGTCCTTATATTATCTTGGGGGTGCCATGGGAATCCCCAAGCTTAGGCTCTTGCCACTCCTTGTTCCACAATCCATCAAATCCTCACCCAAAACTTGAAAACTTCACAACACAAAACTTAAGGTAGAAAACTCGTGAGCTCCGTTAGCGAAAGAAAACAAAAGACCACTTAAAGGTACTGTAATGAACTCATTCTTTATTTGTATTGGTGTTAAAACTAATGTATTCCAACTTCTCTATGGATTATAAACTATTTCACTAGCCATAGATTCATCAAAATAAGCAAACAACACACGAAAAACAGAATCTGTCAAAAACAGAACAGTCTGTAGTAATCTGTAGCTAGCGCAAGATCTGAAACCCCAAAAATTCTAAACTAAATTGCTGGACGTGAGGAATTTATCTATTAATCATCTGCAAAAAGAATTAACTAAATAGCACTCTCCAAATAAAAATGACAGCAGTTCTCGTGAGCGCTAAAGTTTCTGTTTTTTACAGCAAGTTCAACAAGACTTTCCCCAAGTCTTCCCAACGGTTCTACTTGGCACAAACACTAATTAAACATAAAGAACACAACCAAAACAGAGGCTAAATAATTTATTTATTACTAAACAGGAGAAAAAAGCAAGGAATAAAAATAAAATTGGGTTGCCTCCCAACAAGCGCTATCGTTTAATGCCCCTAGCTAGGCATAAAAGCGAGGATAGATCTAGGTATTGCCATCTTTGGTAGGAAATTCTTTGATGAGGCATCTATTTCCCTTAGGAGTTTCTTTCTTTCTAGTAATTATCAAACTTTTAGGCACAAGGTCGAAAAATTCATTTGTAGCAATTGGTTCCTCAAAGATAGCAAAAAGATTGGGATGAATACTTATAGATTTAAGATCCGCAGTTTCCTTACTAGATGATTCACCCTTATTTTTAGGAACATACATAAGCTTGGCAATTTTAGCAGGAGGACTCGGAGTATTCTTTACGGAAGAAAAAGCGGTTCCCAAGTTTGTAATGATACCCTCAAGTTTATCAATTCTAGTAGAATCTAAGTTTATCTTCTCATTAACTATGGGTTCCTTTTCCTTAATATTTTTCAAAGTCATTCCTACCTTAGATCCATATTGAGTAATTTGATTGTGGATCTTTTTATCTAGATTTTCAATTAATTCAATAGTAGCAACTTTATTTTCAATAATTTCAAGTCTTTGCATAACATGCTCCAAAGTTAACATAGTTCGATTAACCAAAAGAGGTGGTGAGCCAAATAAATCTAACATAGCCTTATAAGAATCAAAAGTATGGCTACCCAAGAAGTTCCCTCCGGTAATGGTATCGAGGACATATCTATACCAAGGATTAACACCTACATAAAAATTGCGGAGAAGAACTGAAGTAGATTGCTTCCTGGTAGATTTATTTTGAGCATTGCAAATTCTATACTAAGCATCTTTTAGATTTTCTCCCTCCCTTTGTTTAAAATTTAGTACTTCATTCTCGGGAGACAACAAAGAAGATAAGGGACTAGCCATGAAGACAAGCAAACAAACTAGCACATGAGCAAACAAAAAGGCAAACGGAAAAGAGAGGCGGAGAAGGAGAAGGAGAAGGAGATTTGGAAAGAGAGGGCGAATAAAACGGCAAGGGTCAATTGGGGGGGAGAGGAAAACGAGAGGCAAATGGCAAATAATGTAATGCGAGAGATAGCGATTGTGATGGGTACTTGGTATGTTGACTTTTGTGTAGACTCCCCGGCAACGGCGCCAGAAATTCTTCTTGCTACCTCTTGAGCTTGCGTTGGATTTCCCCAAAGAAGAAAGGATGATGCAGCAGAGTAGCGTAAGTATTTCCCTCAGTTTTTGAGAACCAAGGTATCAATCCAGTAGGAGGCCACGCTCAAGTCCCTTGTACCTGCACAAAACGATAGCTACTCGCAACCAACGCGATTAGGGGTTGTCAATCCCTTCACGGTCACTTATGAGAGTGAGATCTGATAGATATGATATTTTTGGTATTTTGGTATAAAGATGCAAAGTAAAAAGTAAAAGGTAAAGTAAAAACAAAGCAAGATTAAAGTGATGGAGATTGATATGATGAGAATAGACCCGGGGGCCATAGGTTTCACTAGTGGCTTCTCTCAAGAGCATAAGTATTCTACGGTGGGTGAACAAATTACTGTTGAGCAATTGACAGAATTGAGCATAGTTATGAGAATATCTAGGCATGATCATGTATATAGGCATCACGTCCGTGACAAGTAGACCGAAACGATTCTGCATCTACTACTATTACTCCCCTCATCGACCGCTATCCAGCATGCATCTAGAGTATTAAGTTAGAAACAGAGTAACGCTTTAAGCAAGATGACATGATGTAGAGAGATAAGTTCATGCAATATGAAATAAACCCCATCTTGTTCTCCTCGATGGCAACGATGCAATACGTGCCTTGCTGCCCCTTCTGTCACTGGGAAAGGACACCGCAAGATCGAACCCAAAGCTAAGCACTTCTCCCATGGCAAGAACTACCAATCTAGTTGGCCAAACCAAATGGATTATACGAAGAGACTTGCAAAGATAACCAATCATGCATAAAAGAATTCAGAGAAGATTCAAATATTATTCATAGATAGACTTGATCATAAACCCACAATTCATCGGTCTCAACAAACACACCGCAAAAAGAAGATTACATCGAATAGATCTCCACGAGAGAGGGGTCACTAGTAGAAAAAGGGCCTATTGTCCCGGTTCGTAAGGGCCTTTTGTCCCGGTTCCTGAACCAGGACTAAAGGGTCGGTACTAATGCACTGTCCCTTTAGTCCCGGTTCAGTCCAGAACCCCTGGGCTCACGAACCGGGTCCAATGCCCCCATTGGTCCTGGTTCTGGACTGAACCGGGACTAATGGACTGACCTGGCCTGGACCGTTGCCCCCTTTTCTACTAGTGGGGAGAACTTTGTATTGAGATCCAAAAAGAGAGAAGAAGCCATCCAGCTACTAACTATGGACCCGAAGGTCTAAGGTAAACTACTCACACTTCATCGGAGAGGCTATGATGGTGTAGAAGCCCTCCGTGATGACAGCCCTCTTCCGGCGGAGCTCCGGAACAGGCCCCAAGATGGGATCTCATGGATATAGAAAGTTGCGGCGGTGGAATTAGGTTTTTGGCTCCTGTTCTGATCGTTTGGGGGTACGTAGGTATATATAGGAGGAAGGAGTACGTCGCTGGAGCATCGAGGGGCCCATGAGGCAGGGGGCGCGCCCTAGGGGGGGCGCCCCCCACCCTTGTGACCGCCTCTCTGATGCCTTGGCGTAGGGTCCAAGTCTCCTGGATCACGTTCGGTGAGAAAATCACGTTCCCGAAGGTTTTATTCCGTTTGGACTCCGTTTGATATTCCGTTTCTTCGAAACACTGAAATAGGCAAAAAACTGCAATTTTGGGCTGGGCCTCCGGTTAATAGGTTAGTCCCAAAAATAATATAAAAGTGGAAAATAAAGCCCAATATAGTCCAAAACAGTAGATAATATAGCATGGAGCAATCAAAAATTGTAGATACGTTGGAGACGTATCATTGAGTCACTTTGGATTATTATCAATTTATCACTATGAAGAATCTGAAGGATGCTATGACTAAGATTTATCCCTCTAAGATGAGGGGAGGTAAGGAACTGCCATCCAGCTCCGCTTTAGATTCACCTTCTGTTATAAGTAAACTTGCAACACCACCACATGCTATTAATCATGATATGTCGCAAGTTATTGATGATGCTACTTCTGCTATGAATGATACTGCTTATGATGATGCTAGTACCTTTCTTGATGATGATGTGCCACTAGGTGAATTTCTTGATGAACAAATTGCTAGAGTAAGACAACATGATATTGTTGAAACTGATGATGAGCTTGAAACTGGAAATCTTGAAACACCTACTAGAACTAGCCCTCCTAGATATGAATTGCCAAAGGTATCGGAAGGTTATGTTATGAATGAGGAGAGAACTAGGGACATTCTTGCTTGTAAGGATAGAGATGATCTAGAGAAATTATTATGCAAATATAAAGAAAGGACTTTGAATGTCAAAATGAAATGTGATCCTCAGTTTGCTACTTCACCTATCTTTGTTGATGATTGATAACCCACAAGTATAGGGGATCAATTGTAGCCTCTTTCGATAAGTAAGAGTGTCAAACCCAACGAGGAGCTAAAGGTAGAACAAATATTCCCTCAAGTTCTATCGACCACCGATACAACTCTACGCAAGCTTGACGTTTGCTTTACCGAAAACAAGTATGAAACTATTTTGCAAGGATAAAACTACGAGTACTTTGCGGAATAAAACTATGGATAGATTGCAAGGTAATAAAAGTGGAAAGCTAAAGTGGAAAGCTTTTTTTCAATAAGGAAGTCATTTGTCCCTAGGCAATCGATAACAAGTGCCGGTAATCATTCTTGCAATTTTATATGAGGGAGAGGCATGAGCTAACATACTTTCTCTACTTGGATCATATGCACTTATGATTGGAACTCTAGCAAGCATCCGCAACTACTAAAGATCATTAAGGTCATGAAACCCAACCATAGCATTAAGTATCAAGTCCTCTTTATTCTCATACGTCATACCCCCACCTACTCGGGTTTAAGTTTCTGTCACTCTCGCAACCCACCATAAACGAACCATGAACATATTGCAACACCCTACAGCGGGGACCCTCACATTTGCGCAAGAATGGAGGGCACGGTAGGACAACACCATAAATAAAATATACAATCATACAAACCAAGATCATGATTAGCCCACAGGACAAAACGGATCTACTCAAACATCATAGGATAACCATAGATCATTGGGAAATAATATATGGAGTTGAGAACCATGTTTAAGTAGAGATTACAGCAGGGGGAAGAGGTGTTACACCTCTGCATAGAGGGGGAGAAAGTTGGTGTTGACGGTAGCAATATTGTTGATGTAGATCGTCATCCCGATCGTTGCCCCGGTGGCACTCCGACGCCACCGGGAGAGAGGGGGAGAGAGCCCCCTCCTCCTTCTTCTTCCTTGGCCTTCCCCCTAGATGAGAGGATAGTCCCTCCTCTGGTCCATGGTCTCCATGGTGGCGGAGGGGCGGCAGCCCTTCCGAGATTGGATCTCCCTCTTTGTTCTCTTCTGTTTCGCGTTCCCTAGATCTAGCCGAAAACCGTTTCTTCTATTCCCGGAGATCCGTAACATCGATTGCGCTGAGATTTTAACATGATTTTTTTTCCGGATATAAGCTTCCTTGCACCCTAAGTAGAGGTCCAACCAACGTACAGGGTGGGCACAACCCACCACCACGCTCCAGGGGCCTCTGGCGTGCCCTGGTGTCTTGTGCCCTGTGTGGGCCTCCGTTTGCGGTGATTCCAACTCCAAAAAATCACAAATATTCCAAAATAATTCTCCGTAAATTTTTATGGCGTTTGGACTTTGTTTGATATGGATACTCTGCGATACAAAAAACATGCAGAAAATAGGACTGGCACTGGGCACTGGATCAATAGGTTAGTCCAATAAATCATATAAGAAGTTGTCAAAAGTATGTAATAGTTGTATAATATTGGCATGAAACAATCAAAAATTATAGATACGACGGAGACGTATCAGCATCCCCAAGCTTAATTCCTACTCGTCCTCGAATAGGTAAATGATAAAAAAGATAATTTTTGATGTGGAATGCTACCTAGCAAAAACTGGATCATATATCAAATCATGGCATGAATATTAAGGCACATAAGTGATTCAAAGCAATAGTCTATAATTTGACATAAAGACATCAATACTCAGGCATCCCAGCAAACAAGCATGTCTTTCAGAATATCAAATGCTAAAGAACGCTATCCCTACAAAATCATATAGTCTTGTCATGCTTTGTCTTATTAACACAAAGTATTTATCATGCACAACCCCGATGACAAGCCAAGCAATTGGTTCATACTTTTTAATGCGCTTCAGCTTTTCAACCCTCACGCAATACATGAGCACAAGCCATGGATATAGCACTATGGCTGGAATAGAGTATGATGATAGGGGTAAGTATAAAGAAGACAAAAAGGTAAGAAAGTCTCACATCAATGCGGCTAACCAATGGGCTATGGAGATGCCCATCAATCGATATCAACATGAGGAGTAGGGATTGACATGCAATGAATGCACTAAGAGCTATAAGTGTATGAAATCTCAATATGAAAACTAAGTGGGTGTCCATCTAATCCTATAATGAAAAATTCCCACTAGTATATGAAAGTGACAACATAGGAGACTCTCCATATGAAAAACACGGTGCTACTTCGAAGCACAAGTGTGGTAAAGGATACTAATAATGCCCATTCTCTCTTTGTTTATTTATTTATTTTTCCTTTCCTTTCCTTTTCTTTTTCTTTTTTTCTTCTTCCTTTTTTCTTCTTTCTTTTTTCTTCTTTTTATCTTTTTTATCTTTTTTCTCTCATTGTCCGGAGTCTCATCCCGACTTATGGGGGAATCATAGTCTCCATCATCCTTTCCTCACTGGGGCACTGCTCTAAAAATGAATAATGATGATCATCACACTTCTATTTACTTATAACTCAAAAGAAAATTAAACTTACAACTCGATACCTATGACAAAGTATGACTCTATATGAATGCCTCTGGCAATGATTTAGCGTAACATGTATGAAAAATGATGAACAGTGGTTGAGCCACAACTACTATGTCAGCTATATGATCATGCAAAGCAATATAACAACGAATGCTCAAGTCATCAAACGGAAGCAGTGGAAGTTGCATAGCAATATATCTCGGATTGGTCATGGAAAAGCCATAATAGGTAGGTATGGTGGCTGTTTTGAGGAAGATATAATAAGCTTATGTGTGATAGAGCGTATCATATCACGGGGTTTGGATGCACCTGCGAAGTTTGCACCGACTCTCGAGGTGAGAAAGGGCAATGCATGGTACCGTAGAGGCTAGCAAATTGCGGAAAGGTAAGAGTGTGTATAATCCATGGACTCACATTAGTCATAAAGAACTCATATACTTATTGCAAAAGTTTATTAGCCCTTGAAGCAAAGTACTACTACGCATGCCCCTGGGGGATAGATTGGTAGGAAAAGACCATCGCTCGTCCCCTTCCGCCACTCATAAGGAAGACAATCAATAATAAATCATGCTCCATCATAGCATAATGAGAGACTATACGTGCATGCTTCGAGAATCACAAACCTTAACACCGATATTCTTACTAAACACAAACGTTTACTAGTACCTCCCACATATTGCATCTCTATATCTCAAAACTATTACAAGGAATCAAACATATCATATTCAGTGATCCATAAGTTTTATGTAGGATTTTATGACTAACCATGCAATTGACCAATTCCTTTTGACTCTCTAAATAGATCTAAGTGAAGCATGAAGTTTAATTCTTTCTAAAAAATACCATGCTCTAATAAATATAAGTGAAGCAAAATAGCATTCTTCAAACAACGGTTTTCTATGTGAAGAGAAACAGGCAATCCAAACTTCAAATGATATAAGTGAAGCACATGAAGCATTCTATAAAGCCATACTCAAAAGATATAAGTGAAGTGCAATGAGCATTCTGTTGGGGAACGTAGTAATTTTAAAAAAATTCCTACGCACACGCAAGATCGTGGTGATGCATAGCAACGAGAGGGGAGAGCGTTGTCCACGTACCCTCGTAGACCGAAAGCGGAAGCATTAGCACAACGTGGTTGATGTAGTTGTACGTATTCACGATCCGACCGATCAAGTACCAAACGCACGACACCTCCAAGTTCAGCACATGTTCAACCCGATGACGTCCCTCGAACTCCGATCCAGCCGAGTGTTGAGGGAGAGTTTCGTTAGCACAACAGCGTGGTGATGATGATGATGTTCTACTAATGCAGGGCTTCGCCTAAGCACCGCTACAGTATTATCGAGGTGGACTATGGTGGAGGGGGGCACCGCACACGGCTAAAAGATCAAACGATCAATTGTTGTGTCTCTAGGGTGCCCCCTGCCCCCGTATATAAAGGAACAAGGGGGTGTGATCAGCCAGGGGTGGGGGTGCGCCAGGAGGAGTCCTACTCCTACCGGGAGTAGGACTCCCTCCCTTTTCCTAGTTGGATTAGGACTTGGGGGGAAGTGGTGGAGGAGAATAAGGAAAGGGGGGCGCCGCCCCCTTCTCCTTGTCCTATTCGGACTAGGAGGGGCGTGCGGCCCTTTCCCTGGCCGCCTCTCCTCTCGTCCACCAAGGCCCACTATGGCCCATTAACCTCTCGAGGGGTTCCGGTAACCTCCCGGTACTCCGGTAAAATCCCGATTTCACCCAGAACACTTCCGATATCCAAACATAGGCTTCCAATATATCAATCTTCATGTCTCGACCATTTCAAGACTCCTCGTCATGTCCGTGATCACATCCGGGACTCCGAACAACCTTCGGTACATCAAAACATATAAACTCATAATATAATTGTCATCAAAACGTTAAGCGTGCGGACCCTACGGGTTCGAGAACTATGTAGACATGACCGAGACATGTCTCTGGTCAATAACCAATAGCGAAACCTGGATGCTCATATTGGCTCCCACATATTCTACAAAGATCTTTATCGGTCAGACCGCATAACAACATATGTTGTTCCCTTTGTCATCGGTATGTTACTTGCCGGAGATTCGATCGTCGGTATCTCAATACCTAGTTCAATCTCGTAACCGGCAAGTCTCTTTACTCGTTCCGTAATACATCATTCCGCAACTAACTCATTAGTTGCAATGCTTGCAAGGCTTAAGTGATGTGCATTACCGAGAGGGCCCAGAGATACCTCTTCGACAATCGGAGTGACAAATCCTAATCTCGAAATACGCCAACCCAACAAGTACCTTCGGAGACACCTGTAGAGCACCTTTATAATCACCCAGTTACGTTGTGACGTTTGGTAGCACACAAAGTGTTCCTCCGATAAATGGGAGTTGCATAATCTCATAGTCATAGGAACATGTATAAGTCATGAAGAAAGCAATAGCAACATACTAAATGATCGGGTGCTAAGCTAACGGAATGGGTCAAGTCAATCACATCATTCTCCTAATGATGTGATCCCATTAATCAAATGACAACCCTTGTAAATGGCTAGGAAACTTAACCATCTTTGATCAACGAGCTAGTCAAGTAGAGGCATACTGGTGACATATTGTTTGTCTATGTATTCACACATGTATTATGTTTCCGTTTAATACAATTCTAGCATGAATAATAAACATTGATCATGATATAAGGAAATAAATAATAACTTTATTATTGCCTCTAGGGCATATTTCCTTCAGTCTCCCACTTGCACTAGAGTCAATAATCTAGATTACATAGTAATGGTTCTAACACCCATGGAGCCTTGGTGTTGATCATGTTTTGCTCATCGAAGAGGCTTAGTCAACGGGTCTGCAACATTTAGATCCGTATGTATCTTGCAAATCTCAATGTCTCCCTCCTTGACTTGATCGCGGATGGAATTGAAGCGTCTCTTGATGTGCTTGTTTCTCTTGTGAAACCTGGATTCCTTTACCAAGGCAATTGCACCAGTATTGTCACAAAAGATTTTCATTGGACCCGATGCACTAGGTATGACACCTAGATCGGATATGAACTCCTTCATCCAGACTCCTTCATTTGTTGCTTCTGAAGCAGCTATGTACTCCGCTTCATACGTAGATCCCGCCACGACGCTTTGTTTAGAACTGCACCAACTGACAGCTCCACCGTTCAATGTAAACACATATCTGGTTTGCGATTTAGAATCATCCAGATCAGTGTCAAAGCTTTCATCAACGTAACCATTTACGATGAGCTCTTTGTCACCTCCATAAACGAGAAACATATCATTAGTCCTTTTCAGGTATTTCAAGATGTTCTTGACCGCTGTGCAGTGATCCACTCCTGGATTACTTTGGTACCTCCCTGCTAGACTTATAGCAAGGCACACATCAGGTCTGGTACATAGCATTGCATACATGATAGAGCCTATGGCTGAAGCATAGGTGTCGGTGTCAAAACCGGTGGATCTCGGGTAGGGGGTCCCGAACTGTGTGTCTAGGCCGGATGGTAACAGGAGGCAGGGGACACAATGTTTTACCCAGGTTCGGGCCCTCTTGATGGAGGTAAACCCTACGTCCTGCTTGATTAATATTGATGATATGGGTAGTACAAGAGTAGATCTACCACGAGATCAGAGAGGCTAAACCCTAGAAGCTAGCCTATGGTATGATTGTATGTTGTCCTACAGACTAAAACCCTCCGGTTTATATAGACACCGGAGAGGTTAGGGTTACACAAGGTCGGTTACAAAGGAGGAGATATACATATCCGTATTGCCTAGCTTGCCTTCCACGCCAAGTAGAGTCCCATCCGGACACGAGACGAAGTCTTCAATCTTGTATCTTCATAGTCAAATAGTCCGCCCAAAGGATATAGTCCGGCTGTCCGGAGACCCCCTAACCCAGGACTCCCTCAGTAGCCCCCGAACCAGGCTTTAATGACGATGAGTCCGGCGCGTAGTGTTGTATTCGGCATTGCAAGGCGGGTTCTTCTCCGATCTTCAAGTGTGCATAAGTAGTGTCCGGCTCCATAAATGTTGAACCTCTTGGCTTCTGTGCCCAATAAGGGCTATCTCCATGCGTCGAATGAATACGAGGCGCCAGGGCATTTTTTACATTCGCCGCCCTAGCCAAATAAATAAATTGTCTATTAAAGGGATAGGGATTCTTAGATCCGATCCACACCTTCCTCCCCTCAGCGAGAATCCATCTGAGCGCGTTTCGGAAGATCCATTCCAGCATGGCCGACGTCTGCAGCTCCTCCTCCCGCCCCGTATCCCTAAGCTTGGTGATTGGGAGAGGTGTTTAGTCTCACACAGCCGGTTGGTTGAACTGCAGACCAAGGGGTTTCTCCCTCCGGCGTATATGGTGCCTGTTCGAGCCGGGCTCGCCACCTACAATGGCGGGGAGCAAGCGGAGAACTTTCCCCGCCCCTCCACGGGCGAACGGGTCTGCCTTGTTCCTTATTTACTAAGGGGGCTCGGATTTCCAATTCATTCGTTCCTCCGTGGGCTCTTGGAGTTCTACGGACTCCAATTACACAATTTCACCCCTGCCTCCATTCTACATATCGCCGGCTATGTTGCTCTCTGTGAGTTGTTCCTGGGTTGCGAGGCTCACTTCGAGCTGTGGAAGAGGCTATTTTGCCTCGTCCCCCGCACACAGAGGGAATCACTTTATCAAGTGGGCGGAGCCGAAGTATGGCGCATCACCGATACCGAATACCTATCCGGTACCCCGAAGAAGCCGTCCGAAGACTGGCCTTCAGAATGGTTTTATATGGAGGACGTTCCCCTTCCAGATCCTGTTCGGCGGGGTCTTCCTGAGTTCAACAATGCTCCTCTAAAGAAGCGCCGAAGTTGGCGCCCGCGGAGCCCCCAGGTGGAAGACGACAGAGAAGTCCTTTATCTGATGAACTGGATTAAGGCACTGGCTCAGTCAGGATTGACAATAACCGAAGTTATGTCAATTTGCATAATGCGGGGAGTGCAACCACTTCAATATCGTGGGCACCCCTTGTGGTGTTTCAACGGAGAGGATGACGCCACCCGCTATGGGCGTAAGGGTCCGGGCGATGCTGCCGCACTAACCAAAATCCTGTCCGAACTATTCAAGGGAGAGGAGGAGGAGTTCGCCCGCATCAAGCCACGGGACGGATTCTCCATGTACAATCCTCCGAGCTGGGTAAGCTATATCCCTTTACTTCCACCTTCCCGCATTTTTCGTTGTAAGTATTCACCTTGCCAATTTATGGCAGGAACTGCGAAAGGCCATAAGGGAGGTCAGCAGCCCTTCTCCACAGCCAGAGGACCCGGACCGGGCCCTCGACTCCAGACTCGAAGAAGATCCGGTTATTTTCGTGGAGCTGATAAACATGCAGTTCTATCAGTTAAGTTGCGACGATGCCATGGTGGCCATTACAGCCGACTACCCCGGACTGCTCCCTGCATCGCATGTAAGAAAAACCAAAAAGTCCCAACTCAAAAAGTAGGACCCCCTTTTAGACACCTCACCCACCATATTCATGCCCTTTTTTACAGGGAAGGCATTCGGGACACCCTGCAACAACGCGCCAACAAGAGGCATCGAGGCAGGGTAGGCCAAAAAGGAAAGCGGTTAGGACGGAGAAGCTGGTGCAAAGGTACAACAAACCCCGCTTCGTGGTTGTCGTCTTTTTTCAAAATATAATGACGCCCGTGTTTCTTTAACAAAAAAACGCTCACCGGAATATGTCCGGCGATGTCACCGATCACGCTTCCACCAGTCAGGCACCAGGACCGGACACGGAGGCAGAAGCCGATATGAGGCAGGCGCCGGATAATCCCTCGACAGAGGATGCAGATAGATTATCTACTACAAACTCAGAAGTGGAGAGCGCCATGAATCATAGGCGCCGCGGGCCGTACTCCGGGACGCTTGTTTTTCACCAGAGGCGTTTGACGCCTTCAACTCTGGAGAAGCGTACTTCCGTGCTGCTCAAGATGGTCTGGCCAGAGCCACGGATCAGTATGTAAAGGATGTACGGGTGAGTAAATCTGACGAGTTATATGGATCAATAGCCCCTGAGACTTGAAGCAGTTAGCAGAACTGATTTAAGGATCATCTTTGTTGTGCAGGTTCTTACAGAGAAGAATACCAAGCTGTCCCAGGAGCTGGAGGAATGCAAGACCCAACTATGGGCCGCTGTTGCCGCATTGCAGGAACAGAAAAAGGCTCCAGCTGGTAACATTTACTGTAAAGAATGATGGTTACCATATAGTGTGCGGCATGGCTACAGATCTAACAATAGATTTTGCAGATGAGTCCGGAGAGAATCCGGAGGACCAGCATATTATGTGACAGCTAGAGGCTGGCAAATGCGTGCTGACGAAGGTGAGGCGGGAGAAAAACAATCTCCAAGATGCCAATATAAAGCTGAACATGGAACTAAAAGACGTTCGGGGCTAGCTTGCAGACTCCGAGAAGGAGAATAAGAGGCTTCGACGCGGCATTTTCAGTAAGTGCTTGAGCGAATCCTTTAAAGGTATTTGGCGAAGAAGACGACTAACAGTGTTATGTTTGTAGGTATGCTGACGGGTCGTCCCACGGAGGAAATGCCCGGATCTGCGAGTGACCTTCTGTCCGAGCTATCACATCTGCACGAACAAGTTCGGCAGGTGATGCAGGGTGTTGCCCAGGCCTTGTGGCCGTCTGTCTCCCTGGCCGAGGGCGTTGCAGAGCTTGCGGAGAAGCTCAAAGGAGCACGTCGACGCTTCTGATTATGGAAGATATCAGCCTGCCGACAGGGTGCCAGAGAAGCTTGTGCCATGGTGAAGACGCGATATACCAAAGAAGACCCAAATCATATGGCCGAGGTCGGACCTGTGGGGCCCGACGGGAAAGAGATCCCCGTTAGCTTAGTGTATGGGCAAGTAGAATTAGCCACAAAATATTCCCAACAGGATTGTAAGCTAGACTGCCTGTTGGATGGTATAGAAGAAGGATTTAGTCAGTCTGCATGACTATGTAATTAAAATGACATGTATAATGCCTTCTAGCCGGATTGTAGATCATTTGTCGTTGCGGACCTTTTCGCTTAAGCCTCCGGGCCCAATAGTCCGGAGTGTACGCGAATACCTGCTCAGTTATATAAGACCGCGGTATGCATGGAGACCAGGCATAGGGGTCATTAGTGCTTTATCAGACAAGTGCCCAACTAGTTATGTTATATTACATGGGTAGTAAGAAACATCTTCCAGGGAGAATAGTTCCGTTAAGGGTTCCTTTCCTAGGGTAAGCATGCCCTAAAGTGCATGTCCGGACTGCGATAGGAAACACAGGAAAAACATCTGGGGGCAGATATGGAAAAATAAAAATCATCTTTTGTTCACCGATCGAATATTCCCTTAAGAACGCTAGCTTTCGGCTTCACCCAGTCTGAGGCACACATCCGGCTGACCCGGCAGTAACAATCGCAGAGGTACTCCCCTTATGCCCTAGCCGAATTAACGGGAACGTAGGGCATAAATACAAGAGCCAGGCAACCCATCTTGGCCAAAACTTAAGTCATATCGATGCATATAATGGTGAAAAAAAGGTACATGCGGAAGTATAACACATGTGTTGGGCATGAAGCCCGGATAAATAATTTAAGCTTCTGTGAAAGAAGCCCCCAGGTATGAAGAGTGCGGCTAGCGCATCTATAATGTGCAAGCGAGGCACAAGGTGACCCTTGAAGGCCTAGAGAAAAAGGAAGAAAGAACGGAAAACAAGACAGATAACGTATATGCGAAAAATGGACAAAGGGAGGGGACTAACATAGAGTCCGGTGCTAGGCGTAGAATCTTCGGAGCCTGGCCGCGTTCCATGGGTTCGGCTCGAGTCGACTAGTCGATGCATCTCACAGTCGGTACGCTCCACCGGTCAGAACTTGGTCAATAATGAAGGGACCTTCCCATTTGGGCTCGAGCTTGTTCTTTTTCTTATCCGGCAGGTGATGTCTACTACACAACCTTCTTCTTGTAGACGTTGTTGGGCCTCCAAGTGCAGAGGTTTGTAGGACAGTAGCAAATTTCCCTCAAGTGGATGACCTAAGGTTTATCAATCCGTAGGAGGCGTAGGATGAAGATGGTCTCTCTCAAGCAACCCTGCAACCAAATAACAAAGAGTCTCTTGTGTCCCCAGCACACCCAATACAATGGTAAATTGTATAGGTGCACTCGTTCGGCGAAGAGATGGTGATACAAGTGGTATATGGATAGTAGATAAAGGTATTTGTAATATGAAATTATAAAAACAGCAAGGTAACGAATGATAAAAGTGAGCGTAAACGGTATTGCAATGATAGGAAATAAGGCCTAGGGTTCATACTTTCGCTAGTGTAAGTTCCCTCAACAATAATATCATAATTGGATCACATAACTATCCCTCAACATGCAACAAAGAGTCACTCCAAAGTCACTAATAGTGGAGAACAAACGAAGAGATTATGGTAGGGTACGAAACCACCTCAAAGTTATTCTTTCCAATCAATCCATTGGGCTATTCCTATAAGTGTCACAAACAGCCCTAGAGTTCGTACTAGAATAACACCTTAAGATACAAATCAACCAAAACCCTAATGTCACCTAGATACTCCAATGTCACCTCAAGTATCCGTGGGTATGATTATACGATATGCATCACACAATCTCAGATTCATCTATTCAACCAACACAAAGGACCTCAAAGAGTGCCCCAAAGTTCCTACCAGAGAATCACGACGAAAACGAGTGCCAACCCCTATGCATAGGTTCATGGGCGGAACCCGCAAGTTGATCACCAAAACAGACATCAAGTGAATCACGTGGCATCCCATTGTCACCACAGATACGCACGGCAAGACATACATCAAGTGTTCTCAAATCTTTCAAGACTCAATCTGATAAGATAACTCCAAAGGGGAAACTCAATTCATTACAAGAGAGAAGAGGGGGAGGAGAAACATAAAATCCAACTATAATAGCAAAGCTCGCGATACATCAAGATCGTGCCAAATCAAGAACACGAGAGAGAGAGAGATCAAACACATAGCTACTGGTATATACCCTCAGCCCTGAGGGAGAACTACTCCCTCCTCGTCATGGAGAGCGCCGGCATGACGAAGATGGCCACCAGTGAGGGATCCCCCCTCCGGCAGGGTGCCAGAACAGGGTCCCGATTAACTTTTGGTGGCTACGGAGGCTTCTGGTGGCGGAACTCCCGATCTATGTTCTGTTCTGCAAGTTTTACGATACGTAGGTATATATGGGTGCAAGGGGTACGTCGGTGGAGCTTCGAGGGCTTCACGAGGCAGGGGGCGCGCCCTAGGGGGGTGGGCGCGCCCCCCATGCTTGTGGCCAGCTCCCATATCTTCTGACGTAGAGTCCAAGTCTATCTGGTGGCTTTCCTTCCAAAAATAACTTCTCCAGTTGATTTTGTTCCGTTTCGACTCCGTTTGATATTCATTTTCTTCGAAACACTGAAATAGGCATAAAACAGCAAATCTGGGCTGGGCCTCCGGTTAATAGGTTAGTCCCAAAAATAATATAAAAGTGGATAATAAAGCCCAATATTGCCCAAAACACTAGATAACATAGCATGGAGCAATCAAAAATTATAGATACATTGGAGATGTATCAAGCATCCCCAAGCTTAATTCCTGCTCGTCCTCGAGTAGGTAAATGATAAAAAGGATAATTTCTGATGTGGAATGCTAGTTGGCATAATTTCAATGTAATTATTCTTCCTTGTGATATGAATATTCAGATCCATAAGATTCAAGACAAAAGTTTAATATTGACATAAAAACAATAATACCTCAAGCATACTAACAGAGCAATCATGTCTTCTCAAAATAACATGGCCAAAGAAAGTTCATCCCTACAAAATCATATAGTTTAGTCATGCTCCATTTTCGTCACACAAGAATGCTCTCATCATGCACAACCCCGATGACAAGCCAAGCAATTGTTTCATACTTTAGTAATCTCAAACTCATAAACCTTCACGCAATACATGAGCGCGAGCCATGGATATAGCACTATGGGTGGAATAGAATAATGAGGGAGTTATGTGGAGAAGACAAAAAAGGAGAAAGTCTCACATCAACGAGGCTAATCAATGGGCTATGGAGATGCCCACCGATTGATGTTAATGCAAGGAGTAGGGATTGCCATGCAACGGATGCACTAGATCTATAAATGTATGAAAGCTCAACAAAAGAAACTAGTGGGTGTGCATCCAACTTGCTTGCTCACGAAGACCTAGGGCACTTGAGGAGGCCCATTGTTGGAATATACAAGCCAAGTTCCATAATGAAAAATTCCCACTAGTATATGAAAGTGACAAAACAAGAGACTCTCTATCATAAAGATCATGGTGCTACTTTGAAGCACAATATATGAGACTCGCTATATGAAGAACATGGTGCTACTTTGAAGCACAAGTGTGGAAAAAGGATAGTAGCATTGCCCCTTTTTATTTCTTTTCTTTTTTTTGGGCCTTCTTTTTTGGCCTTTCTTTTTTTTTCTTTTTTTGCCTTTTTTCATTTGGCCTTTTTTTGGGACAATACTCTATGAATGATGATCATCACACTTCTATTTATTTACAACTCAATGATTACAACTCGATACTAGAACAAAGTATGACTCTATATGAACGCCTCCGACGGTGTACCGGGATATGCAATGAATCAAGAATGGCATGTATGAAAGAATTATGAATGGTGGCTTTGCCACAAATACGATGTCAACTACATGATCATGCAAAGCAATATGACAATGATGATGCGTGTCGTGATGAATGGAATGATGGAAAGTTGCATGGCAATATATCTCGGAATGGCTATGGAAATGCCATAATAGGTAGGTATGGTGGCTGTTTTGAGGAAGATATAAGGAGGTTTATGTGTGACAGAGCGTATCATATCACGGGGTTTGGATGCACCGGTGAAGTTTGCACCAACTCTCGATGTGAGAAAGGGCAATGCACGGTACCGAAGAGGCTAGCAAGGATGGAAGGGTGAGAGTGCGTATAATCCATGGACTCAACATTAGTCATAAAGAACTCACATACTTATTGCAAAAATCTACAAGTCATCAAAAACCTCGGCACTACGTGCATGCTCCTAGGGGGATAGATTGGTAGGAAAAGACCATCGCTCGTCCCCGACCGCCACTCATAAGGAGGACAATCAAATAACACCTCATGTTTCAAATTTGTTACACAATGTTTACCATACGTGCATGCTACGGGACTTGCAAACTTCAGCACAAGTATTCCTCAAATTCACAACTACTCAACTAGCACGACTTTGATATTATTACCTCCATATCTCAAAACAATCATCAAGCATCAAACTTCTCTTAGTATTCAATACACTCATAAGAGAATTTTATTATTCTTGAATACCTAGCATATTAGGATTTTAAGCAAATTACCATGCTATTTAAGACTCTCAAAATAATCTAAGTGAAGCATGAGAGTTCATCTATTTCTTCAAAATAAAACTACCACCATGCTCTAAAAGGTATCAGTGAAGCACTAGAGCAAATGACAAACTACTCCGAAAGATATAAGTGAAGATTCATGAGTAGTCGAATAATTATGCAACTAT
The DNA here is from genome assembly GCF_018294505.1 of Triticum aestivum. Taxonomy (NCBI): domain Eukaryota; kingdom Viridiplantae; phylum Streptophyta; class Magnoliopsida; order Poales; family Poaceae; genus Triticum; species Triticum aestivum. The sequence continues at coordinate 563,434,199 of NC_057800.1, forward strand.
GTGAAGATTATCTAACATTTAATAATTTCAGGTCTTGGTATTTTATTCAAACAGCAAGAAAAACTAAATAAAATAAAATGACGCTCCAAGAAAAACACATATCATGTGGCGAATAAAAATATAGCTCCAAGTAAAGTTACCGATGAACGAAGACGAAAGAGGGGATGCCTTCCGGCGCATCCCCAAGCTTAGGATTTTTGGTGTCCTTGGATATTACCTTGGGGTGCCTTGGGCATCCCCAAGCTTGGGCTCTTGCCACTCCTTATTCCATAGTCCATCATATCTTTACCCAAAATTTGAAAACTTCACAACACAAAACTTAACAGAAAACTCGTAAGCTCCGTTAGTATAAGAAAATAAATCACCACTTCAAGGTACTGTAATGAACTCATTATTTATTTATATTGGTGTTAAACCTACTGTATTCCAACTTCTCTATGGTTTATAAACTATTTTACTAGCCATAGATTCATCAAAATAAGCAGACAACACATCAAAAACAGAATCTGTCAAAAACAGAACAGTCTGTAGTAATCTGGATCAAACGTATACTTCTGGAACTCATAAAATTCTCAAATAAATTTCTGGACCTGAGTAATTTATCTATTAATCATCTTCAAAAATAATTAACTAAATAGCACTCTCCAAATAAAAATGGCAGCAATTCTCGTGAGCGCTAAAGTTTCTGTTTTTGACAGCATGATCAACAAGACTTTCCCCAAGTCTTCCCAAAGGTTCTACTTGGCACAAAGACTAATTGAAACATAAAAACTCAATCATATCAGAGGCTAGATAATTTATTTATTACTAAACAGGAACAAAAAGCAATGAACTAAAATAAAATTGGGTTGCCTCCCAACAAGCGCTATCATTTAACGCCCCTAGCTAGGCATGATGATTTCAATGATGCTCATATAGAAGATAAGAATGGTAACATAAAGAGAGCATCATGAATAATATGACTAGCACATTTAAGTCTAACCCAATTCCTATGCATAGGGATTTTGTGAGCAAACAACTTATGGGAACAAGAATCAACTTGCATAGGAAGGTAGAACAAGCATAACTTCAAAATTTTAAGCACATAGAGAGGAAACTTGATATTATTGCAATTCCTACAAGCATATGTCCTCCCTCATAATAATTTTCAGCAGCATCATGAATGAATTCAACAATATAACCAGCACCTAAAGCATTCTTTTCATGATCTACAAGCATAGAAATTTTATTACTCTCCACATAAGCAAAATTCTTCTCATGAATAATAGTGGGAGCAAACTCAACAAAATAACTATCATGTGATTGAAAATTAAGATCAAGATGACAAGTTTCATGGTTATCATTATTCTTTAAAGCATAGGTGTCATCAAAATAATCATCATAGATAGGAGGCATGCTTTCATCATAATAAATTTGCTCATCAAAACTTGGGGGGCAAAAAATATCATCTTCGTCAAACATAGCTTCCCCAAGCTTGTGGCTTTGCATATCATTAGCATCATGGATATTCAAGGAATTCATACTAACAACATTGCAATCATGCTCATCATTCAAATATTTAGTGCCAAACATTTTAGAGATTTCTTCTTCTAGCACTTGAGCACAATTATCCTTTCCATCATACTCACGAAAGATATTAAAAAGATGAAGCGTATGAGACAAACTTACTCCCATTTTATAGTTTTCTTTGATAAACTAAACTAGTGATAAAACAAGAAACTAAAAGACTCGATTGCAAGATCTAAAGATATACCTTCAAGCACTCACCTCCCCGGCAACGGCGCCAGAAAAGATCTTGATGTCTACTACACAACCTTCTTCTTGTAGACGTTGTTGGGCCTCCAAGTGCAGAGGTTTGTAGGACAGTAGCAAATTTCCCTCAAGTGGATGACCTAAGGTTTATCAATCCATAGAAGGCGTAGGATGAAGATGGTCTCTCTCAAGCAACCCTGCAACCAAATAACAAAGAGTCTCTTGTGTCCCCAACACACCCAATACAATGGTAAATTGTATAGGTGCACTAGTTCGGCGAAGAGATGGTGATACAAGTGGTATATGGATAGTAGATAAAGGTATTTGTAATCTGAAATTATAAAAACAGCAAGGTAACGAATGATAAAAGTGAGCGTAAACGGTATTGCAATGATAGGAAATAAGGCCTAGGGTTCATACTTTCGCTAGTGTAAGTTCCCTCAACAATAATATCATAATTGGATCACATAACTATCCCTCAACATGCAACAAAGAGTCACTCCAAAGTCACTAATAGTGGAGAACAAACGAAGAGATTATGGTAGGGTATGAAACCACCTCAAAGTTATTCTTTCCAATCAATCCATTGGGCTATTCCTATAAGTGTCACAAACAGCCCTAGAGTTCGTACTAGAATAACACCTTAAGATACAAATCAACCAAAACCCTAATGTCACCTAGATACTCCAATGTCACCTCAAGTATCCGTGGGTATGATTATACGATATGCATCACACAATCTCAGATTCATCTATTCAACCAACACAAAGGACCTCAAAGAGTGCCCCAAAGTTCCTACCGGAGAATCATGACGAAAACGTGTGCCAACCCCTATGCATAGATTCATGGGCGGAACCCGCAAGTTGATCACCAAAACATACATCAAGTGAATCACGTGGCATCCCGTTGTCACCACAGATACGCACGGCAAGACATACATCAAGTGTTCTCAAATCTTTCAAGACTCAATCCGATAAGATAACTCCAAAGGGGAAACTCAATTCATTACAAGAGAGAAGAGGGGGAGGAGAAACATAAGATCCAACTATAATAGCAAAGCTCGCGATACATCAAGATCGTGCCAAATCAAGAACACGAGAGAGAGAGATCAAACACATAGCTACTGGTACATACCCTCAGCCCTGAGGGAGAACTACTCCCTCCTCATCATGGAGAGCGCCGGGATGATGAAGATGGCCACCGGTGAGGGATCCCCCCTCCGGCAGGGTGCCGGAACAGGGTCCCGATTGACTTTTGGTGGCTACGGAGGTTTCTGGCAGCGGAACTCCCGATCTATGTTCCGTTCTGCAAGTTTTACGATACGTAGGTATATATGGGTGCAAGGGGTATGTCGGTGGAGCTTCGGCGGCCCCATGAGGCAGGGGGCGTGCCCTAGGGGGGTGGGCGTGCCCCCCACACTCGTGGCCAGCTCCCGTATCTTCTGACGTAGAGTCCAAGTCTATCTGGTGGCTTTCCTTCCAAAAATAACTTCTCCAGTTGATTTCGTTCCGTTTCAACTCCGTTTGATATTCCTTTTGTTCGAAACACTGAAATAGGCATAAAATAGCAAATCTGGGCTGGGCCTCCGGTTAATAGGTTAGTCCCAAAAATAATATAAAAGTAGATAATAAAGCCCAATATTGCCCAAAACAGTAGATAATATAGCATGGAGCAATAAAAAATTATAGATACGTTGGAGACGTATCAGCAGGCGTAGAACTTGTTCGCCAATGTTATAAGTTTTGGCCTATACTTCTTTGCTTTGGTAACTGCGAGCCTGTTGCTGATAAAATGTGGAACGTGATTTGGCTACGTCGCGCTCCTCCTCCAAGATGTCCAAATTGTCCTGCCGATCGATCTCGGCTTCTCTTTCTTTGTACATGCGCAGTCTAGGTGAGTCATGAATTATGTCGCAGGGCAAGACTGCCACTGCGCCGTACACTATAAAGAAGGGTGTATATCTGGTACTACAATTCGGCGTGGTCCGCAGCCCCCAGAGTACGGAGTCGAGCTCCTCTACGCAGTGCGTGTTAGACTCCGTTAAGGAGCGCACTAATCTGGGTTTAATGCCGCTCATTATGAGACCGTTTGCTCGCTCGACTTGACCGTTGGTTTGTGGGTGATAGACTGAGGCATAATTGAGCTTGATGCCCATTTTGCTGCACCAGAGTTTTACCTTGTCGGCCGTGAAGTCCGTGCCATTATCAGTGATGATACTATGGGGGACGCCATAACGGTGTACCACCCCGGATATGAAATCTATCACCGGTCCGGATTCGGCTGTTTTAACCAGTTTGGCCTCTATCCATTTGGTGAATTTATCCACCATGACCAATAGGTATTTTTTCTTGTGGGTTCCCCCTTTAAGGGGTCCGACCATGTCAAGCCCCCAGACCGCAAAGGGCCATGTAATGGGGATTGTTTGGAGGGCGGTGGGTGGCATGTGGCTTTGATTTGCAAAGAGCTGGCAACCGGCGCAACGTTGGACCAAGTCCTGTGCATCTGCCCGGGCCGTTGGCCAATAGAATCCTGTATGGAAGGCCTTGCTTACAAGAGCTCGGGTTGCGGCGTGATGACCGCCGAGTCCGGCGTGAATTTCTGCCAAAAGATTCCGCCCTTGCTCTTCGGAGATGCACCTTTGAAGGACTCCGGTAGTGCTTTTCTTGTACAATTCTCCCTCATGGACCCTGTAGGCCTTGGATCGCTGCACTATGCAGCGTGCCTCATTTTGGTCCTCCGAGAGTTCCTGTCTAGTTAGGTAGGCCAGGAATGGTTCCGTCCATGGGGCAATAATGGCCATTATTTCGTGGGCTGAAGGTGTTATTTCGGTGGCGGAGCCTCCGATTGTGTCAGAGATTTCGGTATCGGGTAATTTGGTCGGGTCCGGACTGTTGTTACCGGTGTCCCCTTCCCATACCACGGATGGCTTGAACAGCCTTTCCAAAAATATGTTGGTGGGGGCGCATCGCGTTTGGCGCCGATGCAGGCGAGGATATCCGCCGCCTGATTGTTTTCCTGAGCCACATGGTGAAATTCGAGTCCCTCGAACCGAGCTGACATTTTTAGGACGGCGTTTCGATAGGCCGCCATTTTCGGATCCTTGGCATCAAAATCTCCGTTTATTTAGGATATTGCGAGGTTTGAATCCCCGCGCACCTCCAGGCGTTGAATGCCCATGGAGACTGCCATCCGAAGACCATGCAACAGAGCTTCGTATTTGGTTGCGTTGTTGGAGTCTGTATACAGTATTTGCAGTATGTACTGAACAGTATCTCCAGTTGGGGACGTCAGAACGACGCCAGCCCCTAGACCGACCAGCATTTTAGAACCGTCGAAGTGCATGATCCAATTGGAGTATGCGCCGTACTCTTTAGGGAGTTCGGCCTCTGTCCATTCGGCGACGAAGTCGGCCAGTACTTGCGATTTAATGGCTCGGCGAGGTTTATATGTTAGGTCGAATGGGAGGAGCTCAATGGCCCATTTGGCAATCCGGCCCGTAGCGTCGCGGTTGTTGATAGTATCATTAAGTGGCACTTCCGAGGCTACTGTAATCGAACACTCTTGAAAGTAGTGTTGCAGTTTCCGTGATGCCATGAATACCGCATATGCTATCTTTTGGTAATGCGGGTACCGTGATTTGCATGGAGTGAGGACAGTGGATACATAGTATACCGACTTTTGAAGAGGGAATTTGTGTCCGTCCACTTCCCGTTCGACAACGAGCACCGCGCTTACAACTTGATGAGTTGCCGCAATGTACAACAGCATTGGTTCGCCGATGTTTGGCGCGGCCAGGATCGGGTTAGTTGCCAGGATGGCCTTTATTTCTTCCAATCCGGTTGTGGCCGCGTCCGTCCACTCGAAGTGTTCAGTGCGCCGAAGGAGGCGATAAAGGGGTAAAGCTTTTTCTCCTAAGCGGGAGATAAAGCGGCTTAGAGCCGCCACACATCCAGTTAATTTCTGGATTTGTTTGAGGTCTGTTGGGGTAGCCAACTGTGACAAAGCTCGGATTTTGGCCGGATTAGCTTCAATACCTCTACTGGAGACAATGAATCCCAGGAGCTTTCCAGCTGGTACGCCGAAAACGCATTTTTCCGGATTGAGCTTGATGTCATATGTTCGGAGGTTGTCGAATGTGAGCCTCAAGTCGTCTCTCAAAGAGCCGACGTGTTTAGTTTTGACGACCACATCATCTACGTATGCCTCTACTGTTTTGCCGATTTGTTTCTCCAGACATGTCTGAATCATGCGCTGATATGTTGCGCCAGCGTTTTTGAGCCCAAAAGGCATTGTGTTGAAACGGAAGGGACCGTATGGTGTGATGAATGCCGTTGCGGCTTGGTCGGACTCCGTCATCTTGATTTGGTGATAACCGGAGTATGCGTTGAGGAAACACAATTACTCGTGTCCTGCGGTAGCATTAATGATTTGATCTATGCGTGGGAGGGAGAAGGGATCCTTTGGGCAAGCTTTATTGAGGTCTTTGAAATCGACACAAAGGCGCCAAGATTTGTCCTTCTTTGGTACCATCACCGGGTTTGCTAGCCAGTCTGGATGTTTTATTTCTCTGATGAATCCGGCCTCCAATAACTTGGCTAGTTCTTCTCCCATGGCCTGTCTCTTAGGTTCGGAGAAACGCCGAAGAGCTTGCTTGACCGGCTTGAATCCCTTTAGGATATTGAGGCTATGCTCGGCCAGCCTGCGTGGGATTCCTGGCATGTCTGAGGGATGCCAGGCGAATATGTCCCAATTTTCGCGCAGGAACTCTCGTAGTGCGGTGTCCACAACGGGGTTTAACTGTGCCCCGATGGAGGCTGTTTTTGTAGGGTCCGTTGGGTGGACTTGGAATTTGACTATTTCATCCACTGGTTTAAAAGAGGTGGACTTGGATCTCTTGTCAAGTATCACGTCATCCTTGTCCACTGTGGAGCGTAGCGTGATTAATTCCTCGGCCGAGAGGGCTTCGGATAATGCCTCGAGGGCCAATGCGGTTGTTTTGTTTTCGGTGCGGAGTGCTGTGTCCGGATCACTGGCGAGAGTGATGATTCCATTGGGCCCGGGCATTTTAAGCTTCATGTACCCATAATGAGGTACGGCTTGGAATATTGTGAACGCCTCCCGTCCTAAAAGAGCGTGATAGCCGCTGCTGAACGGGGCCACATGGAATGTAATTTCTTCGGACCTGTAATTGTCCGGCATGCCGAATACCACATCTAGTGTGATTTTCCCAGCACAGCGTGCTTCCCAACTGGGGATAATTCCTCTAAAGGTTGTGCTACTTTGCTCGATGCGGTTCCAGTCTATTTCCATCTTTTGAAGAGTTTCCTCATAGATGAGGTTTAGTCCGCTGCCGCCGTCCATGAGTACTTTGGTGAGCCGAAAGCCATCCATGATTGGACCGAGGACCAGTGCGGCAGGTGCTCGGGCTGTTCGGAATTTGGGTTCATCACTGGCATTGAAGGTAATAGCCGTGTCACTCCATGGATTTGTTGCTGCTACGTGGCATATTTTGGCCGTGCTGCGAAGTGTTCGTTTGCGCCTATTATTTGACGCAAAGGTCTCGAACACTGTTAACACCGTATTGTTATCCACTGGATGGTGCTCTGTGGTATGTGGGATAAGAAGATCCTCACCACTTTTGGCCACCCGGAGTATCCAACATGCTCTAAGGCTGTGCGTTGGTGTTATATTCGCCGTGCTATGAATTTTGCAGGGTCCGTTGAGCCATCCCTCCAGTATGGTTACTTGCCATGTAGAGGGCTTTTGCTTTTTGGTAGTTAACCTGGGTGTATTGTGCTAATGCACCCTTTTATTTCGGACTGGGTTTGTGTTCAGGGTCGGATTATCCCAAAAGTTTGTTTTAGTTTTCCAGGCACTTTCCATCGCACAGTACTTTCATACTATGGACGCCAAGTCAGCGAAGCGTGTTATCGCACGGTGATTTATGGCGTTAAGGATTCCCATGTCCATGCAATTATTGCAGAAAAATAAGATTGCGTCTTCCTCGCAACAGTCCTTAACCTTGTTCATCGCAAGGAGGAATCTGGCCCAGTAATGATGTATTGTTTCATGGGGCTCTTGCCTGATATGGGAAAGATCTCTTGTGTTTGGGTGGGTGGGTGGAATTAGATCCGAACCCCTACCCGATCTGGGATCCAGGGGCCGAGGAGTTTCCAATTTTGGAAGTTCCGGTTCCGGGGTGTTACCCGCTAATCCTGGTCTGCTGTCTGACTCTAAGTTCAGGGATTGGATGTTGTCCTCCCGTGAACGGGCGTCCGGCTCGGAGAGCTCGGGAATCCGGACATATTTGGTCCTCAGGATAGAGGAAAGGTCGCCCCATTGTTCCTCCACCACTGCAATATGATGGGTGACCGATGGAGAGTTAATCTCCCTTTGATCGGGTTTAAGCCCAATCCGATCATAGTCCATAGCGACTCCCAAGGTGGCGATACGATCCAAGAGCTCATTTAAGGAGGAGAGATCCATTGGATCCATCTGTTTGGCGAGTGCTGATTTGACGTGGAGGCTGTTTTCGATGACCTGAGAGTTCATCGTCGGCGCGGTGGCCGAATGGGCGGTCATGATGAACCCGCCTAATCGGAGAGTTTGGCCGACAGGCAAAGCTCCCCCAACAGTAATACCATCTTTAAAGATGAGACGAGACATCCTTCCTTCTGGCGACGGCACAGAGGAACTCTCAATGAAAGCACCAATGTCGGTGTCAAAACCGGCAGATCTCGGGTAGGGGGTCCCGAACTGTGCGTCTAGGCCGGATGGTAACAGGAGGCAGGGGACACAATGTTTTACCCAGGTTCGGGCCCTCTTGATGGAGGTAAAACCCTACGTCCTTCTTGATTAATATTGATGATATAGGTAGTACAAGAGTAGATCTACCACAAGATCTGAGAGGCTAAACCCTAGAAGCTAGCCTATGGTATGATTGTATGTTGTCCTATGGACTAAAACCCTCTGGTCTATATAGACACCGGAGAGGTTAGGGTTACACAAGGTCGGTTACAAAGGAGGAGATATACATATCCGTATTGCCTAGCTTGCCTTCCACGCCAAGTAGAGTCCCATCCGGACACGAGACGAAGTCTTCAATCTTGTATCTTCATAGTCCAACAGTCCGGCCAAAGGATATAGTCCGGCTGTCCAGAGACCCCCTAACCCAGGACTCCCTCAATAGGGAACAACTTTCATTTTCTCTCTATCTTCTGTAGTGGTCGGGCATTGAGTCTTACTCAACTTCACACCTAGTAACACAGGCAAGAACCCTTTCTTTGCTTGATCCATTTTGAACTTCTTAAAAACTTTGTCAAGGTATGTGCTTTGTGAAAGTCCAATTAAGCGTCTTGATCTATCTCTATAGATCTTGATGCCCAATATATAAGCAGCTTCACCAAGGTCTTTATTTGAAAAACTCTTATTCAAGTATCCCTTTATGCTATCCAGAAATTCTATATCATTTCCAATCAGCAATATGTCATCCACATATAATATTAGAAATGCTACAGAGCTCTCACTCACTTTCTTGTAAATACAGGCTTCTCCAAAAGTCTGTACAAAACCAAATGCTTTGATCACACTATCAAAGCGTTTATTCCAACTCCGAGAGGCTTGCACCAGTCCATAAATGGATCGCCGGAGCTTGCACACTTTGTTAGCTCCCTTTGGATCGACAAAACCTTCCGGTTGCATCATATACAACTCTTCTTCCAGAAATCCATTCAGGAATGCAGTTTTGACATCCATTTGCCAAACTTCATAATCATAAAATGCGGCAATTGCTAACATGATTCGGACAGACTTAAGCATCGCTACGGGTGAGAAGGTCTCATCATAGTCAATCCCTTGAACTTGTCGAAAACCTTTCGCAACAAGTCGAGCTTTATAGAGAGTAACATTACCGTCAATGTCAGTCCTCTTCTTGAAGATCCATTTATTCTCTATTGCTTGCCGATCATCAGGCAAGTCAACCAAAGTCCACACTTTGTTCTCATACGTGGATCCCATCTCAGATTTCATGGCCTCAAGCCATTTTGTAGAATCGGGGCTCATCATTGCTTCTTCATAGTTCGTAGGTTCGTCATGGTCTAGTAACATAACTTCCAGAACAGGATTACCGTACCACTCTGGTGCAGATCTTACTCTGCTTGACCTACGAGGTTCGGTAACAACTTGATCTGAAGTTTCATGATCATCATCATTAACTTCCTCACTAATTGGTGTAGGTGTCGCAGAAACCGGTTTCTGCAATGAACTACTTTCCAATAAGGGAGCAGGTACAGTTACCTCATCAAGTTCTCCTTTCCTCCCACTCATTTCTTTCGAGAGAAACTCCTTCTATAGAAAAACTCCGAATTTAGCAACAAAACTCTTGCCTTCAGATCTGTGATAGAAGGTGTACCCAACAGTCTCCTTTGGGTATCCTATGAAGACACATTTCTCCAATTTGGGTTCGAGCTTATCAGGTTGAAGTTTTTTCACATAAGCATCGCAGCCCCAAACTTTCAGAAACGACAAATTTGGTTTCTTGCCAAACCATAGTTCATAAGGCGTCATCTCAACGGATTTTGATGGTGCCCTATTTAACGTGAATGCGACCGTCTCTAAAGCATAACCCCAAAACAATAGCGGTAAATCAGTAAGGGACATCATAGATCGTACCATATCTAGTAAAGTATGATTATGATGTTCGGACACACCATTACGCTATGGTGTTCTGGGTGGCGTGAGTTGCGAAACTATTCCGCATTGTTTCAAATGAAGACCAAACTCATAACTCAAATATTCTCCTCCACGATCAGATCGTAAAAACTTTATTTTCTTGTTACGATGATTTTCAACTTCACTCTGAAATTCTTTGAACTTTTCAAATGTTTTAGACTTATGTTTCATTAAGTAGATATACCCATATCTGCTTAAATCATCTGTGAAGGTGAGAAAATAACGATATCCGCCATGAGCCTCAACATTCATTGGACCACATACATCTGTATGTATGATTTCCAACAAATATATTGCTCTCTCCATAGTTCCGGAGAATGGCGTTTTAGTCATCTTGCCCATGAGGCACGGTTCGCAAGTACCAAGTGATTCATAATCAAGTGATTCCAAAAGTCCATCAGTATGGAGCTTCTTCATGCGCTTTACACCGATATGACCTAAACGGCAGTGCCACAAATAAGTTGCACTATCATTATCAACTCTGCATCTTTTGGCCTCAATATTATGAACATGTGTATCACTACTATCAATTTTCAACAAAAATAGACCACTCTTCAAGGGTGCATGACCATAAAAGATATTACTCATATAAATAGAACAACCATTATTCTCTGATTTAAATGAATAACCGTCTCACATCAAACAAGATCCAGATATAATGTTCATGCTCAACGCTGGCACCAAATAAAAATTATTTAGGTCTAATACTAATCCCGAAGGTAGATGTAGAGGTGGCGTGCCGACTGCGATCACATCGACTTTGGAACCATTTCCCACGCGCATTGTCACCTCGTCCTTAGCCAATCTTCGCTTAATCCGTAGCCCTTGTTTCGAGTTGCAAATATTAGCAACAGAACCAGTATCAAATACCCAGGTGCTACTGCGAGCATTAGTAAGGTACACATCAATAACATGTATATCACATATACCTTTGTTCACCATGCCATCCTGCTTATCCGCCAAATACTTGGGGCAGTTCTGCTTCCAGTGACCAGACTGCTTGCAGTAGAAGCACTTAGTCTCAGGCTTAGGTCCAGATTTGGGTTTCTTCTCCTGAGCAACAACTTTCTTGCTGTTCTTCTTGAAGTTCCCCTTCTTTTTCCCTTTGCCTTTTTTCTTGAAAATGGTGGTCTTATTGACCATCAATACTTGATGCTCCTTTTTGATTTCTATCTCCGCAGCCTTTAGCATTGTGAAGAGCTCGGGAATCGTCTTATCCATCCCTTGCATGTTATAGTTCATCACAAAGCTCTTGTAGCTTGGTGGCAGTGATTGAAGAATTCTATCAATGATGCTATCATCCGGAAGATTAACTCCTAGTTGAATCAAGTGATTGCAGTACCCAGACATCTTGAGTATATGCTCACTGACAGAACTATTCTCCTCCATCTTGCAGCTGTAGAACTTATTGGAGACTTCATATCTCTCAATCCGGGCATTTGCTTGAAATATTAACTTCAATTCTTGGAACATCTCATATGCTCCATGACGTTCAAAACGTCGTTGAAGTCCCGGTTCTAAGCCGTAAAGCATGGCACATTGAACTATCGAGTAGTCATCAGCTTTGCTCTGCCAGACATTCTTAACGTCATCAGTTGCATCATCAACAGGCCTGGCACCCAGCGGTGCTTCCAGGACGTAATTCTTCTGTGCAGTAATGAGGATAATCCTCAAGTCATGGACCCAGTCCGTGTAATTGCTACCATCATCTTTCAACTTTGCTTTCTCAAGGAACACATTAAAATTCAACAGAACAACAACACGGGCCATCTATCTACAATCAACAGAGACAAGCAAGATACTATCAGGTACTAAGTTCATGATAAATTTAAGTTCAATTAATCATATTACTTAAGAACTCCCACTTAGATAGACATCCCTCTAATCCTCTAAGTGATCATGTGATCCAAATCAACTAAACCATGTCCGATCATCACGTGAGATGGAGTAGTTTCAATGGTGAACATCACTATGTTGATCATATCTACTATATGATTCACGCTCGACCTTTCGGTCTCCGTGTTCCGAGGCCATATCTGTTATATGCTAGGCTCGTCAAGTTTAACCTGAGTATTCCGCGTGTGCAACTGTTTCGCACCCGTTGTATTCGAACGTAGAGCCTATCACACCCGATCATCACATGGTGTCTCAGCACGAAGAACTTTCGCAATGGTGCATACTCAGGGAGAACACTTATACTTTGATAATTTAGTGAGAGATCATCTTATAATGCTACCGTCAATCAAAGCAAGATAAGATGCATAAAAGATAAACATCACATGCAATCAATATAAGTGATATGATATGGCCATCATCATCTTGTGCTTGTGATCTCCATCTCCGAAGCACCGTCATGATCACCATCGTCACCGGCGCGACACCTTGATCTCCATCATAGCATCGCCGTCGTCTCGCCAATCTTATGCTTCTACGACTATCGCTACCGCTTAGTGATAAAGTAAAGCATTACAGGGCGATTGCACTGCATACAATAAAGCGACAACCATATGGCTTCTACCAGTTGCCGATAACTTGGTTACAAAACATGATCATCTCATACAATAAAATTTAGCATCATGTCTTGACCATATCACATCACAACATGCCCTGCAAAAACAAGTTAGACGTCCTCTACTTTGTTGTTGCAAATTTTACGTGGCTGCTACGGGCTTAGCAAGAACCATTCTTACCTATGGATCAAAACCATAACGATAGTTTGTCAACTTGGTGTTGTTTTAACCTTCGCAAGGACCAGGCGTAGCCACACTCGGTTCAACTAAAGTTGGAGAAACTGACACCCACCAGCCACCTGTGTGCAAAGCACGTCGGTAGAACCAGTCTCGCGTAAGCGTACGCGTAATGTCGGTCCGGGCCGCTTCATCCAACAATACCGTCGAACCAAAGTATGACATGCTGGTAAGCAGTATGACTTATGTCGCCCACAACTCACTTGTGTTCTACTCGTGCAAATGACATCTACGCATAAAACCTAGCTCGGATGCCACTGTTGGGGAATGTAGTAATTTCAGAAAAATTCCTACGCACATGCAAGATCATGGTGATGCATAGCAACGAGAGTGGACAGTGTTGTCCACGTACCCTCTTAGACCGAAAGAGGAAGCGTCAGGACAATGTGGTTGATGTAGTCGTACGTCTTCACAATCCGACCGATCAAGTACCGAACGCGCGGCACCTCCGAGTTCAGCACACGTTCAGCCCGATGACGTCCCTCGGACTCCGATCCAGCCGAGTGTTGAGGGAGTGTTTCGTCAGCATGATGGCATGGTGAAGACGACGATGTTCTACTGACGCAGGGCTTCGCCTAAGCACCACTACAGTGTTATTGAGGTGGACTATGGTGGAGGGGGGCACAGCACATGGCTACAAGATCAAACAATCAATTGGTGTGTCTCTAGGGTGCCCCCTGCCCCCGTATATAAAGGAGCAGGGGGGTGCGGCCGGCCAGGAGAGGGGGCGCGCCAGGAGGAGTCCCACTCCCACCGGGAGTAGGACTCCCTCCCTTTTCCTAGTTGGATTAGGACTTGGGGGGGAAAGAGGTGGAGGAGAAGAAGGAAAGGGGGCGTCGCCCCCTTCTCCTTGTCCTATTCGGACTAGGGGGAGGGGCACACGGCCCTTGCCCTGGCCGCCTCTCCTCTCTTCCACCAAGGCCCACTATGGCCCATTAACCTCCCGGGAGGTTTCGGTAACCTCCCGGTACTCTGGTAAAATCCCGATTTCACCCGGAACACTTCCGATATCCAAACATAGGCTTCCAATATATCAATCTTCATGTCTCGACCATTTCGAGACTCCTCGTCATCTCCGTGATCACATCCGGGACTCCGAACAACCTTTAGTACATCAGAACATATAAACTCATAATATAACTGTCATCGAAACGTTAAGCGTGCGGACCCTACGGGTTCGAGAACTATGTAGACATGACCGAGACACGTCTCGGGTCAATAACCAATAGCAGAATCTGGATGCTCATATTGGCTCCCACATATTCTACGAAGATCTTTATCGGTCAGACTGCATAACAACATACGTTGTTCCCTTTGTCATCGGTATGTTACTTGCCCGAGATTCGATCATCGGTATCTCGATACCTAGTTCAATCTCGTTACCGGCAAGTATCTTTACTCGTTCCGTAATACATCATTCCGCAACTAACTCATTAGTTGCAATGCTTGCAAGGCTTAAGTGATGTGCTTTACCGAGAGGGCCCAGATATACCTCTCCGACAATCGGAGTGACAAATCCTAATCTCGAAATAGGCCAACCCAACAAGTACCTTCGTAGACACCTGTAGAGCACCTTTATAATCACCCAATTACGTTGTGATGTTTGGTAGCACACAAAGTGTTCCTCCGGTAAACGGGAGTTGCATAATCTCATAGTCATAGGAACATGTATAAGTCATGAAGAAAGCAATAGCAACATACTAAACGATCGGGTGCTAAGCTAACGGAATGGGTCAAGTCAATCACATCATTCTCCTAATGGTGTGATCCCATTAATCAAATGACAACCCATGTCAATGGCTAGGAAACTTAACCATCTTTGATCAACGAGCCAGTCAAGTAGAGGCATACTAGTGACATGATGTTTGTCTATGTATTCACACATGTATTATGTTTCTGGTGAATACAATTCTAGCATGAACAATAAACATTTATCATGATATAAGGAAATAAATAATAACTTTATTATTGCCTCTAGGGCATATTTCCTTCACATTCTATGAATCAACCATGGACTATCTCATACTAGCATGGTGCATAAAATAAAAATGAAAACTAAAAGGAAAAGACGCTCCAAGATTTGCACATATCACGCGAACGAAACGAAACCGAAAACATATTGATAGTTGTTGAAGAAAGATGCCATGCCTTCCGGGGCATCCCAAAGCTTAGATGCTTGAGCATCCTTGAATATTCACTTGGGGTGCCTTGGGCATCCCCAAGCTTGACTACTTGCCTATCCTCCTTCTCCTCACATCGAAACCTCCTCGATCTTTGATCACTTCATCCACACAAAACTCAACAGAAAGTTCGGTAAGATCCGTTAGTATAATAAAGTAAATCACTACTCTAAGTACTGTTGCAAACCAATTCATATTTTGTTTTTGCATTGTAGCTACTGTAATATAACTTTTCCATGGCTTATACCACCGATAAAATTGATAGTTTCATCAAAACGAGCAAAACAATGCATCTAAAACAGAATCTGTCTTAAACAGGACAGTCTGTAGTAATCTGAACATTCACCATACCTCTGGTACTCCAAAATTCTGAAAAATAGTAAAAATAAATAATTTGTATAGAAAGACAGTGCAAAAAGTTTCAGAACCATTTGATGTTCCAGTAAAAAATGTAAAATCGAGCACTACAGCCAAAGTTTCTGTTTTGCACCGCACAAACCAACAAGCAATCTAAACATCCTAAAGGCAAGCCTTGGCGCATTATTTTTATAATACAATGGAATCGTATGAGGGGATAATTTTTTTTTGAAAATTTTCTGTAATTAATATTCACAAAGTTTCCAAGGGCATGAACAAAGTTCAAGGCTAGCTCCCGCTTCCACGGTGCTCGTCTATCTCACTTTCACTTTTCTTTTTGTGAAGTTTTAAGTTCCCCTCTATATTTTTTGTTTTTAAACTATATAAAAGCACTCAACAAAAATAAATGACTCTCTAAAACTTCCGGGTTGTCTCCATGGCAGCGCTTTCTTTAAAGCCATTAAGCTAGGAATAAAGTGCTCAAGTAATGGATCCACCCGGATCCCAAGGTATATCAAAGCCAATTTTAATTAACAATGATTTAGCATTTAGTAGTGAGCACAAAGCAACATATATCATGCAATGATGAAGTCTAACTCTCTTCCTATGCATCGGCATGTCATACAAGAACAATTTATGCACATCAAGTAAAGGCCAATGCATAGCATAAGCAATTTCTTGCAATTTTTTTGTGTTGGAAACATAGAGAGGCGGAGATGTAGTTCCTCTCTCATAATAATTGCAAGTAGGAACAGCAAGCACATGAATATTATACTCATCAAAATCATCATGTGCAATGCTAAAAGGCAACCCATCAATATAATCCTTAATAAGAGCAAACTTCTTCGATATAGTTTAGTTTGGAGAATTCAAAAAGATAATAGGACTATCAACTAGGGACATTCTTGCTTGTAAGGATAGAGGTGATCTAGAGAAATTATTATGAAAATATAAAGAAAGGACTTTGAATGCCAAAATGAAATGTGATCCTCGGTTTGCTACTTCACCTATATTTGTTGATGATTGATAACCCACAAGTATAGGGGATCAATTGTAGCCTCTTTCGATAAGTAAGAGTGTCGAACCCAACAAGGTGCTCAAGGTAGAACAAATATTCCCTCAAGTTCTATCGACCATCGATACAACTCTACGCACGCTTGATGTTTGCTTTACCGGAAACAAGTATGAAACTATTTTGCAAGGATAAAACTACGAGTACTTTGCTGAATAAAACTACGGATAAATTACAAGGTAATAAAAGTGGAAAGCTTTTGTCAATAAGAAAGTCATTTGTCCCTAGGCAATCGATAACAAGTACCGGTAATCATTCTTGCAATTTTATATGAGGGAGAGGCATGAGCTAACATACTTTCTCTACTTGGAACATATGCACTTATGATTGGAACTCTAGCAAGCATTCTCAACTACTAAAGATCATTAAGGTTGTGAAACCCAACCATAGCATTAAGTATCAAGTCCTCTTTATTCCCATAGGTCATACCCCACCTACTCAGGTTTAAGTGTCTGTCACTCTCGCAACCCACCGTAAGCGAACCATGAACATATTGCAACACCCTACAGCAGGGGCCCCTCACGTTTGCGCGAGAACGGAGGGCATGGTAGGACAGCACCATAAATAAAATATACAATCATACCAACCAAGATCACGATTAACCCACAGGACAAAACGGATCTACTCAAACATCATAGGATAACCATAGATCATTGGGAAATAATATATGGAGTTGAGCACCATGTTTAAGTAGAGATTACAGCAGGGAGAAGAGGTGTTACACCGCTGCATAGAGGGGGAGAAATTTGGTGTTGACGGTAGGAAAATTGTTGATGTAGATCGTCGTCCCGATCGTTGCCCCGATGGCACTCCGGCACCACCGGGAGAGAGGGGGAGAGAGCCCCCATCCTTCTTCTTCTTCCTTGGCCTCCCCCTTGATGGGAGGAGATTTCCCTCTCTGGTCCATGGTCTCCATGGCAGCAGAGGGCGGGAGCCCCTCCGAGATTGGATCTCCCTCTTTGTTCTCTTCTGTTTCGCGTTCCCTGCATCTGGCCGAAAACCATTTCTTATATTCCCGGAGATCTATAACTCCGATTGCGCTGAGATTTTAACACATTTTCTTCGGATATAAGCTTCCTTGCGCCTGAAGCAGAGGTCCAGCTGACGTACGGGGTGGGCACAACCCGCCACCATGCGCCAGGGGCCTCTGGCGTGCCTTGGTGTCTTGTGCCCTGTGTGGGCCTCCGTTTGCGGTGATTCCAACTCCAAAAAATCACAAGTATTCCAAAATAATTCTCCGTAAATTTTTATCGCGTTTGGACTTTGTCTGACCTGGATACTCTGCGATACAAAAAACATGCAGAAAATAGGAACTGGCACTAGGCACTGGATCAATAGGTTAGTCCAATCAATCATATAAAAAGTTGCCAAAAGTATGTAAAAGTTGTGTAATATTGGCATGAAACAATCAAAAATTATAGATACGATAGAGACGTATCAATGATAAGGATTATGAATTCTCTGTCGACCCAGAGTTGATTACTTTGGTTGAATCTGATCCTTTTCATGGCTATGAAACTGAAATTGTTGTGGCACATCTTACTAAGTTAAATGACATAGCCACCCTTTTTGCTCATGATGAGAAAGTTGGTTATTACTATATTCTAAAATTATTTTTGTTATCATTAAAGGATGATTCTAAATATTGGTACAATACTC
This sequence comes from Triticum aestivum, assembly GCF_018294505.1. NCBI lineage: Eukaryota > Viridiplantae > Streptophyta > Magnoliopsida > Poales > Poaceae > Triticum > Triticum aestivum. The sequence continues at coordinate 563,452,696 of NC_057800.1, forward strand.
TTGCGCCTGGTTGTGTGCGCAGTCCCCAGGATATGATTTATTACTTCTCTGAAAAATATGTTCCCGCTCATAAGAAACAAGCTGTCTTGCAGGAAATATTTAACTTTGTGCAAATTAAAGAAGAGGGTCTCCCACAAGCTTGGGGGAGGCTTCTCCAATTGCTTAATTCTTTGCCTAATCATCCTCTTAAGAAAAATGAAATACTTATATCTTCTATAATAGACTAACTGATGCTTCCAGGGATTTCCTAGATAGTTGTGCTGGTTGTGTTTTCAAGGAACGACTATTGGGCAAGCTGAAGAATTATTGAATAATATATTGAGAAATTATGATGATTGGAATCTTCCTGAACCACCACTTAAACCCACTCCAAAGAAGAGGGGTATATTATATCTCGGTCTCGAAGATATGCAAGAGGCAAAGAAATCTATGAAAGAAAAGGGTATTAAACCAGAGGATGTCAAAAATTTACCTCCTATTGAAGAAATACATGGGCTTGATAAACCACCACCACCTAAGGTGGTAGAGGTAAATTCTCTAATGAAATTCAATGATAATGATAATCCTCACAATATGCACCCTAGCCAATGCCTTTATGAGTTTGAAAATTACATTAGAAAGCAAGATCACTGCAATGCAAATGTTATGAAACAATTGAAATATAATTCTGATTTGACTGCTTGCTTGAGTGACTTGTTATTTAGAATCTCAAATGATGTTAGAGGTGTAGGGAAGCATGCTTCTATGGTTCAAACTCAGTTAGAACAAGTTGCTAAATCTCAAAGAGAGTTGCTTGATGACATGAACAATAATATAAGTGACTTTACTGTTAGAGTAGCACCTAGAGGAGGTAAAATGACTCAGGAACCAATTTATCCTGAGGGACACCCAAAAATAATTGAACAAGACTCTCAAAGAGTTAACACTGATGCACGTAGTCCTTCTAAAAAGAAAAAGAAGAAGAAATGATAGCACTTTGCATGCCTCTAGTGAACCTGAAGTAGAAAACCTCCTGATAATGATAATGAAGTTTCTATCTCTGATGGTGAAACTCAATCTAGTAGTGAACACTCACCTTCTGATAATGAAAAAGATAACGATGTGTCGGATGTGGGGTTCTGGCAAACCCTTAAGGTTCGAACACTAGGGTGCACGTGAAGTCCTTCCTTCCCACCAATCGTCGCCCTAGCTCACTAAGATCTCGCAGACGAACTCGATGAACTCGCAACACAGGAAGACACAAGATTTATACTGGTTCGGGCCACCGTTGTGGTGTAATACCCTACTCTAGTGTGGTGGTGGTGGATTGCCTCTAGGGCTGATGATGAACAGTACAAGGGAAGAACAGCCTCCTGAGGTTGAGGTGTTCTTGTGAGTAGGCTCTCGATCGGGTTGGATCAAGATAAGATGAGATGCCTCTACTATGGTGGCTAGCTCTACTTATATAGGCCCTGGTCCTCTTCCCAAATATCAAGTGGGAAGGGAGCCACCAATGGTGGGCTAATTCGAAGGGGGACAGCTAATACAAGCTATCCTAACAAAAGTGGTCTTCGCCTGCCAAAGGCTCTGGTGGTGACTCCGTCTTGGGCTCCACGATGACCTTCGTCTTGTCGTCCTCCTGGTCTTGGTCTCGCTGCACCAATATAGCAACCTTTTCCTAATGCCTCGGTACTCTTCGCCTGCGCTGGCCTCCTTAGCACCAAAGAGGAAACAAGGACGCTGCGGGCGCTGGCGCCCGCCTGGTGCCGTGCGTCATGGCTCACGTCACGAGGGTCTCGTGAGGTTTGCCCCGCCTTGATATCTCTGCTCCTCGTGAGTCTGCCTGGCTAGGCTAATCCAGAGGAGGTCTTGCGTCATCCGCCTCGCGAGGCTTGGACCCTCGCGAGGGTCCTGGATGCTTTGTTGGTGAAGATGGGGCGTACGGCCTGCTGGCTCAGCCACGCCGTGGGCCGCAGGCACGCAAGTCTGGGGACCCCCGTTCCCAGGACGCCGATAGTAGCCTCCGGTCCCAAGGTGCGCTCGGGCTTGGTGTCAGGACCCCGATTCCAAGTCACATCGATCTAGCCGGTAACACCTCATATCACATTGCGGCCTCACGCATGGTATCCCACGGGTGTCGCCTTACCATGGCCCGGGACTGTTTGCGCCTTTTGGCTCACGTATATGATAGTGTCGCTAGCATCCATATGACAGAGAACCCGGGCCGAGATGGCTAGTCGTGAACCCAAAGCGGCATAGACCTATGGAGACAGGCATACATGAATCACATCGAGCATGTCGGTCATCAGCGAGTGATTCCGGGCTGTAGCACTGGGCTAACAGGACTCCGGGGAACCCGGCCTGTAGCAGGCTAGGCAGGACTCCAGATGTCACCGCGTGACATTTCCCCGAAGGGACAGACATAGGAACGACATGAAACACATGACGGCCAGTCAAGTGTCCTGAGTAGTAGTGCTGCGCTAGCAGGACTCCGGTGAACCGGGCTGTAGCGGACTACTATGGCTCGAGGAACACTAGACTACATTTCCCCATAAGAAAGGTTGCCAAGGATAAACAACTAGACATGTACTCGGCAACCTTCAAGCGGAAGCCCAGCGAGGGTGTCGGCCACGGCCTACCTAAACACTTAAGTCTCTAGTCCAGTTTTATCGCCTATCCAGGTTCCATCCGCAGGGAGTCTGGCCGAGGTTTCCACATACGGCCCCGAACGATGTGAACAGGGTCCCAAGACGCCAAACGGGCGCCCGGCATACCCGTCCATGGTGTATCTACCACAACATAGCCCACCCCTAGGGTCAGTGCTACGCACGGCCGCTAACACATAACCTACAAACACCAGAAACTATTTGCAACTCCTGGACAGAGTACTAGGGTGATTAAGAAGCCGAGAGGGTCCATTGGTTTTGGGCCCAATGTACGGTAGTAACTGCATCTTAAATCACACTACAGATCTCAGTTCTTATGGACGGTCTCAATGAAACAACCCACCATGTACTCCTACATGGCCTCTCATCGATACCTTTACCAAAACATGTTCAACACATCCCTCACGTTACCGACATAAACATTTCACTCTAGCCCATCACCCAGATGAACCAGACCTGACACAACTCTAAGCATAGCAGGCATAGCAAGGTAGGAATCACATACATGGCTCAATCAACTCCTACACATGCTAGTGGGTTTCATCTAGTTACTGTGGCAATGACAGGTCATGCAGAGGATAAGGGTTCAACTACCATAGCACACAGCAGTTTGAATCGCGTTGTCTTAATGCAGTAAACAAGAGTAGAAGCGGGAACATGGGTTTGTATCAGAATGGTCAATGGGTTGCTTGCCTGTTGTAGTGGTAGTAGGGTACTGCCCTTCAGACGGATACTCGGGGTTATCCTCGGAGGCAGAACCTACCACGAAAATCATACCGAACATAATCAACACATGGCAATATGCAACAATATGATGCATGCTATGGCATGGCAAGATGAAAGTGTCTTGGCCTAATGCAAGCTAAAACAGGAGGGGAGGAACTCATTTGAATCAAAGATCCAAATATTAGCTCATTAAACATGGCCTTATTAGAGCATTACCTTATTCTTCTTAAACAGCAAGGTTAACTTGTTTTGTCATGCATGAAACCATTACAGATGGATAGATTGAATTTTTCTGATCATTTTTCATATATAAATCTTTGCATTTGGAGCTATGGTTGATTTTCTATGATTTTTAGAAGTTTTGGCTATTTTCTGGAATTTCCTATTAAAGAATAAATCCAGTAATTGAATTAATGCGTCAGCATGACATAGGTGTGACGTCAGCGGGTCAACTGGGTCGGCCAGGTCAAACCTGACTGGTGGGCCTTCTCTGTCAGTGTCACAACTAATTAACAGAATTAAATTAACACTAATTAGCTGTCACTGGGGCCTGGGCCCACATGTTAGTGACTAAACTAATTAAATTTAGTTAAAACTAATCCTAAACTAATTGGCAGACCGACCCCACCTGTCATAGACTCAGGGGGGTCTACCTGGGCCCACACGGGGGTCAAACAGGGTCAACTCGCCGGCGGCTTGACGCCGGCGACGACAGACGCGGCGGAGGGGCTCGAGTTTGCGTCTCCGGCGACCAAATCGATGGCGGAGAGCAGCTACACGATGCGGGGAGTGAGCCGCATCGTTTGGTGGAGAAAGTGGAGCTCGGGGAGGCCGGGAACAACGCCGGCGACGACCTTGGCGGTTGCCGGAGTTCGGGCGAGGATGAAACCGAGGCTACGGGGCACGGCGAGGCGCGGGGAGTGGTGCGTTAGGGTCCTGGGAATGCGTGGAAGACGAAGGCGTGCTCGGTGGCGTCCCAACGTGGCTATGGCCACGACGGCGATGTGCGGTGGCGGCGGCGAGCTTCGGCTTTGATGGCAGAGGGGGTTAGAGGACGCGGACGAGCGCGGGGAGAGGGGGAAACGATGGCGGAGCTCACAGCGGTTGCAGGGGAGCGAACGGCGAGCTCGGGTAAGGGCTGGAGCGAGCGGGGCGGCGAAGGGGATCTCCGATGGCCGGAGTTTAGGACGAGCTCGGTGCAGCGTCTCCGGGGCGAGCGAGCGCTTGGGGCTCGGCCTACTCGATGTAGTCGACGACGGCGGAGCTCATGGACACGATGTCGGGGCGCGAGGACGACGGAGGGCACGGCTACGACGATGGTGCAGCGACAGGAGCATCGGCCATGGTGGGGAACGGCGAAGGGAGAGAGACAGGGGGGAATGGCGTGTCCAGGGGCTGCGGGGTGCGACGTGGAGGCGTCCAGGCGTCCAGGGGCGCGGGCGGCAAGCAGGTGACGCCGTGGCGAGCTCGAGCACGCCGGCGTCACCTCCCTGCCTGCCTGACAAGGAAGAAGCAGCTGGCTGGCGCGGGCCAGCATAGTGCTGGGCCGCCAGGTGGCCCGGCGGGTGAGCTAGCTGGGCCGCGCCAGGTAGGTTTCTCTCTCTCTTTTTTCTGATTTGTTTTCTTTTTCTATTTTTCTGCAACTGTTGGGCTTTATTAAAAATACCTAGACATCTTTAAAAATCCTGAAAATAATTAGGGGCTCTGTTTAGATTATTCCCAACAGCCCACACTTATTTCCAGAATTATTTGAGCATTTAAATTATTTTATAGCATTTAAATGTCCAAATTCAAATAGTTATGATTTAATTCAGAGAATCCAGAATGTCCTAGAAAAGAGTGCACCATTTTTGCCAGGGGTTTTAGCCCAATCCAGAAATGATGAACATTTTGTGAAGGGCATTTTGGGTTCATTGAAAATAATTTTAGTAAACCCCAGTTGTTTCCAGGGGGTGTTGGGGTTTCTGTCTTCCCCATTTCAAATTTAAGGGAATTTAAACATGATGCACACTCTAATGCTTGAACTAGCTAGGGTGTGACAACTCACCCCCACTCAAAAGAATCTCGTCCCGAGATTTAGGATCCTCCGGGAAGAAGGTGGGGTACTCGAGTCGAAGACGATCCTCCCTTTCCCAAGTGGCTTCTTTCTCGAAATGGTGTGACCACTGAACCTTGAGAAACTTGATGTTATGGCGTCGAGTGGTACGCTCGGCTTGATCAAGGATACGAACGGGATATTCCTGATATGAGAGGTTATCTTGTAGATCAAGCGTTTCGTGGTCCACTCCACGGATAGGATCCGCGAAGCAACGCCTGAGTTGAGAAACGTGGAAGACATCGTGAACTCTGGAAAGATGCGAAGGTAGTTCCAATTGGTAGGCAACTTCTCCTCGTTTGGCAAGAATGCGAAAGGGTCCAATGTAACAAGGAGCCAATTTGCCTTTGATACCGAAACGATGGGTTCCCTTTAACAGAGTAACCCGAAGGTAAGCCTTCTCGCCGACTTCATAAGTCATAGGCTTATGTTTACGATCATATTGACTCTTTTGACAAGATTGGGTTGTTTTCAATTTCTCACGAATAACACGAACCTGTTCTTTTGCTAATCATATCCGGGTCAAAGAGTTGTCTTCCCCGGTTTCTGACCAGTTAAGAGGCATTCGACATTTTCGTCCATAGAGAACTTCGAAAGGAGCCTTGCCCAAGCTAGCTTGATGACTATTGTTGTAAGCAAACTCCGCGAATGGAAGGCATTTCTCCCAACCCATTTCGAACGAGATGATAGAGGCTCGGAGCATATCTTCCAGAATTTGATTGACTCGTTCTACTTGACCACTTGATTGAGGGTGGAAGGCGGTGCTAAAAGAGAGACGAGTTCCCAAAGCATTTTGGAAACTTTCCCAAAATCGAGAGGTGAAGAGACTCCCACAATCTGAGTTAATTTCCAATGGAACACCATGAAGAGACACTATTCGAGAGATGTATAAATCGGCTAGCTGGCTAGCGGTGATACTCTCACGAACAGGTAGAAAGTGGGCTACTTTGGAAAGTCGGTCGATCACGACGAAGATGGCATTATTCCCTCTCTTGGTCCTGGGAAACCCAGTGATGAAATCCATACTGATTTTATCCCATTTCCACTCAGGAATAGCCAAAGGTTGAAGGGTGCCAGCAGGCCGTTGATGCTCTGCCTTAACACGACGACAAACGTCGCAATTAGCAATGTATTGAGCGATTTCTCTCTTCATCCTAGTCCACCAAAACCTCTGGCGTAGGTCTTGATACATTTTAGTACTGCCGGGATGAATGGTGAGAGGGGATTCATGAGCTTCCTTAAGGATTAGCCGCCTCGGGTTTCGTGCCTTGGGAACCACTAAGCGGTTTCCAAAGTATACGACACCTTGATCATCAACGGAGAAAAATTTGTGACTCCTTTCTTAATGTTTCTCTTAATACGGGAGATTCCCGGGTCTACCTTCTGTGCCTTGATGATCTGATCCGTAAGGGTAGGTTTCGCCACCAGGGTGGATAGGAATCCTCGAGGAACAATGTGAAGATTAAGCTTACGAAATTCCTCATGGAGAAGTGGTTGACTTTGTTGTAACAGCAGGTTGTTACAATAGGATTTACGACTTAGTGCATCAGCCATGACATTGGCTTTGCCCGGGGTGTAAGTTATTCTTAAGTCGTAATCCAAGATCAACTCGACCCAATGTCTTTGCCTGAGATTCAAATCTGGTTGGGTGAAGATATATTTCAAACTTTGGTGATCGGTGAAGATCTCGCAACGATTACCAAGGAGGTAATGTCGCCAAGTTTTGAGTGCATGGACTATAGCTGAAAGCTCCAGATCATGTGTGGGATAGTTCTCCTCATGTGGGTGTAATTGCCGTGAAGCATAGGCAATTACCTGACGATCCTGCATGAGTATGCAACCAAGTCCTTGTCGTGAGGCGTTGCAATAGATAATAAAGTCCTTGGAGAAATGTGGTGGTACCAGTACGGGAGCAGATGTCAGGCGTCTTTTCAGTTCCTGAAAGCTGAACTCGCACTGTGGAGTCCACTCGAACTTTTTATCTTTCTTGAGGAGTTCGGTTAGAGGTTTAGCAACCTTGGAGAAATTCTCGACGAAGCGGCGGCAATAGCTCGCTAAGCCAAGGAAGCTCCGAACTTGCTTGACCATCTCAGGTGGAGTCCAATCAAGGACGGCTTGAACTCGCTCGGGATTGATAGCAATACCCTTACCAGAGATTACATGGCCTAGATAGGTCACTTCTGGCAACCAAAATTCACACTTGGAGAATTTGGCATAAAGGCGATGCTCTCGAAGTTTCATCAATACTAGCCTTAGATGTTCGGCATGTTCCTCTTCATTCTTGGAGTAGATGAGTATATCATCGAGGTATACTACGACGAATTTATCCAAATACTCCATGAAGACCGAGTTCATTAACCGGGAGAAGGTGGCTGGGGCATTGGTTAAACCGAAGGACATAACGGTATATTCGTATTGGCCATAACGAGTAACAAAGGCCGTTTTGGGAATGTCCCCGTTTCTGATTTTGATTTGATGGTAGCCCGACCTCAAATCCATCTTGGAGAAGACTGAGGATCCAGCGAGTTGATCATATAGATCGTTGATCTTGGGAAGCGGATACTTGTTCTTGATGGTGACCAAGTTGACAGGCCAGTAATCTACAACCATTCGATCCGTTCCATCCTTCTTCTTGACGAAGAGGACGGGGCAAGCCCAAGGAGAGGAACTAGGACGGATGAAACCCTTCTTCAAGGACTCATCGAGTTGGTTCTTAAGCTCGGCTAGTTCTAAGGGTGCCATCTTGTAGGGTCTTCTAGAAATTGGAACGGTTCCTGGAACAAGGTCTATCACAAACTCGACATCCCTGTCAGGTGGAACACCTGGCAGTTCTTCTGGAAAGACATCCAGAAAGTCTCGGACTACCGGAACATCCTCAAGGTCTGGAAGGGGGTTGGCATTTAGGGAGTAAAGTTGGCGCTTGGCCACTCGAGTTAAGACATTGACTGTCTTTCCCGATGGGTGAGTAAGTTGAATGGTTCTAGTGGCACAATCAATCTTAGCATAATGAGCTAACATCCAGTCCATACCCAAAATGATGTTTATGTCCGAGGATTTGAGAGCTATTAAGGATGCAAGGAAGACAAGTCTATCGACAAGAATTTCGTTCCCATGGCTTACTCCAGAAGTTTGCCATCTAGAGCCAGGGGTTTGAATTTCCATGGTAGAGGGCATGTCACAGAATGTCGTGTTATGCAATCGAGCATAGTTCTCGGATATGAATGAATGAGATGCTCCAGTATCGAAAAGAACACATGCCAGATGGCAATTAACAAGGAGCGTACCAAGGAGGACGTTAGGATCCTCATGAGCCTCCTCGGCTAAAACATAGTTGACATGGCCAGGTGTAGTGGTGACCGGCTTGGCGTAGAATGTCTTTCCCGCGGGCTTACCTGTGACACTCCAAAATTTTAATTTGGTTTTTTTTCAAAAAAAAAACCTTGTGGTTTCTTTGAAGAGAGGCCTTTTAATTTTTTCTTTTAGAAAACCTTCCTCTTAAAAACTTCCTTTGCTTTGGCAAGGATTTTATTTTTTTCAAACTTTGGTGTTTGATCTTTTGAAACTTCTTCTCTGTTGGTTCTCTCTCAAATTTATTTTGGGAGTTTAATCTTTTTCTTTTAAAATGAAACTCTATGAAAAACTTGGATTTTCATATCTTGAAAACCACCCATGACTTTGCATTTTTGCCCATGTGATAAAACCCCCCAAAACCTCCACTACTCCTTGTGATCAACCTAAGTTCTCTGTCCCAACTAATCCAAGCAAGTTTTGGATTTTATTCTAATTATTTTTCCTCTCAAATCAATTCTGAAAATTATTTGGAGCCTGAGTGATTTTCAAAGCAAGTACCCTTTTGCATTTGAGTTTTGACCTCAAACCAACTCTCCTGGTTAGTCCTTTGTACCCACAACTCAGAACCATCTTGATCCACTCCTCCTCTTTTCAAATTTTTCAAAATTCAGTCTCTGCAAGTTTGGACCAGATTTGCCAAATTTGATGAAATTCATATCTACACTCCTCCAAAAATTCCACCAAAATTCAGGCAGCCTACTTGAGCAATGAGAAGCCACTCCACCAAAAATCAGCTCAAGGAAAAAATCACCAGAGGCCAAATTCATTCTGTCGAACACCTTGCATGCACTGCTGCTGTTCAAAATTCAGAAAAAAATCAGTTTCAGTGTCGTTTTCGCCCGTCAGTTTCTATCACGCGTAGACAGTGCGCTTGGCTCGATGCTCGTAGCCCCTCCCTCTTGTCCGGAGCTTCACACGCGTGCGTGGAGCCTTCCTGGCGTCGGTGGCGCGCTGGCCCGCCCTCGCCGGCGTCTTCTGCGGCGTCGGGACCTCCCGTGGCGGCCGACAGAAGGCACACCACGGCAGAACGCCGTTCAGCGCCGCCCAAAGCCCCTTGGCTCTCCGCGTGTCCCTGCCGTGCCAGCGCACGCCCGTGGCACCGTCGCCGTGGCCCGGCAAGCACGGAACGTGCTCCCTGCTGCCGACGGGCCGTGCCACCCCCGTTCCGTCGAGCTCGCCCATAACACCAAATCCCAGCCCGTTTAGCACCTAAATGGGACCGGTGGACCTCAACGACGAAGCCCAAGCCCCTAATCCCACTGCACATCCCCGGCACCGCCGTAATCACTCGCCGGAGATCCCCGTTCACGGCAACCGCCTCGGGCCGCCTATAAAAAGGGCCCCCGAGCTCACCCTCGTGCACGCAGCATCACCACTCCTCACCAACGCCACGCCAGGCCACTAGGAGGACCTCAAGGAGGTCTCCTCCCCAACTCCGGCCGCCCCGATCCGCCTCGACCTCCACCATGATTCGCTCCGGTGAGGCCATCTCCGGCGCCCAAACCCCGTCCGTTACCCTCTCTAGCTACCAGGAGCCTAACCCCCTCTTCAATTTGACCTCTGCAGCCCTCTCCGACGAGTCCCTCGACCACCCGAGCCGTCGTCCGCCGGAGCAAAGCTCGCCGTCGACGTGGTACTCGCCGGCAACCACCACCACCACCAACCGACGCGGAATGGCGCCCTGAGCACGGAGGTACCCTCTGATCCCCCTGCCTCGCCGTGGATCGCCGCCGGCGACCATCGCGGCTCTCGGGCGCCGACGAGCTTCGTTTCCCCCCTTTTTGAAGTTTAAACCTGACGAGTGGGACCCCACCGTCAGCCTCTCTGCTCTCTCTATTGAAACGTTTTCTGGAAGCGCCTTCGGGCAAAGTACGTTTTCCCTTGGGGCTGGCGTAGTTTCTGCCGAAGCGTTTCTGTTTTTTTATAAGCTAGCCCCTGGAAACTTTCTGTTTCATTACAGATGAGTCCCTGGGCAAAAACCCTTATAACTTTTAAACAGAAAAGTATTTTTGATTGATTCTTTTTCTGTTCTCTTTAAAATTTTGTCTAGTTTTTTATAAGATTTATTTGAAAAATATTTAGTATACTTTTTGTGCACCCCTTGGTATTTACGACAGCGCACGTATTTTCTTTATACCGTAGATACCGAAGGAGGTGACGAAGCCGCGAACTTCACCGAGCTAGGCTCCGACTACTCTGAACCAGGCAAGCATGTTTGAACTTTTGATATGATGAGTGTCTTGGCATGTTTTGCATTTAGTTAGTTTTATGGCATGTTGAGAAGCATATCGATGAACGTTATTTTATGCGATAATGAGGTAAGTGAGTTCGATGATCCATAAATGGATGGATGTGAGTATGAATGGCCATGTGTTGGCATGAGGATGGGTGAGATGGCAGTGTTGTAGCATGCCAGTCTTATGCCAGACTATGTGACTTCAGTGTCAAACCGTATCGGTCTAGTTCCTCTCATTTCCTTCCCTGTACTACCACATGTTTTCCGCAAGGAATATGGTTTAGTAAGTTGCAAACCGCTTTTCTGGTACACACCAAAAGGAGAGGCCGTGATGATGGTCCCATGGCCCTGGATTAAAGCCAGTCATCCGGTCAGGGGGCATGGGTGTTTCCGGTTGGGATCGAGAGGGGGGCACCCCTTAGAGCGCGCGTATATAAATTTGATCCCATGCTATTTGAGATTGTGATCTCCCCATCTCAAAAGTTTTTCTTGGACGATGTCTAGGGTGATTCCTAGCATCGAGAGGTAGGATGGGTGTGTACTGGTTAGCTGTGTTTTCTTCTGAAACACCGGAAACGGAACTAGTCCTTCGTGACTACGGAAATCCGTTGGCTGTGGGAAAATTTTGTACAAACTCTGCAGAGTCATATATTCCTCCAAATCATCAATTCCATGTCCAAATTCATATTATCTTATCCTAATCAAAATGTCAGTTTTGATGGCAGAGACTCCGGTGATTCGCATGAGTGCTAATTCCGGTTAAATGATTATTCTTGTGGATGGACTAACCCATTTATTCTTATGAATTAAATGTTTATTATGAGTATATTTACTTGTGAATAAAAGCCCTTTCTGCGATGTCGCACAGACGTCCGACTGTGGCATTGTTGTATTTTATTTTCCTTTAAAGCCCTTTCTGCGATGTCGCTCAGACGTCCGGCTGTGGCATTGTTGTATTTTACTTTCTGTTAAAGCCCTTTCTGTGATGTCGCCCCGACGTCCGACCGTGGCATTTCTTTTAAAGCCCTTTCTGTGATGTCGCCCCGACGTCCGACTGTGGCATTTCTTTTAAAGCCCTTTCTGTGATGTCGCCCCGACGTCCGACCATGGCATTTCTTTTAAAGCCCTTTCTGTGATGTCGCATCGACATCCGACTGTGGTATTTCTTTTAAAGCCCTTTATGTGGTGTCGCTAAGACGCCCGACTGTGGCATTATTTCCTTATACTTATTTGTTCATCTTTCGAGGCGTCGCTTCAGACACCCGATCGGTAGTTATTTATGTTTTGTTGGGATTTCAGGCGGACTACCGCCGTTTCCCTTTTACTTACCTTGTTATGCTAATTTTTGAATATACATTGGTGAATTATTCATGACGCATCCATGTATGCATTTGTTATATCTTACGTCCGAACTGTCTTGCGAGTACTTTCAAAGTACTCACTGGCTTGTTGATTTGGCCAGATGCTGACGAAGGCGATCTCATGGATGAAGAGTTTGATAGCGAGTCCGACACCTAGAGGAGTCCCAGTCAGTCTCGTGCGACCCTGGATTTGGTCACTGTTTTATATCCGCTTCCGCTACCAAATAAATTCATCGAGCCTCACCTCGACGCTCGATGAGATGACAGACTTAGAGTCTTGTATTTCTCTCCCCGCTGTGTTTTTCCACCACCGCCCTATCCTCGAGTCAGTAGTATGCCTCCACACCACTGTGTCATGTACGCCATTATGTATAATTATTGGCGTGCTTGTAATAATTTGGTTGAGCAACCGTAGTTCGACCCTGTAATATATTTTATGCTACTGGCTTATTGTATCAAGAATTTGTCTACCAGTGAGGAGGATTTCTCTCATACTGGACTCAAAAGATTGGTTTCTCAATAAATATTTTTATTGGAAAACCGGTCATGACAAGATGGTATCAGAGCCAGGCTGACTGTAGGAAGCCACTAGGTGCGGTCGCTAATTGGTTATTAGCATGATAGAGCTAGGTTATATTTTTGCAATTGTAGTCATTTTCTGTCAGTCAGCATAAATTTATGATCTGACCATGCAGAATTTTTGCCTACTTTTGTAGATGGCCGACAACAGCTGCGAGTCTCAGACCTTCGCCAACGTGCCCGATGGGTTCGTCAAGCTTCTTTCCTTCATCGTTCAGGTCGCGATGGGGCCATCTGTGCGCCCAGTCTTCACACTCTGCCGGCACCAAGTCAACGACAGTCTGACTATGCACCAGGTCGCGGTGCAGTTCAAGGGAGGGCGTGGTGAGTTACGCCGCTTCCGGTTCGTGGGAAGAGCCATGCCTACAGAGAGGCATGCTATGCAGATGGCAGCCCGCGAGGCGATAGCTCGTCTCAGGGATGTCCTTCCCGTGATGAAGACTCGTCGTTACCGTTATCTTCCGTGCCATGTGCCTTACACCTGTCACTACGCATACTCCTGCCCCAGAGGAGAACGAGACGAGGCTTTTGAGATGCTCATTGAGTATCTCCGGGCCCTGGAGGCAGCCTTCGACAACCTGGTGGACGACTTCGTAGCTACCCGCATGGACTCAGTTCATGGTTGTGCTGCCAACAGGAGGGAGCTCCTACCCATCGCACCGCCACTGACTTTGGTCTCGTCCTCAACATCTTTTATGCCTACTCATCGCCTGCCTGCTACCGAAGAATTCAACCAAGTCATTGCACCCACTTCAGCGCGCACTGCACCACCCTTTGCGCCCACTCCTGTACGTGTTGCTCTGCCCCTGGCAACCGCTCCATCCACTCTGCGCAACACTACACGTATGGAGCCCATTAGCGAGGAGGAAGTCGAGTCCCCAACCTCGCTATGCCTCGCCCTCGGCAGGGCAAAGGAGGTCGTCAACATCTCTGCCTGAGTACGCTTAGCTGCCATGTAATGTACCACTTTGTTAGATATGTACATAGGTTGTGAGAAGTAGCCTGTTTGCGCATCATGTAGGATCTGGAGAAGTGCACTAGCCTAAATAACATGTCAGGATTATGTACGCATATCCTGAGTGATGTATTATATAATTACCGCCCGCGTGTAAGATATGTAATGAGCAGTCCTTCTCCGTGCGCGAGTCGATTTGTTTTTCTTAAGTAAGCTGAGTTATTTAATTCTATTTGCCAGCTTTATGCATTTATGGATTTGTTTTTGTGACTCTTTCCGCTTTTCTTATAAGTTTTACAAAAATACTTCCCCAGAGTGAAAAAATGTCTCGTCCTTGGACTCGCTCCATGCCAATTCCACCAGAGGAAAATTATGATGCACCACCCAGCAACGAGTTCACTCAGGGACAGTCAAACCAATAGGGCAGTGAATCGGCACTTTCACAAATGTGCCGCCTTTATGAGAAGAGTCAGCAACAACATCGGGAAATGATGAACCAAGTCATCAACATGGGAAATCATCATGGACAGTATCAGCAGCATTCCAAGTTATCCGAGCTACAGAAGACACGTCCTCAAACATTTTCTCACACTGACAAACCTCTTGAAGCCGAGGACTGGCTTCGAGATATGGAGAGAAAATTAATTATTGCAAAATGTTCAGACCCCGAGAAGGTATTGTATGCTCCGCACTATCTCACAGGAGCAGCCGCATCGTGGTGGGAGAATTTTCTGCACATGCCTCCCAACGAAAATGACATAACCTGGGATGATTTCAAGGAAGGTTTCCGTGGTGCACACATTCCTAAGAGTATTATGAAAATCAAGAAGAGAGAATTCGATGACCTCAAACAAAGGAACATGACAGTGTCAGATTACAACAGTCAATTTACTCTATTGTCCCGCTACGCCAATGAAGAGCGTATGACTGAAATCAAGAAGATGGAGAAATTCCTTGACGGTCTGGCGCCCGCGCTTAAATGCCAACTGGTCGTGCACACTTTTCCTGATTTTAAAACACTGGTAGACAAAGCCATTACTCTGGAAAATGAGAGACGCAGTCTGGAAGATATCCGCAAGCGAAAAAGGGACCAGACTAATCATGCTCGCAATCACCGAAGCAAGACAGATTTTCAAAAGGGTGGGACACACAGATTCTCATCCAATGTCTCACGCCCAATCAAGAATATTCATGCAAGGGACAAGGAATTCACCTATCGCCCCGGCGTTACTTGTTACGCTTGTGGAGAAGAAGGGCACTATGCCAAACAGTGCCCCAAGCCAAGGAATTCAACCCCAAAGCCGAACAACAGCAACAATTCCGCGCCCAAGCGAAACAATTTCAATCCCAACAATAACCACAGGAAGGGTCATCTGAACCACGTAACCAAAGAGGAGGCACAAAATGCTCCGGATATCATACTCGGTACGTTTCCTGTCAACACAATACCTACAATGGTTTTGTTTGATTCTGGAGCTTCTCACTCTTTCATTTCGAAAAGTTTTGCTTTGCAAAATAATTTTCGATGCTTCCCCTGGAGAAATCCATGACCATCAAGTCCCCTGGGATTCAGCAAGTTACCCAGAATTGCTGTCAGAATGTGGTCATTGAGTTCGAAGGATTGAAATTTCACGCAAATCTTATTGTGTTGGAAAATAAAGGACTGGATGTCATCCTAGGGATGGATTGGCTAACCACCAATAAGGGTTTTATCGACTGTTTCAACAGGACCGTAATTCTCACACACCACCAAGGGAAGACAATAAGAGTATCAGCCAAGGAAGGAAAAATACCCCGGCAACCGAGATTGAATAAGGTGGACGTTTCTGAGCTAAACAAGGTTCCAGTAGTGTGTGAATTTCTAGATGTATTCCCTGAAGAGCTACCAGGCATGCCACCAGACCGAGAAATAGAATTCCGCATTGAGCTAGCACCAGGAACCACTCCCATATACAAGAAACCATACAGAATGGCACCATCCGAGTTGATCGAGTTGAAGAAGCAAATAAAGGAATTACTGGAAAAGGGATACATTCGAGCCAGCTCCTCACCTTGGGGATCACCAATTTTATTTGCCAAAAAGAAGGATGGAACGCTGAGATTGTGTATTGACTATCGAGCACTTAACATGGTCACAGTCAAAAACAAATACCCGATGCCAAGGATAAACGATTTGTTTGATCAACTCGCTCAGGCCAAGGTATTCTCAAAAATTGACTTAAGGTCAGGATACCATCAATTGAAGGTACGAACGGAAGATATCCCCAAAACAGCCTTCACCTCCAGATATGGACTGTACGAGTTCACAGTGATGCCATTTGGATTAACTAACGCCCCAGCATATTTTGTTCACCTCATGAACAAAGTATTTATGAAGTTTATGGACAAGTTCGTCGTGGTATTCATCGACGATATTCTGGTATACTCCAAGACACCAGAAGAGCACGCAGAACATCTCAGGATTGTGCTAGGAGAGCTAAGAAAACACCAATTGTATGCCAAGTTCAGCAAGTGCGAATTTTGGCTAAGACAAATAGGCTTTCTAGGCCACGTGCTGACCCAAGACGGTATCGCAGTGGACCCAGAGAAAGTCAAGGCCGTACTTGGCTGGAAGTCACCAGCCAGCGTAACGGACATACGGAGTTTCTTGGGAATGGCAGGATATTACCGCAGATTTATTGAAGGATTTTCCACCATAGCCAAGCCTATGACGCAGTTACTCAAGAAAGATAAGAAGTTTGAATGGACAGAAACCTGTGAGAAAAGTTTCCAAGAACTAAAACGGAAGTTAACGACAGCACCGGTATTAATTGTCCCCGACATACACAAGAATTTTGAAGTATATTGTGACGCGTCCAGAAAGGGTCTCGGATGCGTGTTGATGCAGGAAGGCAAGGTTGTCGCCTATGCTTCAAGGAAACTTCGCAAGCATGAGGAAAATTATCCCACTCATGACTTAGAAATGGCAGCAGTTATTCATGCACTCAAGGAATGGAGGCATTTCTTACTTGGGAATCGATGTGAAATATATACGGATCACAAAAGTCTCAAATATATTTTCACACAGCCAGAACTAAACTTACGGCAACGACGTTGGTTGGAGTTAGTAAAGGATTATGATGTTGGTATCCATTACCATCCAGGGAAAGCAAATGTAGTGGCCGATGCCCTTAGTCAGAACCCCAGCTCCGACGAAAACTATCTGCACAGCTTGAGGCCCGAATTCCATCAAGAATTTGCCAAGCTCAACTTGATAATGGTAGCAGAAGGCACCATATCAAACTTGGAAATACAACCCAACCTTGTGGAGAAAATTAAAGAAGCTCAGCCCGGTCACACCAGCATCAAAGGCATCAAAAGGAAGTTGAGTATGGGCAAGGCCTCGGAATTCGTCATAGACAAAGAAGGAATATTATGGTACGGAGAAAGGCTCTGCGTGCCAAACATAGAAGACCTTAAACAGCAAATTTTAGCTGAAGCACACACCACTCCATATTCAATCCACCCTGGAGGAACCAAAATGTATAAAGATATTCAGGAAAGATTTTGGTGGCACGGTATGAAGAGGGACATAGCCGCCTTCATTGCATGTTGCGACTCATGTCAACGCATAAAAGCTGAGCATCAGAGACCAGCCAGACTACTGCAACCTAACAAAATACCTGAGTGGAAATGGGATGAAATAGGGATGGATTTTATTGTCAGACTACCACGATCACGACACGGGAATGATGCCATATGGGTCATCACTGACAGGTTGACCAAAGTGGCACACTTTATTCCAATGAAGACAACCTACAACACTCAGAGGCTTGCCAGGATTTATCTTTCCCGCATAGTTTGTCTGCACGGTGTCCCGAAGACTATAATATCCGACAGAGGCACTCAGTTCGTCTCAAGATTTTGGGAGCATTTACAACAGGCTCTGGGAACCCAACTAGCCTTCAGTACCGCATACCACCCACAGACTGATGGACAAACAGAACGCGTAAACCAGGATTTAGAAGACATGCTGAGAGCATGTGTCCTCACATATAGAACCAATTGGGAAGAAAGCCTGCCATACGCCGAGTTCGCGTATAACAATAGCTACCAGGCCAGCCTACAAATGGCACCATTTGTGGCTTTATACGGACGAAGATGTCGTACCCCGTTAAATTGGTCAGAGACCGGGGACAGCCGCATCTTCGGACCAGACATGCTCAGAGAAGCCGAGGAAAAGGTCAAGCTAATCAGAGACCGACTTAAGACCGCTCAAAGTCGACAGAAGAGTTATTATGATCAGAAACATCGTAGGGTCAGCTTTGAACCCGGTGAGTTCGTATACCTGAGAGTGTCCCCTATGAGAGGATTGCAACGGTTTAAGATTAAAGGAAAGTTAGCACCAAGATTCATTGGACCATTCTGCATAGTGGCACGAAGAGGCACTGTAGCCTACCAGCTAGACTTACCCGAAGACTTGTCCGACATTCACGACGTGTTCCACGTCTCTCAGTTAAGGAAGTGCGTAAGCAACCCAGAGAAACAAGTATCCCATGAAAACATTGACGTGCAGCCAGACCTCACTTATCGGGAACGTCCCGTAAGAATATTAGAGGAGTCTGAAAGGAGGACCCGACAGAAGACCATCAAGTTTTTCAAAGTCCAGTGGAGCAATCACACCGACAGTGAAGCAACCTGGGAAAGCGAGGATTTTCTTCGGACAGAGTATCCACACTTATTTAAGGATCAGCTGAAATCTCGGGGACGAGATTTTTCCTAAGGGGGTAGGTGTTGTGACACTCCAAAATTTTAATTTGGTTTTTTTTCAAAAAAAACCTTGTGGTTTCTTTGAAGAGAGGCCTTTTAATTTTTTCTTTCAGAAAACCTTCCTCTTAAAAACTTCCTTTGCTTTGGCAAGGATTTTATTTTTTTCAAACTTTGGTGTTTGATCTTTTGAAACTTCTTCTCTGTTGGTTCTCTCTCAAATTTATTTTGGGAGTTTAATCTTTTTCTTTTAAAATGAAACTCTATGAAAAACTTGGATTTTCATATCTTGAAAACCACCCATGACTTTGCATTTTTGCCCATGTGATAAAACCCCCCAAAACCTCCCCTACTCCTTGTGGTCAACCTAAGTTCTCTGTCCCAACTAATCCAAGCAAATTTTGGATTTTATTCTAATTATTTTTCCTCTCAAATCAATTCTGAAAATTATTTGGAGCCTGAGTGATTTTCAAAGCAAGTACCCTTTTGCATTTGAGTTTTGACCTCAAACCAACTCTCCTGGTTAGTCCTTTGTACCCACAACTCAGAACCATCTTGATCCACTCCTCCTCTTTTCAAATTTTTCAAAATTCAGTCTCTGCAAGTTTGGACCAGATTTTCCAAATTTGATGAAATTCATATCTACACTCCTCCAAAAATTCTACCAAAATTCAGGCAGCCTACTTGAGCAATGAGAAGCCACTCCACCAAAAATCAGCTCAAGGAAAAAATCACCAGAGGCCAAATTCATTCTGTCGAACACCTTGCATGCACTGCTGCTATTCAAAATTCAGAAAAAATTCAGTTTCAGTGTCGTTTTCGCCCGTCAGTTTCTATCACGCGTAGACAGTGCGCTTGGCTCGATGCTCGTAGCCCCCCCCCCTCTTGTCCGGAGCTTCACACGCGTGCGTGGAGCCTTCCTGGCGTCGGTGGCACGCTGGCCCGCCCTCGCCGGTGTCTTCTGCGGCGTCGGGACCTCCCGTGGCGGCCGATAGAAGGCACACCACGGCAGAACGCCGTTCAGCGCCGCCCAAAGCCCCTTGGCTCTCCGCGTGTCCCTGCCGTGCCAGCGCACGCCCGTGGCACCGTCGCCGTGGCCCGGCAAGCACGGAACGTGCTCCCTGCCGCCGACGGGCCGCGCTACCCCCGTTCCGTCGAGCTCGCCCATAACACCAAATCCCAGCCCGTTTAGCACCTAAATGGGACCAGTGGACCTCAACGACGAAGCCCAAGCCCCTAATCCCACTGCACATCCCCGGCACCGCCGTAATCACTCGCCGGAGATCCCCGTTCACGGCAACCGCCTCGGGCCGCCTATAAAAAGGGCCCCCGAGCTCACCCTCGTGCATGCAGCATCACCACTCCTCACCAATGCCACGCCAGGACACTAGGAGGACCTCAAGGAGGTCTCCTCCCCCAACTCCGGCCGCCCCAATCCGCCTCGGCCTCCACCATGATTCGCTCCGGTGAGGCCATCTCCGGTGCCCAAACCCCGTCCGTTACCCTCTCTAGCTACCAGGAGCCTAACCCCCTCTTCAATTTGACCTCTGCAGCCCTCTCCGACGAGTCCCTCGACCACCCGAGTCGTCGTCCCCCGGAGCAAAGCTCGCCGTCGACGTGGTACTCGCCGGCAACCACCACCACCAACCGACGCGGAATGGCGCCCTGAGCACGGAGGTACCCTCCGATCCCCCTGCCTCACTGTGGATCGCCGACGGCGACCACCGCGGCTCTCGGGCGCCGACGAGCTTCGTTTCCCCCCTTTTTGAAGTTTAAACCTGACGAGTGGGACCCCACCGTCAGCCTCTCTGCTCTCTCTATTGAAACGTTTTCTGGAAGCGCCTTCGGGCAAAGTACGTTTTCCCTTGGGGCTGGCGTAGTTTCTGCCGAAGCGTTTCTGTTTTTTTATAAGCTAGCCCGTGGAAACTTTCTGTTTCATTACAGATGAGTCCCTGGGAAAAAACCCTTATAACTTTTAAACAAAAAAGTATTTTTGATTGATTCTTTTTCTGTTCTCTTTAAAATTTTGTCTAGTTTTTTATCAGATTTATTTGAAAAATATTTGGTATACTTTTTGTGCACCCCTTGGTATTTACGACAGCGCACGTATTTTCTTTATACCGTAGATACCGAAGGAGGTGACGGAGCCGCGAACTTCACCGAGCTAGGCTCCGACTACTCTGAACCAGGCAAGCATGTTTGAACTTTTGATATGATGGGTGTCTTGGCATGTTTTGCATTTAGTTAGTTTTATGGCATGTTGAGAAGCATATCGATGAACGTTATTTTATGCGATAATGAGGTAAGTGAGTTTGATGATCCATAAATGGACGGATGTGAGTATGAATGGCCATGTGTTGGCATGAGGATGGGTGAGATGGCAGTGTTGTAGCATGCCAGTCTTATGTCAGACTATGTGACTTTAGTGTCAAACCGTATCGGTCCAGTTCCTGTCATTTCCTTCCCTGTACTACCACATGTTTTCCGCAAGGAATATGGTTTAGTAAGTTGCAAACCGCTTTTCTGGTACACACCAAAAGGAGAGGCCGTGATGATGGTTCCATGGCCCTGGATTAAAGCCAGTCATCCGGTCAGGGGGCATGGGTGTTTCCGGTTGGGACCGAGAGGGGGGCACCCCTTAGAGCGCGCGTATATAAATTTGATCCCATGCTATTCGAGATTGCGATCTCCCCGTCTCAAAAGTTTTTCTTGGACGATGTCTAGGGTGATTCCTAGCATCGAGAGGTAGGATGGGTGTGTACTGGTTAGCTGTGTTTTCTTCCGAAACACCGTAAACGGAACTAGTCCTTCGTGACTACGGAAATCCGTTGGCTGTGGGAAAATTTTGTACAAACTCTGCAGAGTCATATATTCCTCCAAATCATCAATTCCATGTCCAAATTCATATTATCTTATCCTAATCAAAATGCCAGTTTTGATGGCAGAGACTCCGGTGATTCGCATGAGTGCTAATTCCGGTTAAATGATTATTCCTGTGGATGGACTAACCCATTTATTCTTATGAATTAAATGTTTATTATGAGTATATTTACTTGTGAATAAAAGCCCTTTCTGCGATGTCGCACAGACGTCTGACTGTGGCATTGTTGTATTTTATTTTCCTTTAAAGCCCTTTCTGCGATGTCGCTCAGACGTTCGACTATGGCATTGTTGTATTTTACTTTCTGTTAAAGCCCTTTCTGTGATGTCGCCCCGACGTCCGACCGTGGCATTTCTTTTAAAGCCCTTTCTGTGATATCGCCCCGACGTCCGACTGTGGCATTTCTTTTAAAGCCCTTTCTGTGATGTCGCCCCGACGTCCGACCGTGGCATTTCTTTTAAAGCCCTTTCTGTGATGTCGCCTCGACATCCGACTGTGGTATTTCTTTTAAAGCCCTTTATGTGGTGTCGCTAAGACGCCCGACTGTGGCATTATTTCCTTATACTTATTTGTTCACCTTTCGAGGCGTCGCTTCAGACACCCGATCGGTAGTTATTTATGTTTTGTTGGGATTTGAGGCGGACTACCGCCGTTTCCCTTTTACTTACCTTGTTATGCTAATTTTTGAATATACATTGGTGAATTATTCATGACGCATCCATGCATGCATTTGTTATATCTTACGTCCGAACTGTCTTGCGAGTACTTTCAAAGTACTCACTGGCTTGTTGATTTGGCCAGATGCTGACGAAGGCGATCTCATGGATGAAGAGTTTGATAGCGAGTCCGACACCTAGAGGAGTCCCAGTCAGTCTCGTGCGACCCTGGATTTGGTCAGTGTTTTATATCCGCTTCCGCTACCAAATAAATTCATCGAGCCTCACCTTGACGCTCGATGAGATGACAGACTTAGAGTCTTGTATTTCTCTCCCCGCTGTGTTTTTCCACCACCGCCCTATCCTCGAGTCAGTAGTATGCCTCCACACCACTGTGTCATGTCCGCCATTATGTATAATTATTGGCTTGCTTGTAATAATTTGGTTGAGCAACCGTAGTTCGACCCTGTAATATATTTTATGCTACTGGCTTATTGTATCAAGAATTTGTCTACCAGTGAGGAGGATTTCTCTCATACTGGACTCAAAAGATTGGTTTCTCAATAAATATTTTTATTGGAAAACCGATCGTGACATTACGATGGCCAATGGACTTTCCAGTTTGATTGGGGTTGTTGTTCTGGGGACACTCTCGGCTATAGTGACCCGGCTCTCCACACTTGAAGCATGTCACCACATTGGGGCATGGAGCAGCATTAACAGCGGGGCCACCATAGGGCTTGGGCGGTGCAAACTGCTGGTTGGGACGAGGCGCCTCAAAGGATGGCCTTGGGATGAACCTGGGTGGCAGTGTCGTGCTTGGAATCCACACCCGGCGCTTCTGAGCTCCAGAGCCGTATGAAGAGCCAAAATCACGTGAGTGCTTGGATGAAGCGTCATAATCAGTCTGGCCTGTCTCAGCACTGATGGCTTTATTGACCAACTTCTGAAAGGAGGTGCATTCGTGCAGACGAAGATCGCGGCGAAGCTCAGGGCTGAGTCCCTTGCAGAACCTTGCCTACTTCTTAGCGTCGGTAGATACTTCTTCAGGAGCATAACATGCCAGATTCCCAAATTCACGGCTATATGCATCCACAGTCAGTCTTCCTTGGGTGAAATTGCAGAACTCCTCCCTCTTGCGATCCATGAGACCTTCCGGAATGTGATGCTCACGGAAAGCTTCACTGAATTCAGCCCAAGTAGTGATTTGGCCGACCGGGCGCATAGCTTCGAAGTTTTCCCACCAGAGGCTAGCAGGGCCTTCGAGGTGGTAGGCAGCATAAGTAACCTTCTCGGCTTCGGCTACATTGGCAGAACGTAGCTTGTGGGTGATGATGCGAAGCTAGTCATCCGCGTCGAGGGGCTCGACGGAATGGTTAAACTTTGGTGGGTACAGCTTGATAAAGTCATTGATTGACACCAAATCATTTCGCTGATGGCGTGCAGTGTTCTGCTCAATCCGCTCTAGCAGGCGGTTAGTCTCACGCTTGTTTCTTTCCGCCTCCAGCATTACTTCGGCCAGAGAAGGCGGGTGAGGCAGATTTTCACCCCTAGCTGCACTGGCTTCCCCCTACTCCGGGGCAACAGGGTTGCTGCGGGTGTTGACCATCCTAGAAGAAAACAAGACAATGGTTTAGATAAGGATGGATCAAACTTAGCAAGGAAGTGCAGAATGTAATGGATAACACGGAATGCAGAGATGTTCATCCCTATGTCATGGTAATATAAAACTGCCATATATATACCAACGGTCATACACATCATACATAGTTTAGTACAAGCCCAGGCTACAGTACAACTATGATGAAAGACGTTACATCTCATCGGAGGCATTCCAAGCTCCTATACATTATTTGTCTACACCTCCGGAATTGATTACACACAAAGTCATATTCCACAAGTCACGCAGGACAGTGGAGATACAACTATTACAATACTAGTGATACTACTACTAACTCAGACAGCTCTGTAGTAGTCCTCATAGAAGTCACTTCCATAGCCTGGAAGTTCAAAGTGATCATCCGGGAACAGACGGTCCTGAGGAGCTTGTGGACCAAAGGGGCTAGGATGAGGTCTTGGACCAACAAACGGTGGCCTGCGGGGACCACAGGGTGGGGTGATGCCTCCCACATCACGCCAATCCACCATGTCTGGCAGAGCAGATCTCACAGGATACAGATCCCTTGTATCCATACATCCAGCTTGCACCACAGGTGCAAGCCAAGTCAATGTGGCCCAATGATCAGCACGGGTATTGAAAAGCTCCAGCCTCAAGGCCCGATTCTCTCGGTCCTTATCTTCGAGCATCTCGGCAGTGGTACGAGTTAATGAGTCCTCTTGAGTGGAGTCAGCATAGATAGCCTGAAGATACCCTTGCGCTCCCGGAAGTGAAGCTGGCATGTAACGGAAGTCGGTGTTCCGAAGCAGGCCAGTCCGGACTCGCATAATGGTCATCATGGAATAGGCAGCATCCTGCACAGCCATCTCAACAGTAACCCCGAGTCCATAGGAACAATGAAGGGGCTCAGTAGATCCAGGATAAGAAGGAAATATCCTGACGGTGCAGAAATATTGGCTTTGATTAAAGTCTCAGAATTGCTCTTCGATGGTGTATTCAGGATACCAACGGTAACCCGTCTCGATCATTACCCGGACTAACATAGCAGTATGACCGAGCACGTCGAGGCACCGGGTCAGGCGAACCACTTGGTTTTGAACACGGTTGGCCATCTGAAAGCACAACCACAATGCAAAGACATTAGAATTTCTAGGGAAAATTGGACAGCATAACAGCTGTAAATGCTCAGAAAAAGATTTGAGACATCCACAACAGCTTGCAATACCACTCAACAACATCATATCAAGGTTCTGATTCAATTAGCAACATACTAAAAGTAGTAGAAACTATACTGAGGCTTGTAACAACAATCCTATAAGCTACTACGGATTAGTACACGTGAACCTGGTAGAAGAAGAGAGCCTAGTCCTTAACCCATGTTGAATGAGAAGAGAATGACTCAGATCAGAGGACATAAGGTAAAGGAGTAAAAGAGCCTTACGTTCCCTTCCACAATCAATTCCCCTACATATAACTAAAGCATTTCTAGACTCGACATCGACCAGTTTGGCTCAATGAACCTACAGGCAGTCCGGCTCTGATACCAACGCTGTCAGGACCCCGATTCCAAGTCACATCGATCTAGCCGGTAACACCTCATATCACATTGCGGCCTCACGCACGGTATCCCATGGGTGTCGCCTTACCATGGCCCGGGACCGTTTTTTCCTTTTGGCTCACGTATATGATAGTGTCGCTAGCATCCATATGACAGAGAACCCGGGCCGACATGGCTAGTCGTGAACCCAAAGCGGCACAGACCTATGGAGACAGGCATACATGAATCACATCGAGCATGTCGGTCATCAGCGAGTGATTCCGGGCTGTAGCACTGGGCTAACAGGACTCCGGGGAACCCGGGCTGTAGCAGGCTAGGCAGGACTCCGGATGTCACCGCGTGACATTTCCCCGAAGGGACAGACATAAGAACGACGTGAAACACATGCCGACCAGTCAAGTGTCCTGAGTAGTAGTGCTGGGCTAGCAGGACTCCCGTGAACCGGGCTGTAGCGGACTACTATGGCTCGAGGAACACTAGAATACATTTCCCCATAAGAAAGGCTGCCAAGGATAAACAACTAGATTGTCGGATCCCACTCATACCAAGCATTTCAGTCATACACACAATATGCCCGATATGAGTACATACAACATGGCATCACAACAAAACTCTACAACTCAAGTACTTTATTTAAAGGCTCCAGAGAGCCATACATAACATGTTCATACAGATAGGGGTTGCATGACCCGACACTCAAGTCATATAATCATACAAGCACAAGCGGAAGTAAATAGTCTGAGTACAGACACTAGAAAGCAAGAAGGCTTCTCGAAGCCTGTCTATCTACATAGGGCCCTCCATGGCCAGGATCACCACCTAGGTGGCTAGTCACTCGTCGATGCCAAGGTCTACGTAGAACCCATCGGAGGGGCGGTGTTGTCGTCTGAAAACAGTAATTAAGCAAACATGAGTACAAAGGTACTCAGCAAGTCTTACAACAGAACCTACTATACATGCTCATTCTCAAGAAGGTGGTGGGGTTATTGCAGCAAGCCAGCTTTGACTCTTGGCTAAGCTATCCTACGGAACTCCACTAGTAAAATAGTTTTCGCACACGAGTCCACTACTCACCAACACAATACCCCACCGGGGATTCTCCCTCATCATCCTACGAGAGGACCATCCTCGGTACTCACACTTATCTTGAGTCTTTTAGTAGTAACCATTAACTTGTCTATGAACTGTATAGGCAACCAAGTAGTCCTTTACCGCGGACGCGGCTATTCGAATAGTTATATATCCTGCAGGGGTGTACTTCTTCATACACGCTTTCACCACTTACCGCCGTTTACACGACATGTACTTGGCAACCTTCAAGCGGAAGCCCAGCAAGGGTGTCGGCCACGGCCTACCTAAACACTTAAGCCTCTAGTCTAGGCTTATCGCCTATCCAGGTTCCATCCGCAGGGAGTCCGGCCGAGGTTTCCACTTACGGCCCCGAACGATGTGAACAGGGTCCCGAGACGCCAAACGGGCGCCCGGCATACCCGTCCACGGTGTATCTACCGCAACATAGCCCACCCCTAGGGTCAGCGCTACGCACGGCCGCCAACACATAACCTACAAACACCAGAAACTATTTGCAACTCCTGGACAGAGTACTAGGGTGATTAAGAAGCCGAGAGGGTCCATTGGTTTCGGGCCCAATGTACGGTAGTAACTGCATCTTAAATCACACATAGAGATCTCAGTTCTTATGGACGGTCTTAATGAAACAACCCACCATGTACTCCTACATGGCCTCTCATCGATACCTTTACCAAAACATGTTCAACACATCCCTCACGTTACCGACATAAACATTTCACTCTAGCCCATCACCCAGATGAACCAAACCTGACACAACTCTAAGCATAGCAGGCATAGCAAGGTAGGAATAACATACATGGCTCAATCAACTCCTACACATGCTAGTGGGTTTCATCTAGTTACTGTAGCAATGACAGGTCATGCAGAGGATAAGGGTTCAACTACCGTAGCACACAGCAGTTTGAATCGCTTTGTCTTAATGCAGTAAACAAGAGCAGAAGTGAGAACATGGGTTTGTATCGGAATGATCAATGGGTTGCTTGCCTGTTGTAGTGGTAGTAGGGTACTGCCCTTCAGACGGATACTCGGGGTTATCCTCGGAGGCAGAACCTACCACAAAAATCATACCGAACATAATCAACACATGGCAATATGCAACAATATGATGCATGCTATGGCATGGCAAGATGAAAGTGTCTTGGCCTAATGCAAGCTAAAACAGGAGGGGAGGAACTCATTTGAATCAAAGATCCAAATATTAGCTCATTAAACATGGCCTTATTAGAGCATTACCTTATTCTGCTTAAACAGCAAGGTTAACTTGTTTTGTCATGCATGAAACCATTACAGATGGATATATTGAATTTTTCTGATCATTTTTCATATATAAATCTTTGCATTTGGAGCTATGGTTGATTTTCTATGATTTTTAGAAGTTTTGGCTATTTTCTGGAATTTCCTATTAAAGAATAAATCCAGTAATTGAATTAATGCGTCAGCATGACATAGGTGTGACGTCAGCGGGTCAACTGGGTCGGCCAGGTCAAACCTGACTAGTGGGCCCTCTCTGTCAGTGTCACAACTAATTAACAGAATTAAATTAACACTAATTAGTTGTCAATCGGGCCTGGGCCCACATGTCAGTGACTAAACTAATTAAATTTAGTTAAAACTAATCCTAAACTAATTAGCAGACTGACCCCACCTATCATAGACTCAGGGGGGTCTACCTGGGCCCACACGGGGGTCAAACAGGGTCAACTTGCCGGCGGCTTGACACCGGCGACGACAGACGCAGTGGAGGGGCTCGGGTTTGCGTCTCCGGTGACCACATCGACGGCGGAGAGCAGCTACGTGATGCGGGGAGCGAGCCGCATTGTTTGGTGGAGAAAGTGGAGCTCTGGGAGGTCGGGAACGACGCCGGCGATGACCTTGGCGGTCGCCGGAGTTCGGGCGAGGATGAAACCGAGGCTGCGGGGCACGGCGAGGCGCGGGGAGTGGTGCGTTAGGCTCCTGGGAACGTGTGGAAGACGAAGGCGTGCTCGGTGGCGTCCCAACGTGGCTATGGCCACGACGGCGATGTGCGGTGGCGGCGGCGAGCTTCGGCTTCGATGGCAGAGGGGGTTAGAGGACGCGGACTTGCGCGGGGAGAGGGGGAAACGATGGTGGAGCTCACAGCGGTTGCAGGGGAGCGAACGGCGAGCTCGGGGAAGGGCTGGAGCGAGCGGGGCGGCGAAGGGGATCTCCGGTGGCCGGAGTTGAGGACGAGCTCGGTGCAGCATCTTTGGGGCAAGCGAGCGCTCGGGGCTCGGCCTACTCGATGTAGTCGATGACGGCGGAGCTCATGGACACGATGGTGCGGCGCGAGGACGACGGAGGGCACGGCTACGATGATGGTGCGGCGATAGGAGCGTCAGCCATGGTAGGGAACGACGAAGGGAGAGAGACAGGGGGGAATGGCGTGTCCAGGGGCTGCGGGGTGCGACGTGGAGGCGTCCAGGGGCGCGGGCGGCAAGCAAGTGACGCCGTGGCGAGCTCGGGCACGCCGGCGTCACCTCCATGCCTGCCTGGCGGGGAAGAAGCAGCTGGCTGGCGCGGGCCAGCACAGTGCTGGGCCGCCAGGTGGGCCGGCGGGTGAGCTAGCTGGGCCGCGCCAGGTAGGTTTCTCTCTCTCCCTTTTTCTGATGTGTTTTCTTTTTCTATTTTTCTGCAACTGTTGGGCTTTATTAAAAATACCTAGACATCTTTAAAAATCTTGAAAATAATTAGGGGCTCTGTTTAGATTATTCCCAACAGCCCACACTTATTTCCAGAATTATTTGAGCATGTAAATTATTTTATAGCATTTAAATGCCCAAATTCAAATACTTATGATTTAATTCAGAGAATCCAGAATGTCCTAGAAAAGTGTGCACCATTTTTGCCAGGGGTTTTAGCCCAATCCAGAAATGATGAACATTTTGTGAAGGGCATTTTGGGTTCATTGAAAATAATTTTAGTAAACCCTAGTTGTTTCCAGGGAGTGCTGGGGTTTCTGTCTTCCCCATTTCAAATTTAAGGGAATTTAAACATGATGCACACTCTAATGCTTGAACTAGCTAGGGTGTGACACTTGGATTCGCGGCGAAGCCAAGGGCCAAGTTCGGAGCACCGCGGGCCCCAAAAGCCTACGGCCTCGATTGACGCGTGGCGGTTGATTGGACGTGGGCGTCTCCGCTTCCCCATGCTGCCCCGGCAACTGCTTGACCTAACAAGAAGGCTCGCGCAGGCAGCACTTGCCTTTGTTGCTTCTTCCTTGCCTCACTCCAGATCCCCTTTCTTGCTCTTCGCCGCCGCTACCTCCAGATCTGCCACATTCTTGCTCTGCATCTGCCGCTCATGGCACCGCGCAAGGTCAAGACCTCCTCGGCTCCGGCTTGGTACGAGCCCGCACTCGAGGCGCCCACCGTCACGGAGAAGAGCCTCGCCTCCGTGCGCCTGCTGACAGCGGGGGAGAGCAACGAGTGGGGGAAGACGGAGCTCCAGCTTGCGTCCGACGAGCCGGAGCCTGAGGGGAGCACCTTCTTCCCCTTCTTCTCGAGCAGCGTCGCTGTTGGGTTGGTTCCTCCCTTCTGTAATTTCTTTTATGAAGTCCTCGACCACTACGGGCTGCAGGCATTGCACCTCCATCCCAACTCTGTCCTCCTCCTGTCCATCTTTGCTTACTACTGTGAGGCGTACCTGGGCGTGATGCCGTCCGTGGCACTCCTGCGCCATTTCTTCTTCCTCCGTGTCAGCAAGGGTCACATCTACAGATGCGCCAACTTCGTTGCGTCCGGCAAGGCCAACTCGATCTCGAGCACCGGGAAGAGGGCCAACAATATCCGATCCAAATGGGTCATGATGGATGCCAAGCTCGCCCATCCGCGCCTGATGTTGCCGACGAAGGCGCCCTAGCAGGGCAAGGAGTGGCCCAGGGCGGAGCTGGTCGACGAGCGGGCATCGTCAGTGCTCGGATAGATGATGACTGACCTGAATCTGGGCAACGCGAGGGCGGCCAAGATAATGGGAGCGATGCTCCTAAGGGAGTTCTTGATGTTGCGGGTTGCCCCACTCCAGGCGCGCGCGCCCCTTCTAGGAGCTTGAAGGAGGGGAAAACAAGGCCCGCCTGAGGCCAGCGGACCTGCCTGACGATGAACTGGACGTCGTCCTGTGTCTCATGGTCGGAGACAACCAGGAGTACCCGCCTAGCGCCTTCATTCCCCTGTTCCAACGTAGGGACCGGGAGGAATTCGTCACCTCCAGGCCGACTTTTGATGCGCGCGGGCTAGTGCCGTTGGTGTTTTCGGGAGCTCCTATGGCGCAGCAACCATTGGAGGTGTCTTCTGGCAAGTCCCGTGGAGAGGGGGAAGAGGAGGTGGACTTGGAGAAGACCCCGGAAGAGGCGGGGGAGACTTCCCCTCTGAGCGAGGCCGAGATTCTCTGATCCCTTCCTGATGATGCCGAAGCTGGCGCCTACCAAGGGGAGAGGGAGCAACCCCTCATCCTAACGAAGGGTAGGTCGTCGCTGGTGGTGCGCCTCCTGGGGCTGGATCTGGTTCTGCCTTCGTACCGCCTGGCGCCGCTGGAGCCCGAACGCCTACCCCTCAGGTCCCGATGCCGTCAGGCCTCAAGCTTCACAAGCGAAATGTGGAGTACTTCGTGGTAGACCGGTAGGTGTTTCGAGCTTTGCTTTATCCCTGTCGGTACTTGCTATTTCTTGACGCTCGCCCTTGGTTGATCAGTCCGGCATCTTCGGCGATGAAGAGGAAGGAGGGTACGGTGGCCGTGCCTCCCTCCGTAGAGAAAGGAGGCAGCAGCGCCCGCATCTCCCCAGCATGGTCGTCCTCGCGGGGCCAAGAAGAACATCACCGCGTGGAGTCAGCCCCCATGGCCCCGCTGGCTCCGGAGGCACCGGCGCTTGGCGCGGCTAATGAGATCCCAGCTGCTCCGGAACCCGCGGTCTCCCGAGCCCTGGTGACGGTGCCGCTTCCTCCCTCCGTAGCACCTCCACTCCCTGATTCCTCTGCTCCTGCTGCTGTCTTGGGGTGTGCCCTTTCGGAGATGACCCGGCTGCAGGAGGATCTCCTGAGCGCGGACCCGCGCCTGGTGGCCGGGCATCTAGAGCTGGCCTCTGGCTGGCTTCACTCCGACCTGGCGGTACACGCAGCACTGAGCCAGGCTGCTGCGGCTTCTGAGGAGGAGAAGCGAGGAGCCGCCAGTGCTGCAGCCGATCATGAGGCGGCACTGTAAGACGCCAAGGCCGCCCGTGACCGCTGCCAAGTGCTGGAGGGCGAGTTGCAGAGCCTGCGCGACAAGCATGCCAAAGAGGTACGCGGCCGCCAGGCGAAGGAGGATGGGATGAAGGCCCGGGAGGAAGCCGTCAAGAACCATGATGTTGAGCTGGCGGAGCTGGGGAGGAAACAGGCCGCCGAGCGCAACCGGTTGGAAGAGTTGGAGCAGAAGATGGGGACGAGGGAGGCCGATCTGAATGCCAAGGCGCGAGTCCTGGCCGAAGACCGCGTGGCCTCCGCCGATCTCGAGAAGAGGTCTCGCAAGGTGCTGAAGACACTCTACGAGCACGGCCTAGAGAGGCCGCTGGACACCGACGAGGATGGCCCCACCCAGCTACTTCCTCTCGTGATGAAGGCGCTTGAGGAGGTCGTCGATGGTCTCAGTCCCATGGCAGAAGAAGAAGCTCGCGTCCTGTCTTCAGCCGCACTGACCCGCGTCCTCAGCCATCTGTACCTCCGTGACCCCAACGCCCGCCTTGATGAGCTGCTGGAGCCTGTGGCTGAAGATCACTGCGAAGCCGCCGCTGCAACTGTTGAAGGTCAAGTGGAGGCTTTGCTGGGGAAGTTCCACGGCTTTGTCTCCGATCCTCTGTCTGGCGATGTCATGGATCCTGTGGCTGAAGGTGAGAACATCGTCGCCAATGGGGGAGCACCTTCCGCAGGCGATGGCGATATCCAGGGGTGACCTGCGGCTACTCTCCCCGTTTTGTTCCTGCAACATGTATCAGGCCTCATGGAGGCCTTTAGAATTTTCATTTGGTGTTGTGAGAACAATATGCTTGTAATATTTGCTTCGAGATTTGGTGATTTCCTTCCTATTTGCTTTGCGTTCTGCGTCGGCAGAGCCCGGCCCCGCGCATACCTCAATCGCCATTGGGCCGACCGGAGACCAGGACGGACCAAGGAGTGAGGGGCTACATGACCAGTTAGGCCCTTGAGTTGCGATGCTCAAGAGTCCCCCTTGACGCGCAAACAACATATAGGTGAGGATAGATTAATGTTCTACGTCGACAGAGCCCGGCCCCGCGCATACCTCAACTGCCATTGGGCCGACCGGAGAACAGGACGGACCAAGGAGTGAGGGGGTACGTGACCAGTTAGGCTCTTGAGTCGTGGTGCTCATGAGTCCCCCTTGACGTGCAAACAATTTCCATACCTGCCCTTGCCAAGGCCTTGGGAGGGGCGCGCGATGCCCAGGTCCGGGGGACCTGGTTGGGTGGCGTGTGCTTGGGCGTGACCCGAGCGCAGCCCCCGTGCCCAGCCCCCTCGTGCGGCTCTTCCGAGGGGAGGCGTTGTGGTGAGGCTGGGCGCTGAGCTCTGGGCTCCCTGAGGTTGGTACGACCGTGGGGGCGCCCTCAGTTGTTTATCACCAGCGCGGAGCATAGTGCTTCCGCTTGTGCACGGGCATAGCCGCTCCTCGGCAGTGTCGTCAGCCAGCACGGAGCATGGTGCTTCCACTTGGGCGTGGGATGGGGGGCCCTCCGGGAGGAGCCCCCGGGGCATGTACAGCCCCGCCCTGACACATGGCTTGCACTGCAGGGCTGCGAGGTGTATCTGGGCACTCGTGAGCCAACGCGGGACTCACGAGGCCCTACCTCAAGGCGGGTTGCGCCTGGTCTTGGGTCTTGGTGACTGTATGTTCCTGCAAGGCGGTTAGATGCAAGCACTCTACGTCCTCAGGTCCCGGCCCTCGAGCGAGCTCAGCTGCCGCTGGTATGCTAGGTCGCGATGCCGTGGTCAAGGCCAGGGGGTGAGGGCTAAAGAGCCAGTAAGAGCTCCTGAGTCACGATGCCCAGGAGCCCCCCTATTAACGTGCAAGCAGATTGCATAGGATGAACAGACCCGTGGTGGGCAGCAATCGAGCAGGTGATAGCAATTGGCAGGTTAAGCATGGGGAGCAGATCAGCTTGGATAAATGCAGGAAGATACATGCCACCGGGTCCGGCTCGAGCGGCTTGGGGATGATGCAGCCCGAGGGGCGCCCCCAACAAGGTAAGCTGAAGGCATAAGCAAAAAAGATACATGCCGCAGGGACGGACCCACGCGGCCTGGGAATAATGCAGCTCGTGGGGCGCTCCCAGCTAAACGAGCTTGGAAGATGTCACCTAGTTCTGTAGACGAAGCAGAGTTGGTACAGCTGAAGGCGTGCGTTGAAGAAATGACTCCTCATGAGCTGCCAGAACCCTGAGCCTCAGGAGGCTCCGAGGGTTCGGGAGGTTCCCTGAAGACCATGTCCATCTCCTCCAAAACGGCGTGGTACCTGGCTTCCTGAGCCGCCAGGACACGTCACATGTTGCACTGATAGGCCGATGCCACGCTCGGCATGCCAAAGGGCATACGAACGTAGCTGTGCGGCGGGCCCTCGCAGCGGCCCACATGCGAAGGCCAGAAACGCTCCTGAGATGCGGCCCTGTTGAGCCCTGGGATGTCGATGCTGACGCGCAGCCCAGCAACCTCGCCAGGATGCGGAGCTGCGCCTTGTGGGCGGCCATCGCCGTGCATGGCTCTTGCTTCTTGCAGTTCCTGGATGGTCTTGGTGATGAACTCCTGAGTGGTGGGCACTCCTTGGCTTGTGCTCTCCTGGGGGTCACGTGCCGCGAAGCACGCTTCCAAGTGGTGCCCAAGCACCTCCCTTGTGAGGTTGGCAAGGTCTGAGGCCCTCCAGAAGAGAGCCCCCAAGCCCTGCCTGAGGAGGGCGCCGGGCGCGCCTTCCTATGCGATGGAGGGAGGCGCCCCTGGAGCGGGCGCTGGTCTTGACGTGGCTTCTGTCGTGACGCCGTCCTCCTGAGGTCCTGCGTGGCGCGGCTGCTTCTTCTTGGGGATGGCCTCCAGAGGGCCTTCATTTCTGCCGTCAGGGTCGTCGATTGCTGCGGCTTGAAAGGCGCGCTCAAGGGAGCACACCGCATCTCTCTCTTCACACGAGACCGTGATGATTCCTCCATTTCCTGGCATCTTGAGAACGTTGTAACCGTGATGAGTGACTGCCATGAACTTGGCTAGGGCTGGATACCCGAGGATGGCATTGTACGGCAGGCGAATGTGCGCGACATCGAAGTTGATGAACTCGGTGCGGTAGTTCTTGCGCTCCCCGAAGGTGACAAGCAGGCGGACCTGCCCTATCGGCGTGGTGGAGCCATCGGTCACTCCTGAGAAAGGCTTGGTGGGCTGGAGCTGCTCATATGGCACTTGGAGGTTGTCGAAGGTGTCGACGGACAGGACGTTGAGCCCTGCGCCGCCGTTGATAAGGGTCTTGGTGACCTGCACATTGCTGATGACTGGGGAACACAGCATAGGGAGGGTGCCAGCGGTGGCTGCGCACTTGAGCTGATCCGCCGAGCTGAAAGTGATGGCGCATTGGGACCACCTGAGCGGGCGCGTGGCCTCGAGCTTGGGAAGCGCCGCGTTCACCTCGCGAGCAAACTACTTGAAGACGTACTGGGAGGCTGGGGCTTGGGCACCGCCCAAAATGCAAGCGAGCGCGCGTGGCTCCTGGAAGCCCCCAGCCCCCTCATCCTGGTGGTGGTTGTCGTTCCTTCTTGGTGGCGGCAGCGGGGGAATACCGGCATTGCCCTGGGGGCGATCCTCACGAGGCGGGTCCCTCCAGGCACCCTCGCGAGGTTGGTCCTGCCAGCGGTCCTCACGAGGCCGGTCACGCCACTCCTGGCGCGGGCCATGGTCGTCCCAGCGTCCGCCTCCATGTCCTCCTCCGCGGCCGTAGCCCCGGTCGTTACGCTCGGGGCGTCGACCGTAGCGTCCTTCTCGTATGGCTCTGAGCTCTTGACAGTCGCTGGTATTGTGGGTGTTCAGGTTGTGGAAGGCGCAGAATGGTCGGCCGTTCTTGGATGACTCGGGTTGATCTCTGCCTCGCTTGATGTCGGGCTCCGCTGCGAGTACAGCTACCTCCTTGCGCTTTACGTCCTTGGCCTTGGCCTTCTTCTCCTCCGCGCCCACAGCTGGCGGCTCAAGGAGAGAGAGGCGCCCCTCCTCAGCTCTTGCGCACCTGTTCGCCAGGTTGAACAGCTCCTGAGATGTGCAGAGCTCCTCATGGATGGCGAGCTCTTCCTTCATCTTGACGTCACGGACACCGTCGGAGAACACGGAGATGATGTCCTCGTCCGTGACCATGGGGATCTTGAGGCGAGTGTTGTTGAAGCACTCGATGTACTTCTGGAGGGTCTCTCTTGGCTGCTGCCTGATGCGGCGTAAATCACCCGCGGCCGGGGGGCGGTCACGAGTGCCCTGGAAGTTGGCGACGAAGCGGTCGCGCATCTCGTCCCAGGAGGAGATCGAGCCGTGCTGCAGGTTCAGGAGCCAGGAGCAAGCTCCATCCTTGAGAGCCATGGGAAACCAGTTCGCCATGACTTTTTCGTCGCTGTTGGCCGCTTCGATGCTTAGCTCATAGAGCTGCAGGAACTCCGTGGGGTCGGTGGTACCATCGTAGCGTGGAGGTAGATCCGGCATGAACTTGCCCGGCCAGGCGACGCTACGCAGCTCAGGAGTGAAGGCGCGGCAGCCAGCCGTGGTTGCCGGGGCCCGCCTTGGAGGTGGAGCTTGGTCCTGACGAGGTTCGCGCTGCACCGCTGCGGGCGGTGCGTGTTCTTGACGAGGTGGCGCGGGGAGCGCAGGTGCAGCTTCTCGCGGCCGCGGAATTTCTTGGCAGCTTCTTTCTTCACGCGCGGGCGCCGGGCGCGGCGGATCATGTCGCGGAGCCGCGTGCCTTGGTGCTAAGGCGACGTCTTGGGGCTGAGGTGGTGGAGGAGCGCCATGAGCCCTGTCGCCCGCGGCTGGTTGAAGGGGAGGCGGAGAGTGGGACGACGCCGGAGAGCCCCCCGCGGCACGGACGAGCTCGGCGACGCGTTCGAGCCACTTCTCATAGAGGTCATCGATGGGGCGGTAGCGTAGGAGCTCATTCGCTGCGAGGAGCGCAGCCCGTGCCTCCATGGGAGTGCGATGCACGTGAGACAAAGAACAGGCACGGGTCAGCGATGGAGTGGCAGTGCGGCCGTCCTACCGCACCGAAGGATGCAGCAAAGACGCCTGCTGCTCGTTCCCCGCCAGGCCGGTGGCAGCGTTGGCGGAGGGGGCGGAGAACGGTGATGTGGCCCACCGACGGGAGCCGTCTGAGCGGCGCGGGTGGTGAGGGCAGCCCGGCGCTCAGCTCGAGCACGGCGAGCGTCCACCATGGAAACGACGGAGCGACGAACTGATGGAAGGGAGGCTACGGCGCACCCCTACCTGGTGCGCCAAATGTCGGATGTGGGGTTCTGGCAAACCCTTAAGGTTCAAACACTGGGGTGTGCACGAAGTCTTTCCTTCCCACCAATCGTCGCCCTAGCTCACTAAGATCTCGCAGACGAACTCGACGAACTCGCAACATAGGAAGACACAAGATTTATACTGGTTCGGGCCACCGTTGTGGTGTAATACCCTACTCCAGTGTGGTGGTGGTGGGTTGCCTCTAGGGCTGATGATGAACAGTACAAGGGAAGAACAGCCTCCTGAGGTTGAGGTGTTCTTGTGAGTAGGCTCTCGATCGGGTTGGATCAAGCTAAGATGAGATGCCTCTACTATGGTGGCTAGCTCTACTTATATAGGCCCTGGTCCTCTTCCCAAATATCGAGCGGGAAGGGAGCCAACAATGGCGGGCTAATTCTAAAGGGGCAGCTAGTACAAGCTATCCTAACAAAAGTGGTCTTCGCCTGCCAAAGGCTCTGGTGGTGATGCCGTCTTGGGCTCCACGATGACCTCCTTCTTGCCGTCCTCCTGGTCTTGGTCTCGCTGCACCAATATAGCACCCTTTGCCTGATGCCTCGGTACTCTTCGCCTGCGCTGGCCTCCTTAGCACCAAAGAGGAAACAAGGACGCTGCACGCGCTGGCGCCCGCCTGGTGACGTGTGTCATGGCTCACGTCACGAGGGTCTCATGAGGTTTGCCCCGCCTTGATATCTCCGATCCTCGTGAGCCTGCCTGTCTAGGCTACTCCAGAGGAGGTCTTGCATCATCCGCCCCGCGAGGCTTGGACCCTCGCGAGGGTCCTGGATGCTTTGTTGCTGAAGATGGGCCGTACGGCCTACTGGTTGATACGTCTCCAACGTATCTATAATTTTTGATTGCTCCATGCTATATTATCTACTGTTTTGGGCAATATTGGGCTTTATTATCCACTTTTATATTATTTTTGGGACTAACCTATTAACCGGAGGCCCAGCCCAGATTTGCTGTTTTTTGCCTATTTCAGTGTTTCGAAGAAAAGGAATATCAGACGGAGTCGGAACAGAACGAAATCAACTGGAGAAGTTATTTTTGGAAGGAAACACACCTGATGAACTTGGACCCCACGTCAGGGGAGACACGAGGTGCTCACGAGGGTGGGGGCGCCCCCCTGGGGCGCGCGCCCTATCTCGTGGGGCCCCCGTGGCTCCTCCGACGTCCTTCCTGCACCCATATATATCCACGTACCCTAAAACTTCCAGAACAGAGAATAGATCGGGAGTTCTGCCGCCAGAAGCCTCCGTAGCCACCAAAAGTCAATCGGGACCCTGTTCCGGCACCCTGCCGGAGGGGGGATCCCTCACCGGTGGCCATCTTCATCATCCCGGTGCTCTCCATGACGAGGAGGGAGTAGTTCTCCCTCGGGGCTGAGGGTATGTACCAGTAGCTATGTGTTTGATCTCTCTCTCTCTCTCGTGTTCTTGATTTGGCACGATCTTGATGTATCGCGAGCTTTGCTATTATAGTTGTATCTTATGTTTCTCCTCCCCCTCTTCTCTCTTGTAATGAATTGAGTTTCCCCTTTGGAGTTATCTTATCGGATTGAGTCTTGAAAGATTTTAGAACACTTGATGTATGTCTTGCCGTGGATATCTGTGGTGACAATGGGATACCACGTGGCACTTGATGTATGTTTTGGTGACCAACTTGCGGGTTCATGAACCTATGCATAGGGGTTGGCACACGTTTTCGTCGTGATTCTTCGGTAGAAACTTTGGGGCACTCTTTGAGGTCCTTTGTGTTGGTTGAATAGATGAATCTGAGATTGTGTGACGCATATCGTATAATCATACCCACGGATACTTGAGGTGACAATGGAGTATCTAGGTGACATTAGGGTTTTGGTTGATTTGTGTCTTAAGGTGTTATTCTAGTACGAACTCTAGGGCTGTTTGTGACACTTACCGGAATAGCCCACCGGATTGATTGGAAAGAATAACTTTGAGGTGGTTTCGTACCCTACCATAATCTCTTCGTTCGTTCTCCGCTATTAGTGACTTTGGAGTGACTCTTTGTTGCATGTTGAGGGATAGTTATGTGATCCAATTATGTTAGTATTGTTGAGGGAACTTACACTAGTGAAAGTATGAACCCTAGGCCTTATTTCCTATCATTGCAATACCGGTTATGCTCACTTTTATCACTTGCTACCTTGCTGTTTTTATTATTTCAGATTACAAATACCTTTATCTTCTATCCATATTGCACTTGTATCACCATCTCTTCGCCAAACTAGTGCAGCTGTACAATTTACCGTTGTATTGGGTGTGTTGGGGACACAAGAGACTCTTTGTTATTTGGTTGCAGGGTTGCTTGAGAGAGACCATCTTCATCCTACGCCTCCTACGGATTGATAAACCTTAGGTCATCCACTTGAGGGAAATTTGCTACTGTCCTACAAACCTGTGCACTTGCAGGCCCAACAACGTCTACAAGAAGAAGGTTGTGTAGTAGACATCACTGGCTCAGCCACGCCGCGGGCCGCAGGCAGGCAAGTCTGGGGATCCCCGTGGCCAGGACGCCGACACGATGAGGTTCATGAAAATACTCAAGTAAATAATAAAGAACTAGACAATGATGTTGAGATAGAACCTGCAGTTGATCTTGATAACCTACAACCCAAGAATAAAAGATATGATAAAAGAGACTTTGTTGCTAGAAAACATAGTAAAGAAAGGGGACTGTGGGTTCAAAAGCCTATGCCTTTTCCACCTAAGTCAACTAAAAAGAAAGATGATGAAGAATTTGAACGCGTTGCTGAAATGTTGAGGCCAATCTTTTTGCGTACCCGCTTGACTGATATCTTAAAAATGCCTCCATATGCAAAGTACATGAAAGACATCATCACCAATAAGAGAAAAATACCGGAACCTGAAATCTCCACCATGCTTGATAATTATACTTTCAAAGATGGAGTACCTAAAAAACTTGGAGATCCGAGAATACCAACTATACCTTGCTCCATCAAAAGAAATTATGTTAAAACTTGCTACCTTGCTGTTTTTATTATTTCAGATTACAAATACCTTTATCTTCTATCCATATTGCACTTGTATCACCATCTCTTCGCCGAACTAGTGCACCTGTACAATTTACCATTGTATTGGGTGTGTTGGGGACACAAGAGACTCTTTGTTATTTGGTTGCAGGTTGCTTGAGAGAGACCATCTTCATCCTACATCTCCTACGGATTGATAAACCTTAGGTCATCCACTTGAGGGAAATTTGCTACTGTCCTACAAACTTGTGCACTTGCAGGCCCAACAACGTCTACAAGAAGAAGGTTGTGTAGTAGACATCAAGCTCTTTTCTGGTACCGTTGCCGGGGAGGTGAGTGCTTGAACGTATATATTTAGATCTTGCAATCGAGTCTTTTAGTTTCTTGTTTTATCACTAGTTTAGTTTATAAAAAAATTACAAAAAATGGAATTGAGTTTGTCTCATACGCTTCATCTTTTTAATATCTTTCGTGAGTATGATGGAAAGGAAAATTGTGCCGAAGTGTTAGAAGAAGAATGCATTAAAATGTTTGGCACTAAATATTTAAATGATGATCATGATTGCAATGTTGTTAGTATGAATTCCTTGAATATCCATGATGCTAATGATATGCAAAGCCACAAGCTTGGGGAAGCTATGTTTGATGAAGATGATATTTTTTGTCCCCCAAGCTTTGATTACTAAATTTACTATGATGAAAGCATGCCTCCTATCTATGATGATTATTGTGGTGACACGTATGCTTTAAAGAATAATGATAACCATGAAACTTGTCATCTTGATCTTAATTTTCAATCACATGATAGTTATTTTGTTCAGTTTGCTCCCACTATTATTCATGAGAAGAATTTTGCTTGTGTGGAGAGTAGTAAATTTTCTATGCTTGTAGATCATGAAAAAAATGCTTTAGGTGCTGGTTATATTTTTGAATTAATTCATGATGCTACTGAAGATTATTATGAGGGAGTGACATATGCTTGTAGGAATGGCAATAATATCAAGTTTCCTATCTGTGTGCTTAAAGTTTTGAAGTTATGCTTGTTTTACCGTCCTATGCAAGTTGACTCTTGTTCCCACAAGTTATTTGCTCAAAAAATCCCTATGCATAGGAAGAATGTTAGACTTAAATGTGCTAGTCATATTCTTCATGATGCTCTCTTTATGTTTCAATTCTTATCCTTTATGTGAGCATCATTGAAATCATCATGCCTAGCTAGGGGCATTAAACGATAGCGCTTGTTGGGAGGCAACCCAATTTTATTTAGTTCCCTTGCTCCTGTTTAGTAATAAATAATTCATCTAGCCTCTGTTTATATGTGGTTTTATGCTTTTAATTAGTGTTTGTGCCAAGTAGAACCTTTGGGAAGACTTGGGAAAAGTCTTGTTGATCATGTTGTCAAAAACAGAAACTTTAGTGCTCACGAGAATTGCTGCCATTTTTATTTGGAGAGTGTTATTTAGTTAATTATTTTTGCAGATGATTAATAGATAAATTACTCAGGTCCATAAATTTATTTGAGAATTTTATGAGTTCCATAAGTATACGTTTGATCCAGATTACTACAGACTGTTCTGTTTTTGACAGATTCTGTTTTCGATGTGTTGTCTGCTTATTTTGATGAATCTATGGCTAGTAAAATAGTTTATAAACCATAGATAAGTTGGAATAAAGTAGGTTTAACACCAATATAAATAAAGAATGAGTTCATTACAGTACCTTGAAGTGGTGATTTACTTTCTTATACTAACGGAGCTTACGAGTTTTCTGTTAAGTTTTGTGTTGTGAAGTTTTCAAGTTTTGGGTAAAGAATCGATGGACTATGGAATAAGGAGTAGCAAGAGCCTAATTTTGGGGATGCCCAAGGCACCCCAAGGTAATATTCAAGGATAACCAAGCATCTAAGCTTTGGGATGCCCGGGTGGCATCCCCTCTTTCGTCTTCGTTCATTGGTAACTTCACTTGGAGCTATATTTTTATTCGCCACATGATAAGTGTTTTGCTTGGAGCGTCATTTTATTTTCTTTAGCTTTGCTTGCTGTTTGAATAAAATACCAAGATCTGAAATTATTAAATGTTAGAGAGTCTTCACATAGTTGCATAATTATTCAACTACTCATTGATCTTCACTTATATCTTTCGGAGTAGTTTGTCATTTGTTCTAGTGCTTCACTTATACCCTTTAGAGCATGGTGGTAGTTTTATTTTGAAGAAATAGATGAACTCTCATGCTTCACTTATATTATTTTGAGAGTCTTGATAGCTTGGTAATTTTCTTAAAATCCGAATATGTTAGGTATTCAAGAATAATAAAATTCTCTTATGAGTGTGTTGAATACTAAGAGAAGTTTGATACTTGATGATTGTTTTGAGATATGAAGATGGTGATATTAGAGTCATGCTAGTTGAGCGGTTATGAATTTTAGAAATACTTGTGTTGAAGTTTGTGATTCCCGTAGCATGCACGTATGGTGAACTATTATGTGATGAAGTCGGAGCATGATTTATTTATTGATTGTCTTCCTTATGAGTGGCAGTCGGGGACGAGCGATGGTCTTTTCCTACCAATGTATCCCCCTAGGAGAATGCGTGTAGTGCCAAGGTTTTTGATGACTTGTAGATTTTTGCAATAAGTATGTGAGTTCTTTATGACTAATGTTGAGTCCATGGATTATATGCACTCTCACCCTTCCATCCTTGCTAGCCTCTTCAGTACCGTGCATTGCCCTTTCTCACATCGAGAGTTGGTGCAAACTTCGCCGGTGCATCCAAACCCCGTGATATGATACGCTCTGTCACACATAAACCTCCTTATATCTTCCTCAAAACAGCCACCATACCTACCTATTATGGCATTTCCATAGCCATTCCAAGATATATTGCCATGCAACTTTCCATCATTCCGTTCATCATGACACGCATCATCATTGTCATATTGCTTTGCATGATCATGTAGTTGACATCGTATTTGTGGCAAAGCCACCGCTCATAATTCTTTCATACATGTCACTCTTGATTCATTGCATATCCCGGTACACCGCTAGAGGCATTCATATAGGGTCATACTTTGTTCTAGTATCGAGTTGTAATCATTGAGTTGTAAATAAATAGAAGTGTGATGATCATCATTCAATAGAGCATTGTCCCAAAAAAAGAGAAAGGCCAAATAAAAAATAAAGGCCAAATAAAAAAAGGGACAATGCTACTATCCTTTTTCCACACTTGTGCTTCAAAGTAGCACCATGTTCTTCATATAGAGAGTCTCTTGAGTTATCACTTTCATATACTAGTGGGAATTTTCATTATAGAACTTGGCTTGTATATTCCAACAATGGGCCTCCTCAAGTGCCCTAGGTCTTCATGAGCAAGCAAGTTGGATGCACACCCACTAGTTTCTTTTGTTGAGCTTTCATACATTTATAGCTCTAGTGCATCCGTTGCATGGCAATCCCTACTCCTTGCATTAACATCAATCGATGGGCATCTCCATAGCCCATTGATTAGCCTCGTTGATGTGACACTTTCTCCTTTTTTTGTCTTCTCCACATAACCCCCTCATTATTCTATTCCACCCGTAGTGCTATATCCATGGCTCACGCTCATGTATTGTGTGAAGGTTTATAAGTTTGAGATTACTAAAGTATGAAACAATTGCTTGGCTTGTCATCGGGGTTGTGCATGATTTAAATATTTTGTGTGGTGAAGATGGAGCATAGCCAGACTATATGATTTTGTAGGGATAGCTTTCTTTGGCCATGTTATTTTGACAAGACATAATTGGTTAGTTAGTATGCTTGAAGTATTATTATTTCTATGTCAATATGAACTTTTGTCTTGAATCTTATGGATCTGAATATTCTTGCCACCATTAAGAAGAATTACATTAAAATTATGCCAACTAGCATTCCACATCAAAAATTATCTTTTTTATCATTTACCTACTCGAGGACAAGCAGGAATTAAGCTTGGGGATGCTTGATACGTCTCCAACGTATCTATAATTTTTGATTGCTCCATGCTATATTATCTACTGTTTTGGGAAATATTGGGCCTTATTATCCACTTTTATATTATTTTTGGGACTAACCTATTAACCGAAGGCCCAGCCCAGATATGTTGTTTTTTGCCTATTTCAGTGTTTCGAAGAAAAGGAATATTAGACGGAGTCGAAACGGAACGAAATCAACTGGACAAGTTATTTTTGGAAGGAAAAACACCTGATGGACTTGGACCCCACGTCAGGGGAGACACGAGGTGCTCACGAGGGTGGGGGGCGCCCCCCTAGGGCGCGCCCCCCTGTCTCGTGGGGCCCCCGTGGCTCCTCCGACGTCCTCCCTGCACCCATATATATCCACGTACCCTAAAACTTCCAGAACAGAGAATAGATCGGGAGTTCCACCGCCAGAAGCCTCTGTAGCCACCAAAAGTCAATTGGGACCCTGTTCCGGCACCCTGCCGGAGGGGGGATCCCTCACTGATGGCCATCTTCATCATCTTGGCGCTCTCCATGACGAGGGAGTAGTTCTCCCTCGGGGCTGAGTGTATCTACTAGTAGCTATGTGTTTGATCTCTCTCTCTCTCATGTTCTTGATGTGGCACGATCTTGATGTATCGCGAGTTTTGCTATTATAGTTGGATCTTATGTTTCTCCTCCCCCTCTTTTCTCTTGTAATGAATTGAGTTTCCCCTTTGGAGTTATCTTATCGGATTGAGTCTTGAAAGATTTGAGAACACTTGATGTATGTCTTGCCGTGGATATCTGTGGTGACAATGGGATACCACGTGCCACTTGATGTATGTTTTGGTGACCAACTTGCGGGTTCATGAACCTATGCATAGGGGTTGGCACACGTTTTCCTCGTGATTCTCTGGTAGAAACTTTGGGGCACTCTTTGAGGTCCTTTGTGTTGGTTGAATAGATGAATCTGAGAT
The DNA here is from genome assembly GCF_018294505.1 of Triticum aestivum. Classification (NCBI taxonomy): domain Eukaryota; kingdom Viridiplantae; phylum Streptophyta; class Magnoliopsida; order Poales; family Poaceae; genus Triticum; species Triticum aestivum. The sequence continues at coordinate 563,497,648 of NC_057800.1, forward strand.
TGTGTGACGCATATCTTATAATCATACCCACGGATACTTGAGGTGACAATGGAGTATCTAGGTGACATTAGGGTTTTGGTTGATTTGTGTCTTAAGGTGTTATTCTAGTACAAACTCTAGGGTTGTTTGTGACACTTATAGGAATAGCCCACTGGATTGATTGGAAAGAATAACTTTGAGGTGGTTTCGTACCCTACCATAATCTCTTCGTTCGTTCTCCGCTATTAGTGACTTTGGAGTGACTCTTTGTTGCATGTTGAGGGATAGTTATGTGATCCAATTATGTTAGTATTGTTGAGGGAACTTACACTAGTGAAAGTATGAACCCTAGGCCTTATTTCCTATCATTGCAATACCGTTTATGCTCACTTTTATCACTTGCTACCTTGTTGTTTTTATTAGATTACAAATACCTTTATCTTCTATCCATATTGCACTTGTATCACCATCTCTTCGCTGAACTAGTGCACCTGTACAATTTACCATTGTATTGGGTGTGTTGGGGACACAAGAGACTCTTTGTTATTTGGTTGCAGGGTTGCTTGAGAGAGACCATCTTCATCCTACGCCTCCTATGGATTGATAAACCTTAGGTCATCCACTTGAGGGAAATTTGCTACTGTCCTACAAACCTGTGCACTTGCAGGCCCAACAACGTCTACAAGAAGAAGGTTGTGTAGTAGACATCACTGGCTCAGCCACGCCGCGGGCCGCAGGCAGGCAAGGGACCCCCGTTCCCAGGACGCCGACACGATGAGGTTCATGAAAATACTCAAATAAATAATAAAGAACTAGACAATGATGTTGAGATAGAACCTGCAGTTGATCTTGATAACCCACAACCCAAGAATAAAAGATATGATAAAAGAGACTTTGTTGCTAGAAAACATAGTAAAGAAAGGGGACTGTGGGTTCAAAAGCCTATGCCTTTTCCACCTAAGTCAACTAAAAAGAAAGATGATGAAGAATTTGAACGCGTTGCTGAAATGTTGAGGCCAATCTTTTTGCGTACCCGCTTGACTGATATCTTAAAAATGCCTCCTTATGCAAAGTACATGAAAGACATCATCACCAATAAGAGAAAAATGCCGGAACCTGAAATCTCCACCATGCTTGATAATTATACTTTCAAAGATGGAGTACCTAAAAAACTTGGAGATCCGGGAATACCAACTATACCTTGCTCCATCAAAAGAAATTATGTTAAAACTGCTTTATGTGATTTGGGAGCTGGTGTTAGTGTTATGCCTTTCTATTTATATAAAAGACTTGATTTGAATAAGCTCACACCTACTGAAATATCTTTGCAAATGGTTGACAAATCTATTGCAATACCTATCGGTATTTATGAGGATGTGCCCGTTGTTGTTGCTAATGTTACTATTTTGACCGACTTTGTTATACTTGAGATGCCCGAGGACGACAACATGTCGATTATCCTTGGTAGACCCTTATTGAATACTACAGGGGATGTTATTGATTGCAATAAAAGCAAGGTAACTTTTCATATCAATGGTAATGAGCATACGGTGCACTTTCCGAAGAAACAATTCCAAGTGAATGGTATTAATGTTATTGAAAAATCTCCGACAATCACTATTGTAAGTTTTCAACTACCTCTACCTACTGTCAGAAAGAAATATGAAATGCTTATTGTTGGGGATATTCATATCCCCGTTGCGGTAACTTAGTGATTTACGAAAGTTCTTCGGTTTCATGCTAATCGAAAGTGGTTGTTAATAAGACTTGATTAACCTTATTAATGGATCATTTTTAGAGGTATGGAGGTGATGAATTTAGTAGGCACTACCTTCTGCCCCTACTTTTTGTTTTCTGTTTTTATTAGTTAAATAAAATAAAATGCCATGTTTTGTCTGTTTTCCAAATTTCATGTGCAATAAAAAATGACCCAAAAATAAAAGTTCTCAGAATGCTCTAAAAAATTAATACGATTTTTTCTGAATAGTTAAGAATTTTTGGTGCAAATAGCATCAGAGGGAGGTGCACCAGGTGGGCACAACCCACCTGGGCGCGCCAGGACCACCAGGCGCGCCCTGGTGGGTTGTGCTCCTCACGTGGGCCCCTCACTTATCTCTTCTTCCCACATCACCACCTACCTCCAGAAAAAAATCACCATTGCTCTTTCTCTCTCTCTCTCTCTCTCTCTCTCTTGTATTCTTGCTCTCAAACCCGCGAATTTCAATATCTTTGCTCGAAGCTCCGTTTCTGAAACTGCTTTGGGGGATTGTTGCTTGGTATGTGAATCCATCGGTTGTCCAATTAGTTTTTGCTTTGGTGGTTTATATTTTGAATAATTAGATACTCTTTGAGTTTGTCCAATTAGCTTGCATGTTGAATTCTTAGAGTTTTAAGTAGTTTGTGTTAGAATACAACTTGTATTAGTATTATGACTCCTACTCGGTTTGTAATAAGGCTAGGTCAGGTGCGGCTTAGCTCTTATATATACTTCTTGTATCAGCACAATATTGCATCAACAATTATTCAATACAATTCTACATGGTATCAGACTTCCGATCCTAGGGTATGGCTAACCCGTCAGCCCCGCCACCGCTGCCACCGCCCGGCTACTTTGAGCGGCGCGCCGCCATCGTCGCCACCAAGGTCGCCGCGGCCACGGCCTCCTCCGCCTCTACCTCTACTCTAGCTCTACCTCCACCAATACCCCCTTACATCTCCTTCACCGACACCATCTCCGATATTAGCCCCTACATCCCCGTAACCCTAGACTTCGCTGCTCACAACTACTATCATTGGTGTCACCTCTTCGACGTCCACCTTGGGCGATGCAATCTCCGCTCTCACGTTGCCGACGACTCTCTTCCTCAACTTCATGATCCGCAATGGGTCAAGGATGATCTCGCCATTATTCAATGGATCTACATGCAAGTCTCCACAGAGATCTTCAATCTCGTCCACTGTGACGGCGCCTCCGCCGCCGATCTATGGGCGGCCCTTTGTCAGCACTTCCAAGACAACGTCGACGCTCACGCCAAAAATTTCCACACTGAGCTTCATAATATGGTGCAAGGTGATTCACCAGTCGGCGTCTACTGCCAACGCCTCAAGGCGATCGCGGATGAACTCCACGAACTTGGTGATCCGATCGACGATCGCCAGCTCATCAACGTCCTCCTCGTCGGCCTCAGCGAGTGGTTCGAGAAGCAGGTCTCCTTCATCCCTATGATGCATCCGCGTCCCTCCTTCATCGAGGTTTGCTCGATGCTCCAATGGGCCGATCATGCCCTAACTACGAAGGACTCCCGTCCTCAGGTCTTCACTTCTTCTCCTCGCCCGCCTGCGTCGATGCCGCCACCACCACCTCCACCAACAGCACCTCCTCAACAATCCAGTTGGCGTCCAAGTCCCAATTACCGGGGCAAAAAACCCTAGGCTCCCGCAGTTCCGCACGGCGCCCGCTCCTGCTCCGCCCTCGGCTCCACCAACTGCACCATCGCCGCCCCCGGCTTCATCAACTGCACCACCACCATCGCCCGGATGGCGCCCATCTCCTGATCCATGGACAGGGCTAGTCCAGGCATGGCCTATGCCCTGGTCCGCCCCTACACCATATGGTGCCCCACCTGCCTATACCGGTGGCTGGCAGCCCGGTGCTCGCCCTCACACCAGCGCACCCATCCTCGCGCCTCGACAGCTAACGGCCGTGTACCACGATGCTCCCTCCTACGTGCCATTGATCTACAACACTAGTCCTTATGCATCCTATGGAGCTCCATCGTCCCCCTACATGCAGCAATACAATGATGGTGTCTCTCTCTTTACGCCGATGCCGGCCCTACTACCGACGCCACCACACCCGCAAGCTCCCATGACTACACCGGCCTCTACTTCGACTCCGAGCTAGGACCAAGCTGCTTTTCTACAAGCCATGAACAACTTTGCTGCATAAGGGAGCTCAGGTACGGATTGGATTTTCAATTCTGGTGCTTCTCGTCATATGTCTGCATCGAGTAATTTGCTTTGTTCTTGCACACCTTCGTCTTTTCCCTCTATTACTCTCGGCGATGGATCTTCTATTCCTATTTACTGTGTCGGTCAGGCTCAAATCCAATCCCCAATTAAGCCTTTGCTTCTTCGTGATGTTCTTGTAGCGCCTGCTCTTATTAAAAACCTGATTTTTGTTCACCAAATCACCATTGATAATCATGTTTCTGTTGAGTTTGACCCTTTTGGTTTGTCTATGAAGGACTATCCGACCAAAGCCGAGATCGCTTGATTCAATAGCTTCGGTGATTTATATTCTCCCCATGGTGCTCCGATCGCTGCTCCTACGACATCTATGGTGGCCTCTGTTGATCTGTGGCACCAACGTCTCGGCCATCCAAATAAACATGTGTTATCCACAATTCTTAGTGAATTTTCAATACCTTGTAATAGAGACTCTCATAATTCTTCCATGTGTCAGTCATGTCAATTGGGCAAACATGTTCGCCTTCCCACCAAGTTTTAGCACGATCTCATGGTGAGAACGGAAATAGCTTCAATTTAACAATATCATTATCCACATCTTTCTTCTTTTGCATATCACACAACTCAACGAAATTATTTAGATGGGATGCGGCATCTTCACTAGGAAGGCCAGAAAATTGATCTTTCATAACAAGATTCAGCAAAGCGGCATTAATTTCATAAGATTCCACACTAGTGGCAGGAGCAATCGGAGTACTAATAAAATCATTATTATTAGTATTGGAAAAGTTACACAATTGGATTCTCTTGAGTCATCGTGACAAAGCAAGCAGTCTAAAACACGAGCAAACATTAAGCAAGTGAAAAGACGAATGGAAGAAGGGCGAATAAAAGGGCAAATCTTTTCGAAAATCATTTTAGAAGTGGGGGAGAGGAAAACGAGAGGCGAATGGCGAATAATGTAATGCAAGAGATGATAGCTTTATGATGCGTACTTGGTAGGCTTGACGTAGATCTCCCCACCAACGGCGCCAAAAAATCTTCATGCTACTTCTTGAGCTTGCGTTGGTTTTTTCAATGAAGAGGAAAGGGTGATGCAGCACAGTAGAGATAAGTATTTCCCTCAGTTAAGAACCAAGGTATCAATCTAGTAGGAGAAACGCGCAAGTCCCCAATAGATGCACCTGCACAAACAATCAAACACTTGCACCCAACACGATAAAGGGGTTGTCAATCCCTTCACGGTCACTTGCAAAGGTGAGATCTGATAGAGATAGATAGAACTAAATAAAATATAAACCATTTTTGGGGTTTTTTGGTTTATAGATCTAAAAATAAAAGACTGCAAAACAGTAGATTGGAAACTAATATGATGGAAAATAGACCCGGGGGCCATAGGTTTCACTAGAGGCTTCTCTCATGAAGGCAAATAACATGGTGGGTGAACAAATTACTGTCGAGCAATTGATAGAAAAGCGCGAAGTTATGACAATATCCAAGGCAATGATTATGCATATAGACATCACGTCTGTGTCAAGTAGACCGACTCCTGTCTGCATCTACTACTATTTCTCCACACATCGACCGCTATCCAACATGCATCTAGAGTATTACGTTCATAAAGAATGGAGTGACGCCTTAAGTAAGATGACATGATGTAGAGGAATAAACTCAAGCAATATGATGAACACCCCATCTTTTTATCCTCGATGGCAACAATTCAATATGTGTCTCGCTACCCTACTTTGTCACTGGGTGAAATCATGCAAGATTGAACCCAAAGCTAAGCACCTCTCCCATTGTAAGAAAACCAATATAGTTGGCCAAACCAAAATGATAGTTCGAAGAAAAATACAAAGATATCAAATCATGCATATAAGAATTCAGAGAAGATTCAAATAATATTCATAGATAAGTTGATCATAAATCTACAATTCATCGGATCTCGACAAACACACTGCAAAAGAAGATTACATCATATATATCTCCAAAAACATCGAGGAGAACATGGTATTGAGAATCAAAGAGAGAGAGAGAGAGAGAAGAAGTCATCTAGCTACTAGCTATGGACCCGTAGGTCTGTAGTAAACTAATCATGCTTCATCGAAAGGGCAATAGAGTTGAGTAGATGCCCTCCGTGATTGAATCTCCCTCCGTCAGGATGCCGGAAAAGGCCCAAGACGGGATCTCACGGGAACAAAAGGTTGCGGCAGCGAAAAATTATTTTCATGGACTCTTCTGGTGGTTCTGAAATATATGTGAATATATAGGAGGAAGAGCTAGGTCAGGGGAGTCCTGAGGGCCCACAAGGTAGGGGGTGCCCCCTAGGGCGCGCCCTCCACCCTTGCCGCTGACTCGTGGCTCTTCTGGCTTGGACTCCAAGTCCCCTGGGTGTCTTCTGGTCCAAGAAAAATCATCATGAAGTTTTATTCCATTTGGACTCCGTTTAGTATTCTTTTTCTGTGAAGCTCAAAAACAAGGAAAAATAGAAACTGGCACTGGGCTCTAGGTTAATAGGTTAGTCTCAAAAATAATATAAAATAGCATATTAATGCATATAAAACATTCAAAACTGATAATATAATAGCATGAAACAATCAAAAAATATAGATACGTTGGAGATGTATCAGCCATCCGACCTTAATTTTAAAGATTTGGACTATGGTTCATCCAGGACAAAAAATACTTAATAATACTAGTAAAGATATGTATTCTAGGTTCATCCTTCAGAAAATACCCCACCACGAACAACGAAAACACACTGATCAACCAATCCTGACTCAATGACTCGGTCATAAATAGTTGACTCGTTGTTTAGTAGAGATTCCATGTCTTCTTGAAGCACTTGCCACAACTCTCACACTTTAAATTGAAAAGCATTTTCCCTCGCAAAAAAATAATTGAAAATCCTTTTGGGAGTCAACTTTAGAGGAACAAGTGGGCAGCTAAGGATCCAAAAGATACCATAGGAGTATGTAGTATACCGACCCAATTTTGCTTTATTGTACCCAAACAAAAGTGCACCGTGGTCAAGCTTGGCGACTAAAAAATCATTGTTTTAACCTTTTGGCTAAAGTCTAGCATGATTTGACCCCATCTTGAAAGTTTTTCACAGTTTGACCTTTTGATGACGCCACCCACTATGACGCTTGCATTGCACTGTAGACGCCATGGTCCATGGCGTTTGGCCCTGGCCCACCATCTGGCTCTCCATGATGAATGGATCGAACTGATCCATCGTCTTACAACCTTTTGTCTCTAGTTAGATTCAGCAATCCATTTCAAGTAATTCATGTTATGTTGTTTTTTGCAGGACCATATCATGTTGTTTTGCATGTGGCTTTTTGAACGACATTGGACTAAAATGCTCAAGATGTGACAATTATTGTTTTGCCTATCTTGGAAATGTTTGTATGACCATCCATTCAGGTGTACCAAACAGTCTTTCACATGCATATACTCCCTCTGGTTCTTTTTACTTTGTGTATTAGATTTATGTCAAGTCAAACTTTACAAAGTTTGATCAAAGTTATATTGAAAACTATCAACATCTACGATACCAAATATATATATTATGAAACTACATTTCATAGTGAATCTAACAATATTGATTTGGTATTGTGAATGTTGATACTTTTTTCTATAAATTTGGTCAAAGTACAAATACTTTGACTTCGAACAAAACTTATATGCAGACTAAAAAGGACTGGAGGAAGTATATGCTCATACGCGTTGTTAACAATGTTGTAACTTTCAAATGGCAGTTTTTTGTATTAGTGCTCTAATGCGAGTATGGGGAGGATAGTTAGGTATGTGAAACTTTAGTCATCTTTGGACAAATATGCATACTTCGAGTATTTGTTTAAACAATTGAATCATAAATGATTAAAATGGGAGAAAACAAAAGGCAACAGCTAGAGAAGTAAAAGTAGGAAAAGAAAACTCAAAAAACGAGAGAGAGAGAGAGAGAGAGTGATGGCGGGGAGGGTTGTAGTGTCAGAAGATGAAGTCTTGCCTCCCCTCCCCGCCGTCTTTCTAAAAGCTTTATCGAATATACAGTTACAAGATGACCAGTATACCTTTAGATGGATTTTTCTAAAGGTATATGCACAAGAGGAATTATACTAACTGAGCGTCTTGAATGCCTAAAAAAATCCTCTTTAATGCCTAAAATTGCACGCACATGAGCATCTTGAATGCCTAAAAAATTCCTTTTGTTACTGTTTTTTTTTAATTTACTGTTCATGCTCGGGCATAGATGAGCCTTGGTACAGAATCGCTTTCCGTTCCATTGTGATGATTACATAAGGGGAAGGAAAAGTATAGATACCCCTAGAAGTATCTTGTTTCGTCCACATAAACCCTCATGTCAAAAAATAGGATCTTAATCTCCTCAACTATCGAAAACCATACAAATCACTCCCGACCCCACCGAAGCGGTATGGAACGGTGGTTCTGCCTACATGACGCTTGGGTTGAGCGACCAACTGCAATTGCAACTACAAAGCAGTGTGGAATGGTAGGTTGAGCGACCAACCGACCATGCCAGATATGGTGGGAAATGTTGCATGGAAAACAAAAATTTCTACGCACACGCAAGATCTATCCATGGAGATGTATAGCTATGAGAGGGGAGAGCATCTACATACCTTTGTAGATCGCTAAATGGAAGCGTTTATCAACACAGTTGATGTAGTCGTATACCTTCAGGATCCATTCCGATCAAGCACCAAACGTACAGCACCTCCGCGTTCAACACACGCTCAACTCGATGACGTCCTTGCCTTCTTGATCCAGCGAGGGGCGAAGTAGTAGATGAGTTCCGGCAGCATGATAGCGTGGTGACGATGGTGGTGAAACTATTTCCGCAGGGCCAAGCACAACAGTTTTAGATCATAGGATGAACTAGAGGGAGAGGGGGCACCGGCACACGGCTTGGTGAATCGTGGTGTGTTCTAGGGGCTAGCCCCGCCCCTCTATTTATATGTTGAGCCCTGGGTCGTAACTTGGAGAGAGGGCCTCTCCAAAGTCGGTTTGAAATGCAAGGAAGAGTCCTTCTCGGATTCCAGCACCAGACGCCAGGGTCCCTGGCGTCTGGTCCCTGATCTCCGCAAAACTTCCTTTTGCACCGACCTAAAGCCCCGTGGGCCTTAACCCTTGGCCCAACCAAAGTGTCCTCGCACCAGAACATTTCTAGAAACATCTGAAACCCTTACGGAGATCAAACACTATCATCCCATGTATCAATCTTTACCTTCGGACCATTCCGGAGCTCCTTGTCATGTCCGTGATCTCATCCATGACCCCGAACAACATTTGGTCACCAACATACATAACTCATATAATACTATATCGTCAATGAACGTTAAGCGTGCAGACCCTATGGATTTGAGAATGATGTAGCATGACCAAGACGCTTCTCTGGTCAATAACCAATAGCGGGACCTCGATGCCCATATTGGTTCCTACATATTCTACAAAGATCTTTATCGGTCAAACCTTTATGACAACATACGTAGTTCCCTTTGTCTGTCGGTATGTTACTTACCCGAGATTCGATCGTCGGTATCTCCATACCTAGTTCAATCTCGTTACTAGCAAGTCTCTTTACTCGTTCTGTAATACATCATCTTGTAACTAACTCCTTAGTCACTTTGCTTGCAAGCTTCTTGTGATGTTGTATTACCGAGAGGGCCCATAGATACCTCTCTGTCATATGGAGTGACAAATCCCAATCTCGATCCATGCCAACTCAATAGACAGCTTCGGAGATACATGTAGAGCACCTTTATGATCACCTAGTTACGAAGTGATGTTTCATACACACAAGGCATTCCTCTGGAGTCTGGGAGTTGCATGATCTCATGGTCGAAGGAATGTGTATTTGACATTAAGAAAGGAGTAGCAATAAACTGAACGATCATATGCTATGCTAATAGATGAGTCTTGTCTATCACATCATTCTCCTAATGACGTGATCTCGTTATCAAATGATAACTCATGTCTATGGTCAGGAAACCTTAACCATCTTTTGATCAACAAGCTAGTCTAGTAGAGGCTTACTAGGGACTTGGTATTTGTTTATGTATTCATACATGTATTTAAGTTTTCGATCAATACAATTATAGCATGAATAATAAACCTTTATCATTATTAATGAAATATAATAATAACCACTTTATTATTGTCTCTGGGGCATATTTCCAACAAGATATAGGTTTTGCTGGGAGCGGTCTAAATGACCCTCTGCCCCTTCACCTTCGTCCCCTTCTCTTCTCATCTTCACATTGCAATTGCCCCTCCCCCCTCTCTCTCACGGCAGTGACAAGGTGTAAGACGAAGATCACTGACATGAACCCAACATCGTACAATGGTGTGACGAGCAGATCTGTCACCATAACTAGGGAGTGTTTAGTTTCCTAGGTGCATCCGACCTGAATCACATGCGGGAGCTCGGTTGGGTCTGGCCTGGTTGAGCTGATGCAAGATGGAGTTGAGATGTGTGTTTGGTGTACTTGCATGGGGCTAGGTTCACCTCAGATGTTGTTTGGTAGGCTGCATGAGGCCAAATAATATGATAGATGTGGAATTTGATTCTAGGTACTACTACGTCTTGAGCTTGCGTTGATTTTCCCCGAAGAGGAAGGGATGATGCAGCGTAAGTATTTCCCTCAGTTTTTGAGAACCAAGGTATCAATCCAGTAGGAGCCCACGCTCAAGTCCCTCGTACCTACACAAAGCGATAGCTACTCGCAACCAACGCGATTAGGGGTTGTCAAGCCCTTCACGGTCACTTACGAGAGTGAGATCTGATAGATAGAATATTTTTGGTATTTTTGATATAAAGATGCAAAGTAAAAAGTAAAGGCAAACTAAATAGCAAAACAATATAAAAGTGATGGAGATTGATATGATGAGAATAGACTCGGAGGCCATAGGTTTTACTAGTGGCTTCTCTCAAGAGCATAAGTATTCTACGGTGGGTGAACAAATTACTGTTGAGCAATTGATAGAATTGTGCATAATTCTGAGAATATCTAGGCATGATCATGTATATAGGCATCACGTCCGTGACAAGTAGATCGAAACGATTCTGCATCTACTACTATTACTCTACTCATCGACCCCTATCCAGCATGCATCTAGAGTATTAAGTTAAAAACAGAGTAACGCTTTAAGCAAGATGACATGATGCAGAGAGATAAATTCATGCAATATGAAATAAACCCCATCTTGTTATCCTCGATGGCAACAATACAATACGTGCCTTGCTGCCCCTTCTGTCACTGGGTAAGGACACCGCAAGATTGAACCCAAAGCTAAGCACTTCTCCCATGGCAAGAACTACCAATCTAGTTGGCCAAACCAAATGGATAATTCGAAGAGACTTGCAAAGATAACCAATCATGCATAAAAGAATTCAGAGAAGATTCAAATATTGTTCATAGATAGACTTGATCATAAACCCACAATTCATCGGTCTCAACAAACACACCACAAAAAGAAGATTACATCAAATAGATCTCCACAAGAGAGGGGGAGAACTTTGTATTGAGATTCAAATAGAGAGAAGAAGCCATCCAGCTACTAACTATGGACCCGAAGGTCTGAGGTAAACTACTCACACTTCATCGGAGAGGCTATGATGATGTAGAAGCCCTCCGTGATGACGGCCCTCTTCCGACGGAGCTCCGGAACAGGCCCCAAGATGGGATCTCGTGGATACAGAAAGTTGCGGCGGTGGAATTAGGTTTTTGGCTCCTGTTCTGATTGTTTGGGGGTACGTGTGTATATATAGGAGGAAGGAGTACGTCGGTGGAGCACCGAGGGGCCCACGAGGCAGGGGCACGCCCTAGGGGGGGCGCGCCCCCCACCCTCGTGACCTCCTCTTTGATCCCTTGCAGTAGGGTCCAAGTCTCCTGGATCACGTTCGGTGAGAAAATCACGTTTCTGAAGATTTTATTCCGTTTGGACTCCGTTTGATATTCTGTTTATCCGAAACACTAAAATAGGCAAAAAAACAGGAATTCTGGGCTGGGCCTCCGGTTAATAGGTTAGTCCCAAAAATAATATAAAAGTGGAAAATAAAGCCCAATATAGTCCAAAACAGTAGATAATATAGCATGGAGCAATCAAAAATTATGGATACGTTGGAGACGTATCAGGCATCCCCAAGCTTAATTCATGCTCGTCCTCGAGTAGGTAAATGATAAAAAGAGAATTTTTGATGCGGAGTGCTACTTGGCATAATTTCAATGCAAATCTTCTTAATTGTGGTATGAATATGAGACTCGCTATAACATGGTGCTACTTTGAAGCACAAGTGTGGAAAAAGGATAGTAGCATTGCCCCTTTTTTATTTTTATTTTTTGGGGGGGCCTTATTTTTTTGGCCTTTCTCTTTTTTGGGGGCAATGCTCTATTGAATGATGATCATCACACTTCTATTTATTTACAACTCAATGATTACAACTTGATACTAAAACAAAGTATGACTCTATATGAATGCCTCCGGCGGTGTACCGGGATATGCAATGAATCAAGAGTGACAAGTATGAAAGAATTATGAATGGTGGCTTTGCCACAAGTACTATGTCAACTACATGATCATGCTAAGCAATATGACAATGATGGATGTGTCATGACGAACTAGATGGTGGAAAGTTGCATGGCAATATATCTCGGAATGGCTATGAAAATGCCATAATAGGTAGGTATGGTGGCTGTTTTGAGGAAGGTATATGGTAGGTGTATGATACCGGCGAAAGGTGCGCGGTATTAGAGAGGCTAGCAAGGGTGAAAAGGTGAGAGTGCGTATAATCCATGGACTCAACATTAGTCATAAAGAACTCATATACTTATTGCAAAAATTTAGAAGTTATCAAAGCAAAGTATTACACGCATGCTCCTAGGGAGATAGATTGGTAGGAAAAGACCATCGCTCGCCCCCGACCGCCACTCATAAGGAAGACAATCAATAAATAAATCATGCTCCGACTTCATCACATAACGGTTCACCATACGTGCATGCTACGGGAATCACAAACTTCAACACAAGTATTCTTTAAATTCACAACTACTCAACTAGCATGACTTTAATATTATCACCTCCATATCTCAAAACAATTATCATGCTTCAATCTTTTCTTAGTATTCAACACACTCAAAAGAAAGTTTCACAAATCTAGAATACCAAGCATATTATTAGGCAAATTACCATGCCATTAAGAGACTCTCAAATTAATTTAAGTGAAGCATGAGAGATCAATAGTTTCTTTAAAACAAATCCACCACCGTGCTCTAAAAGATCTAAGTGAAGCACATAGAGCAAAATTATCTAGCTCAAAGGATATAAGTGAAGCACATAGAGCAAAATTATCTAGCTCAAAAGATATAAGTGAAGAACATAGAGCAAAATTATCTAGCTCAAAGGATATAAGTGAAGAACATAGAGCAAAATTATCTAGCTCAAAGGATATAAGTGAAGCACATAGAGTATTCTATCAAATTTTAATTCATGTATGGCTCTCCCAAAAGGTGTGTACAGCAAGGATGATTGTGGTATACTAGAAAACAAAGACACAAATAATACAAGACGCTCCAAGAAAAACACATATAATGTTGGTGAATAAAAATATAGCTCCAAGTAAATTACCAATGGAAGTGGACGAAAAGAGGGGATGCCTTCCGGGGCATCCCCAAGCTTTAACTTTTTGGTGTCCTTGGATTATCTTGGGGGTGCCATGGGAATCCCCAAGCTTAGGCTCTTTCCACTCCTTGTTCCATGATTCATCAAAAGAATTCACCCAAAACTTGAAAACTTCACAACACAAAACTCAAAATAGAAAACTCGTGAGCTCCGTTAGCGAAAGAAAACAAAAGACCACTTCAAGGTACTGTAATGAAATCATTATTTATTTATATTGGTGTTAAACCTACTGTATTCCAACTTCTCTATGGATTATAAACTATTTTACTAGCCATAGATTCATCAAAATAAGCAAACAACACACGAAAAACAGAATCTGTCAAAAACAGAACAGACTGTAGTAATCTGTAGCTAGAGCAAGATCTGGAACCCCAAAAATTCTAAAATAAATTGCTGGACGTGAGGAATTTATCTATTAATCATCTGAAAAAATAATTAACTAAATATAACTCTTAAAATAAAAATGGCAGCAGTTCTCGTGAGCGCTAAAGTTTCTATTTTTATACATCAAGTTCAACAAGACTTTCCCCAAGTCTTCCCAACGGTTCTACTTGGCACAAACACTAATTAAACACAAAAAACACAACCTAAACATAGGCTAAATAATTTATTTATTAATAAACATGAGCAAATAGCAAGGAATAAAAATAAAATTGGGTTGCCTCCCAACAAGCGCCATCGTTTAACGCCCCTAGCTAGGCATAACAAGCAAGGATAGATCTAGGTATTGCCATCTTTGGTAGGCAACCCATAAGTGGCTCTCATGATAGTTTCATATGGTAATTTTATTTTATTTCTTGGAAAGTGTTCCATGCCCTTTTTTAATGGAAATTGAAATCTAATATTTCCTTCCTTCATATCAATAATCGCACCAACCGTTCTAAGGAAAGGTCTACCAAGAATAATAGGGCAAGAAGGATTGCAATCTATATCAAGAACAATGAAATATGCGGGCACATAATTCCTATTTGCAACAATAAGAACATCATTAATTCTTCCCATAGGTTTCTTAATAGTGGAATCCGCAAGATGCAAGTTTAGAGAGCAATCATCAAAATTACGAAAATCTAGTAAATCACACAAAGTCTTGGGAATAGTGGAGACACTAGCACCCAAATCACACAAAGCATAAAACTCATGATCTTTAATTTTAATTTTAGTAGTTGGTTCCCACTCATCATAAAGTTTTCTAGGGATAGAAACTTTCAACTCAAGTTTTTCTTCATAAGATTGCATCAAGGCATCAACAATATGTTCGGTGAAGGCTTTATTTCGACTATAAGCATGTGGAGAATTTAGCACGGATTGCAACAAGGAAATGCAATCAATCAAAAAGCAATTTTCATAATTAAATTCCTTAAAATCCAATATAGTGGGTTTAGCAACATCTAGATTTTTATTTCTTTCAATCCTACTTTCATCAATTTCATCATTAAGATCTAAATACTCTGAATTTTTAGAACGCCTTCTAGGTAAAGGAAGATCATATTCAGTTTCATCAAGATTCATATTGCAAAATAAAGATTTAATGGGAGACACATCAATAACTTTTAGATCTTCATCATTACTTTCATAGGAATTGGTAGAACACGATTTAATAAAGGCATCTTTGGAAGCACGCATCCTAGTGGTTCTTTCTTTACACTCATCAATTGAAATTCTCATGGCTTTTAGAGATTCATTAATATCATGCTTAGGTGGAATAGATCTAAGTTTCAAAGCATCAACATCAAGAGCAATTCTATCAACGTTCCTAGCCAAATCATCAATCTTAAGCAATTTTTCTTCAATCATAGCATTAAAATTCTTTTGCAAAGAAATAAATTCTTTAATATTAGATTCAAAATCAGAGGGCATCTTATTATAATTTCCATAAGAGTTGTTGCAGGAATTCCCATAATTATTAGAAGGATTACTAGGATATGGCCTAGGATTAAAATTCCCTCTATAAGCGTTGTTACCAAAATTATTCCTACCAACAAAATTCACATCCATAGATTCATTATTATTCTCAATCAAAGTAGACAAAGGCATATCATTAGGATCAGAAGAAACACTCTTAGTAGAAAATAATTTCATAAGTTCATCCATCTTTCCACTCAACACATTAATTTCTTCTCTCGCATGCACCTTTTTATTAGAAGTTCTTTCAGTATGCCATTGAGAATAATTAACCATAATATTATCTAGGAGTTTAGTAGCATCTCCTAAAATGATTTCCATAAAAGTGCCTCCCGCGGCCGAATCTAAAAGATTTCTAGAAGCAAAATTCAATCCGGCAAAAAAAATTGTATAATCATCCACAAATTCAAACCATGAGTAGGGCAATTACGTATCATTAATTTCATTCTCTCCCAAGCTTGTGCAACATGTTCATGATCAAGTTGTTTAAAGTTCATAATATCGTTTCTAAGAGAGATGATCTTAGCGGGAGGAAAATACTTAGAGATAAAAGCATCTTTGCATTTGTTCCATGAATCAATACTATTCTTAGGCAAAGACGAAAACCAAGCTTTAGCACGATCTCTAAGCGAAAAGAGAAATAGCTTCAATTTAACGACATCATTATTGACATCTTTTTTTCTTTTGCATATCACATAAATCAACGAAGCTATTCAGATGAGTAGCGGCATCTTCGCTAGGAAGGCCGGCGAATTGATCTTTCATAACAAGATTCAACAAAGCAGTATTAATTTCGCAAGATTTAGCATCGGTAAGAGGAGCAATCGGAGTGCTAAGGAAATCATTATTATTGGTATTGGCGAAGTCACATAATTTGGTAGTATCTTGAGCCATCGCGACAAACAAGCAATCTAACACACGAGCAAACAAAAAGCAAACGGACAAAAAGAGACAAATAGAGAGGGAGGATAGAGAGAGAGGGCGAATAAAACGGCAAGGGTGAATTGGGGGGGGGAGGAAAACGAGAGGCAAATGGCAAATAATGTAATGCGAGAGATAGGGATTGTGATGGGTACTTGGTATATTGACTTTTTGCGTAGACTCCCCGGCAACGGCGCCAGAATTCCTTCTTGCTACGTATTGAGCTTGCGTTGGTTTTCCCCGAAAAGGAAGGGATGATGCAGCAGAGTAGCGTAAGTATTTCCCTTAGTTTTGAGAACCAAGGTATCAATCCAGTAGGATCCCACGCTCAAGTCCCTTGTACCTGCACAAAGCGATAGCTACTCGCAACCAACGCGATTAGGGGTTGTCAAGCCCTTCACGGTCACTTACGAGAGTGAGATCTGATAGATAGAATATTTTTGGTATTTTTGATATAAAGATGCAAAGTAAAAAGTAAAGGCAAAGTAAATAACAAAACAATATAAAAGTGATGGAGATTGATATGATGAGAATAGACCCAGGGGCCATAGGTTTCACTAGTGGCTTCTCTCAAGAGCATAAGTATTCTATGGTGGGTGAACAAATTACTGTTGAGCAATTGATAGAATTGTGCATAATTATGAGAATATCTAGGCATGATCATGTATATAGGCACCACGTCCGTGACAAGTAGATCGAAACAATTCTGCATCTACTACTATTACTCCACTCATCGACCGCTATCCAGCATGCATCTAGAGTATTAAGTTAAAAACAGAGTAACGCTTTAAGCAAGATGACATGATGTAGAGAGATAAATTCATGCAATATGAAATAAACCCCATCTTGTTATCCTCGATGGCAACAATACAATACGTGCCTTGTTGCCCCTTCTGTCACTGGGTAAGGACACCGCAAGATTGAACCCAAAGCTAAGCACTTCTCCCATGGCAAGAACTACCAATCTAGTTGGCCAAACCAAACGGATAATTCGAAGAGACTTGCAAAGATAACCAATCATGCATAAAATAATTCAAAGAAGATTCAAATATTGTTCATAGATAGACTTGATCATAAACCCACAATTCATCGATCTCAACAAACACACCGCAAAAAGAAGATTACATCGAATAGATCTCCACAAGAGAGGGGGAGAACTTTGTATTGAGATTCAAAGAGAGAGAAGAAGCCATCCAGCTACTAACTATGGACCCGAAGGTCTGAGGTAAACTACTCACACTTCATCGGAGAGGATATGATGATGTAGAAGCCCTCCGTGATGACAGCCCTCTTCCGGCGGAGCTCCGGAACAGGCCCCAAGATGGGATCTCGTGGATACAGAAAGTTGCGGCGGTGGAATTAGGTTTTTGGCTCCTGTTCTGATCGTTTGGTGGTACGTGTGTATATATAGGAGGAAGGAGTACGTCCGTGGAGCACCGAAGGGCTCACGAGGCAGGGGCGCGCCCTAGGGGGGCGCCCCCCACCCTCGTGACCTCCTCTTTGATCCCTTGCAGTAGGGTCCAAGTCTCCTGGATCATGTTCGGTGAAAAAATCACGTTTCCGAAGATTTTATTCCGTTTGGACTCCGTTTGCTATTTTGTTTATCCGAAACACTGAAATAGGCAAAAAAACAGCAATTCTGGGCTGGACCTCCGGTTAATAGGTTAGTCCCAAAAATAATATAAAAATAGAAAATAAAGCCCAATATAGTCCAAAACAGTAGATAATATAGCATGGAGCAATCAAAAATTATAGATGCGTTGGAGACGTATCAGGTACTTATACATGTATGTAAAATTATTAGAAGATAATTTTGATGACATGCACTTCAACTCAGATATTTGCTTATTGAAGTAAAAAAATGATCAAATACAGATAAGAAATCATGATATTCTAAATCTGACTAATTTCATATGAAGATCCTTTGAATCAAAGAGGTGGCTAAACAGCGAAAGGAAACAAATGAAAACCAATGTATTTCTTTGTGTACTCCATTGTCAGCATTCATGAGGTCCTATAAATTAGCAGCCGATCTTTGTGTTTCCGCTCAGCCTGGCTGGGAGCCCGATTTTGCATCAGTCAGGTCTGGCCCAGTGAGACATGCAGCCTACCAAACATGGAGAAAATTGTATGGTGGATGCGATGCAGGTGCAAGCCAAGGAACCAAACATGCCCTAGATCTCCATATGAGTAATTTATGAATCTCTCCTTATTATCAATTCAGGTAGTTTTAGGGGTTTGGGGGATTTCAAAATCGGTTAGGGTTCACCTTAGATTGCATCAAAGACTATCTTTAGATGCTTTAATCGACCTCGTGTCACAGTTTTATTAATTTTCGGAGATCTATAACTTTAAAATATTAAATCTAAAAAATAAGTGGCTTTCGATAACATCAATACTCACAAAGGGCATCGTGATTATCTTTATTAATTTAGGAAAATAGCCATACCATCCACGAGAGTTTTTGAGAGAAAATCAATGGGCATCGATGAAGCTATTGCTGATTCGTCGTCGGCTCCGACTCTTACTAAGAAAACAGAAAATTGGAGAGAGAAAAAGTGGATATTGCACAGGAGAATCTGACCAAGAAAATCTCTATCTAATAATAAAAGGGCTATTGCTTCTGGCGATACGTCATGTAATTTACCATATAAGTTGAAAAAAATACCCATCAATTCCACCCGTAAGTCAAAATCGTTTTTTTCTTAAGTTGCCTCCACTGGCTTTTAGTTCATGTACATCTATGTCCTAAAACATCACAAGTGAACAACCCGCTAACTGTCAAGCGTTTCAATCCCCCCTACTCCCTGTTTTCTGTTTTTTTCCTCTTCTAACTGGCAAGCGGTTCGATTCCCCTACTCTCTATTTTCTGTTTTTTTCTCTTCTAATGAGTAGGTGGGCCGCACAGTGTCACAGTTCGACCCAGCCTCTCTGTTTAACTTTTCTTTTTTTGGACATTTAAGTATTTTTAAAATAATCATATTTTTTCAAAAATTAACACCAAATTTAACTTGTTATTTATGGAAATCGCTTAGAAAAATGTGTAGATTTCAAAAATGCTTTTTCCTCAGAAATCTTACATGTTAATCATTTCAAAAAAGTTAATACTTTTTCTTATATGTGGTATTTTAAAATGTCTATTATATATTTTTCCTACCCATTTAAATTAACTAGATAGGATAGTACAATGTCACAATTCAGCCTGGCTTCTTTGTTTAACTTTTCTACTTTTTGACACATTCAATTACTTTTTAAAATATTCATATCTTTCAAGAATTAACACCAAATTTAACATGTTATTTATGAAAATCGCTCAGAAAAAATGTGTAGATTCCAAAAATGCTATTATCTTACATGTTAATCATTTAAGAAAAATAGTACTTTTTCTTATATGTGGTAATTCGAAAATGTCAATTATATATGTTTTCCACTCATTTAAATTGACTAGATAAGATAGTTAGATGCTCTCACAAAATATATTATTTGGTGCCTAGCTTTCGCTCCTTTTTTTTAAAAAAAAACTACTAGCTAGCTTTTGTTCTTTTTCAAAGAAAAACTACTAGCTAGCTTAGTGATATATATGTACGTGTAGAAATATATGTCTACATGTCGTTGTGTATGTAAAGCAGTTGATGGTCGGCTACAAATGACATGGACTAAAAAGGAATAATGTCCGATTCGCGCGCGCGCGGGGGGGAGGGGGCGCAAGGGAGGTAGGGCCTGGAGTTTGCACAAGCCGTGACATCAGACGGTGATTGGAAGGGCAGGAGGTCTCGACCAGATATCAATCATGATCTTGCCTAACACAAACAAACATGTTTTGCTTGCTCCCACCGTTACTCCAGATTAATCTACTTGATGTTATTGTTACTATTAAATTTGTTCATAATATTATTTATTTTTAATAAGCTGAAGTAAGTTGACTCGGGACCAAATCTCATGTTTCAAATTGACATCCTG
This sequence comes from Triticum aestivum, assembly GCF_018294505.1. Classification (NCBI taxonomy): domain Eukaryota; kingdom Viridiplantae; phylum Streptophyta; class Magnoliopsida; order Poales; family Poaceae; genus Triticum; species Triticum aestivum. The sequence continues at coordinate 563,518,087 of NC_057800.1, forward strand.
AGAAATCCTACCCTCAGTTGATTCATTGTTCGACATGTTGTTCATTGTTTTGGAAGCTCACTGCGCCGAATGACCACTGGTTGTGATGTTAAAACAGAGGGCATGGACTTGTGAAGAGTGGTGAGAATGCTTATGATATTAGAGACGTGTGTTATTGTTTGATCTCCCGCACATTTACAGGTAGTATAAATCTAAGTTCTTCTCCAAAGAAATTATAAATCAAGTAGCACAACCATATATCAGAAAAACAACGCCGCAGAGTCTCAAAAGGCGACCAGCCACGAAACCAACTGAAGTCTGAGCTCTGGCACCCTCAATCTGTACGGACTAGAGTCATGAATCGACGCTCGCGCCGCAGAGGCAAGCGCGGGCGCACGAGCCCGGACCCCCCAGCGAAGCGCCGCCGCGGCCCGCTGGAGTCGATGCCCGGCGAGCTGGAGGCCGCTCCAGCTCCAGCGCCGTCCGTAGTGATGGTCGCCGGGCTGCCGCCCGGGTGCGGGGTGATAGAGCTAAAGTCGCGCCTGGAGGCGTACGGCCCCGTCGCGCGCACTCGCATAGACGCAGCCGCGGCCACCGGGCACGTCTCCTTCCGCTCCGCTGCCGCTGCCACGGCCGCCATTGCCGCTTCCCTCGACCCCGAGTGCGGCATCACCATCGGATCCAAGAAGGTAAAGATCTACGTTTGCTGAAGCGTGATGTCGCAGTTGCTGGATTCAGCATCAGGGGAGCCAATTTTTTGCTAGATTCGGGCCAATGCTAACTTGCTGTACATCTAGCAAGATCCGGTTAAGGTTCCAGCCTTCTTTTACTTGTAGTGCCAAAACAGCTGGATTTGTTGAGGTGCAAACCAGCTAGTTGATGGTGAATGCGTGAATTTCCCTGATGCCTCTAACAAGGCTAGACCAGGCATTGGTAGTCCATTACCCCTTTTAGGTTCATATTATGTTGGTAGGTTTTAGCTCAGTTCAGACATGTCAAACCCAATCTGGTTGTTCACTTTTGTCATTCACTTGGTAGTTTAATTTTTATTTACCCAAGCATTCTAGATTTTCGTAATCTAATCAATTTGCATACTCATTATCTCTGCAAAGTTGATTGACTATTTGATATGTTGTGCTTCATAGCAGTAACAATAACTGATTAAAATGGCAGGACTTGCAAAATTGAATACAGACCAGAATTAAGCATTTATATCTGTGATATACTGCTTGACATCACCCAATAGACTCTGTTGATCTCTGTGAGATTCTTGCTCAATTCATATGAAGCGTATGGGTGTGGGTTTCAGATGTATACTGTGTCTTGCTTTCACTTTATTCGCCAACCTTTGGTACTCAGATTGGTGTTTCTTTCGTTTGATACAGGTTTTAGTTGTACAGGCAAGTGAGGCGCCAAACAATTCGACAAGCGTAGTTCAATCAGACCCAGCGGATGCGAGTAACAATTTTGTGAGTGATGCTTTGGCCATCCCAAGCTCCAGAATAGCTCCAGAAGCAATCCACAAAGCGCGAGAAATAGTCGCTTATGATGATCTGTTCTGATAGGCGTTCTTCCTCTAGATAAGGGAGAAATCAGTGTGCTGTTGTGCAATATTAGGGTCTTTAGGTGTCTAACTGTAACCGAGGTATCTCCTATCTTGTGATGTTGCACTGTAGGCTGCAACTAATTGCTTGTCTTCATCATTGAACCTATGTGTAGATCAAGCAGTGTCGTACTATGTGAGTTTTCACTGAATTAATTTACTACCATGCAAATCAGGCATTATACATGATTACATTCGTACTAGAAACAAAGTGATGTAGGCAAAAAAGAAACCAGAAAGCAACTCCTGGTTAACCAAAATTGTGTTCTCGACCAGCATAAAAAGTAGCAACAATAAAATTTAAAGGGCACATCATCTGTACTCCATGTATATCCTGGAAGAAATGGTATCAAATAGTTAGCCTATACACACAAGCTATTATTTACACATTAGTATCTGGGAAATGAGCAAGTTCCTTTCTCAGTGTGGGCGAGATTCTTTCTGCAGCATGATGTCATTGGACCTTGCCAGCATTTTCACTGAATGGCTTGCCTCATCTTGGTGATAGTTGGGTGCTTTATCAACTTCAGTCTGTTGGTACACCACTTACTTGAGCTCTTTCAAATGGTGACTTTACTGACTCAGAACACATTGCAGCTGAACTGAGCAATTATGTGCTATTCTTGAAGCTTCTTGCCTTCCTTTTGGGGTACCACTCAGCATGTCTCACTAATGTTGCTACAAATTTTTAAAATAAAGAAAGTTAAGGAGAATCCCAAGTAGTAATCTGTGTGCTGGTAAGATAAACGAAGACGTAAATTCTAGGCCAATGTCACAACAGGTTAAATACAAGGTATAGCCAAAATGCATCATTTGTTGAAAGAGGAGAATAGCCTTGTAATAATATCTGCCTGCCCAATTATTCATAGGATAGTGTTGATATGACTGGTTGATTACTGTCAGAAGTAACCAACGTTCTACACAGATAGATTGGTCAAAAAAAGCAGACATAATTCTAACATTATCTTGGTCGCATCTTCATACTCTTTTTGGATTATGAAGCTCAAGAACAGCATGCCATAGTGCACTAAGGTTATTAAGACAAAATGTGTGCACTTCATCAAATGAAAGCAAGGGAATAAAAGACAAAGAGACAGGAAAGGAAGGTTTTATCCACTAGCAACAATATTGATAATAGGAACAGGGATAGAGATTAACCCGTCTTGCTCCTTGCGATTTGATATCTTCACAAAAGCGGACTGCCAAACATTGAGAATGAGTAGCTGGGGGGAAATCTTCAGCTGGCATTGCAAATGGGCGGGTCATTTTATCAAATTTGTCTAAGGTGAGATATGAACCAACTTCTTGCAATTGCTCCGGTTCCATAATTTGCATTGTGTGGTCATCAGGTAGAAAACAATCTGTGTTAGTTGCACTCTGCATGGAGAAATTTTAAGAAACATGTGAATTAAAGAGTAATGCATTCATTAAGAACAAATTCATGTTAATCAACCAAAATCACCTCTAAGCAACTTATATCTGCGCCACGACTATATGTCATCTCTATACGGAACCTCTTTGGATCTTCCAAAGGCACCTGTAATAGTAGTGCCAATTAAAGAAAAGAAACAACATTGCTTCATGTTAGATATGTTTCTTGCATGTCCTAATTGTTCCAGAAAATCAGTTCATGACTTCGAGGTGGTATAAGCCTCAAAACTTATAAGACAGAATCAGAGATATTATTTATCTAAAATATTGCCATGGAATGAATCCTAAAAGCATTAAAAGCACCTGTATGAAACTGATGTAGTTGCTGGCATGCTGTTCTCCATTATTATAATTAATATGGGTGCAACTAGATTGCTTAAAGAAGCAGTGCCGCAACCCCACTATTAATGCTTCTCCGTATCAGGGATTTTGAGGATTAAATTCACGGAAACAAATACTTAATATTCCCCCAATATCAAGATACTGAAACTAAATCTGGAACAGATGTAGAAGATTTATCTGTATTTCAATTGGTCATGCTTTATGTTTTTTCCTGGCATGATGCTGGCAAGTTGGGTTCCAAACTTGTTTATACCAAGAGATGGAAACTACATCAGCTATTTACTGCAGGTTTCACAAGTTTGTATCAATTTGATAGCAATTATACTGCACCAAGTAACATGTAAGAAAACAAGTGTATTTACACATTTAATAGTAGATCCTTTTCTAAAAAATAAAAGATAAAGACAGTAATAATTGTACTGTTTGCTTTTCGTTGGTGAAGTTAGTAACAAACACTGCAAAGGTACGATGATCCATCACACATGGTTAAGGGAATTTTAATACCTCCGTATTCTCAAACATACGCAACACAATGTAACTCATGTAGTCAAGTTCCTTTGTTTTAAATAGATGATCTGAAGCATTTTTGCAGATAAGACTCTCTTCTCCATTCAGAGACTCGTCCAAATAGCAGTATCGAAGTACGTTCATTAGAGAATGTATATGTGATTCCTACAAGAAGAGAAGAACAAAATCTTGAGTCGCTTCTGAGGAGAAAACGAGTGAACAAGAAAACTACTCCAGGATACACTTAATTTATTGAGAATGTAAAAAATGAGCATGATTGATATTTCATGCTCTATGATGTCATAACACGAGAAAGCACAAATGAACAAAAAAATCTTGCAAAAAAGAAATAAAGGTTGAAGATCATCTACATACCGATGTAAAATAGAGCCTTGTTCGAACACGTCTCTCGGGATCCATCACATTTGCATATCTGCAGGAAGATTATTTGCTTATCTGTTTGTATCATTCAGAAGTCAAAATGACTGGAATTCTTGGTAAGTTACTTACTTCGGATCTAAGCAGTATTTTGTTTCTTTATGGGAATCTAGATCAACTGACTTCTCGTCTGTGCTAGATCCTTCAAAACCCTCATTCCTAACACTATCATGGTAACACCTCTCCTTACGTTTTGTAGAAGATACTACTATTGGATCATGTCGTGTACTAGATTCAGCAGCTACCTCGGTAATCTCTCGTCTGGTGTTGTGCAGGTCAATCAGTATCTTGCCCAATAAACGGCGTGCTATCTGCAGAAATGGACAGAAGAAATAGAACGTGATGATTTTTACCACGAAACAAAGGGGAAAACACCCTAGCGTTGAGTAGTAGAATGTCTGCGGATTGTCCACAAGTTATCAGTTTATTTATATTCAGCATCCTCCCTGTCTAAATAACTTTATCTTCTTATTTACAATAAATACTGCATAATGAGCAATTGAATATACAACTATACAAGATACGTCACATTGAACAAACCCAACTTACAGAATCAATTCAAAAGACAATACCTTTGAACCTATTTTGAGTTTTTGTTTCGGATTTATCCCGTACTCGTTTGGAATGACACCATCAGCTAGCAACTGAGTGAAATAGTAACACAACAAAATAATTAGAAATGTAGAGCAGAAAATTTCAGAAAACAAAAATATTGGGCTGAAAATGGATCGAGAGATAGCACTGGAATGAGGAAACATCAAATTGAAGAGTACGTTTCGTAAGACTAGGCATACTTTCATCAAACTATCAAAATACTACACTTCTCATATTTTGTTTCACAAAAATGACACTCTTTTTGTCACACTGTATGCCAAAAAATCAAGGACTGAGGACTTCTTGGGCCCGGATAGCTCCAGCACCGAATAAAATGATCAACAGCGGGGAGTATTGCATCTATCAACTCTGTTTTATTTTGGGGATGAGAAACATGCTCGGTTTACCTGAGATACTTTGAAGAGATCATGCAGACCATTAAGATTTAGATGTGAGTTATGCAGAAGGTCATACCTGTCATGTACAGTATTATTAGAAAATAATGACAGATCAGCTTAAAGGTGATGTGCAGAAATGAAGAACCACCATCTTCTTCAGATGCATCATGCCATTTTGAATAAGCACAGGAAGCTTTGAATATAAGAAATAAAATATTTAAAGAAAAATAATGCACACAGCAGATGCACACAGGCACCGGAAAGCAATCAGCAAAAAAGGCAAAACAGTGTTGGTACGGTGATATTTCTTTCTCTTTGTGATACCTCCATTTGAAATTTGAAGTGATCCACCAGAGCAGCATATATAACACTAATCAAGGCTAAAAAGACCTGCAGGTAAGCTCAGATCTTCTCCGGGACTTGGGCAGAGTATGAGATCAGAAATTTATTGTCCTATGACCCTTCAGTGAACTCACTATTCTTGTTAAAGTAGGTCTTTGTACCAAATGACGCCTACATGAGGCAAGTAACTCATTATTCTTGTTGAAGTAGGTCTATTGCTGAGCATGGAAAATAGACAGTGACAGCAAAAGATCAACTAAGTTGTCAGACACCAAAAAGTTGTTGGCTATGATTTTCCATAGCACTTCTATTCGATCTTTATCAGAAAATAAAGGCCAGCTGTTTGCCTTTTTTATAGCTGTTTCCCAGATTTAGTTGGAAGAGGAACATGGAAAATTATATCACTGCTAGTTTTCAGGAAAGATGCAGGGTGTTACCATCTTGCAAGCTCATTATAAAAGACAACTTTGAATGGGTCTGGCAGTAATTTCCAGAGATCTTACAGAAGAGTATATGAAAACATATATTCAGCTCTTCTGTAAAGACAAAACCCAAACAGAAGTAAGAATCTGAGGGATAGACTGTTACCTACTTGCAAGAGTCATATATATCGGGAATCTGTGTAGTGTCAAAGCGCCTGCATTATAGAGAGAATTCTGACAATGGTTACACAAGGCTGCATTTCCTTAAGAGGACTTCTAAACGGGCAAGCACTCGATAAGAATGTTAAAGCTGGGAGGCATACTTTTTCCTTTCATTGTAGAGATCCCTCTCTAGTTTCTTCCAACGAGCAAACATCAAAAGGAAGCTTTCGCTGCCACAAGGCAATCCAGCAGCGATGCGGTCCATGTCAATTTCTGTTCTCCATAGTGCCTTCGCTTGATCATAAGGATGATTAGGTGAGTCACTATCGGTTGCAACCTCCTCATTTTCATCATCAGAGAGCCGCTTCACTTGTGAAGTTATTTCTTTTGTTAACTCAGCCTGATCAGAGAGGGACAACTTAGTTACTACCATTATAATTGACATATTAGAGTGTGTTGAAGATATTGCTGGATGTTTTAAGTGAGAAGAATGAGCAATAGTTTTGGCATTCTCTGGGGCATTCGCGATTCATGGCAATTGAAGCGAGAAATAGAGAAGAAGTAGCACATTTGTGTGGAACCTGTGGCCGACATGGCAAAACACAAAATTTCAACCAGTTTTCGGGATACCATGCACCAGTTTTGACAGTAGCCCGGTTTGGAGTAAAGGGTTTGTTCCCGACTCGAACAAGAGCTTTTATTTTGGAAAGGGTGGGGGAATCAAGTCACTCTTGTATAAAAAGTATAAATCTAGAATTCAAGGGAAATGAAAGAAGATATCTAATGGATTTACCAAATCTGTTAGAAGCTGAGCAGCATTTGTAGACACATCAGCCCCATCAACCATCCATGGAAACCCCGCAGGATCACCACCATTTGCAACTTTTGAAGAGATGATAATATCATGCAACTGAGCCTGCAGTGAACGGGCATTTTAGAAACATTGGACTCAATCTCAACATGAAATGTTTATTTATGAGCAAAATATATCCAAGATCATAAGCACAGGATAGTCTCACTGAGGCTTATATTTGCACAATTGGTTCAATTTCCTTCTAACAGCTAATCGTTTTACTTCATTCAGTTCTAAATATCATCTATAGTTTTCACTCTCTAATTTCTTAGTGCGATCGAGTTTTTGGGTATTATGAGTTATCCCCCCCCCCCCCCCCCCCCCCCCCCCCCCCCCCCACACACACACACACCCACACCCACACCCACAAAAAAAAGGGTATTATGAGTTTATATTGGTTCCCGTGGCAAAACTTATTTGAAGTTTCAAACTAATATTTACTATAGTTATGGTATTGGCATCTGAAGCATACCTTTGCTTCACTTATCTCAATAGTACCATCCTGCAGTCCATCAAGCATAGACGAGTCCTTACTCACTAGTGAAACCTGGACATATCACAATCCAGTGAATAGCAGTTCTGCTTTGCTTCAACTGACATATATATAGTATTGAAGAGGAACAGACCAGGATTGGTGTTAAGTCCCCTTCCAAATCAAGAAGACCCTTTGCGAAAGCCGCGGCAGACATCTACAATAAATCAATTAGCAAATATGGAAGCAACCAATCCAAAATTACCAATACATGCAGAATGACATAACAACAGTAAAGACTGGGAAATGTCCTTCCCAATGCCTAAAACAGTTGGGTTCAATGGAACAACCTTACAACCGTATGAAAGATCAACCAATTTATAATAGGATAATGCTACTCCCTCCATTTTTTTTACAAGGCCAGTACGTTTTTCGTGTCAAACTTTGAGTTATAATTTGGCCAACAAAATATGAATTATATGTCATTAAAAATATATCATCGGAAAGTTCTTTGAAATGTGCATCCAATGAAATAGTTCTTTATGGCATATAACTCAATTTTTGTAGGTAAAATTAATGGTCAAAGTTAGACATAAAAATATGAAGTGGCCTTGTATAAGGGAATGGATGGAGTACTATTTTGGGTGTCCCAGTGACAGGCAGTGGAATTAGAAGAGTTGCGAGTAAATAATGAATCATGTCATGTGGACATGCATTTTCTCCCAAAACTGTACGCCGGGGGGGGGGGGGGGGGGGGAGCAGTTATTTTATTAATAAAGTAAGCGAGATGTTTATTCTTTCGAAGAGAGTATGCATGATTTTATTTTAGAAAATGGAAGCTTCATTATCACTGGCCTGCATGCAGGTTTTGGTTTCCGTTCCGAAATCCTAAAACCTGCTATGGACCATGACATACTTTGATAACACAGGATTGCAAGAAGAATACTACGGTTTACCTGGACACGGCCTTCATCTGAACTATATATTTTCAGATCATGCCTATATGTACTGTGCAGGCGAAGCAATCCTGGTCCTTCACCTAAGTGAACCAAATTTGTAAAAATCAACACAACATTCACAGGCATTAACTGTTTAGTCCATTCAGATGATTCACAAAACACTTGAGAGCCGCTGTCTAGTGAAGTCTGAACAGAAATAAGAGCCAAATTAACAAAGAAAAAAAAGGATATACTTAGGGTACCAAAGATCAAGAATGGGAATTAAAAAAAGATCAAGAACGGGAATAAGCGCGATCAAGAATGTGGTCCACATGGCGAGGGCACAACAGCAAGGTCTTTTATCCGGAATCCAGTGACATAGTGTATGTGTTAGATGAGTTCAAAGCAGAATCTGAGCATTCGGCAGTTGCTTTCACTCATCGGTCGCATGATCCCCTGTGAGGTTTACCCTCTAGTCTGTGTTGTTTAGGACTTTTTTGTGTTTATTTCATTTTCAAGATGCTTTTTGCGGTCTTCTATATGACTATGCTTTTCTGCTTAATGATAAGATGTGCAAAACTTTTGCACGTTCTCTAAGGATATGAATGGACATGAGACAATGGAGTATGACCATATAAGCAGAGTCAACAATCTGACCAGCAGAAAGGAGCTGCATGGTAAATTGAGGAACATGAGCAACAGAAGGAACATGAAAAGATGAAGTTCTAAGAGTGCTTTTCTTAATGGTGAGGAGGTCCACATATACCCAACCCAACACCTAGGTATTTTGTTCCTGAGGGCATGGTATGTCATCTTCGCCGTTCTCCTTATGGCCTTAAGCAAGCCCTTTATGCTTGGTTTGAGCGTCTCACCTCTGGTCACTGCTGGGTATTTAGTGAGTGATCATGATCCTCCACTCTTGTCCACCATTTGTCCCGAGGTCGGACTCGTCTTCTTCTATAGGTGCAATCGGCCTTGCTAGTGACCTTATGAAGCATGAGCTCGCATAGCATACTGGCGTTGATGTTTCCTTCTTGCGATTCCATGTGCAACAGCTGTTTACTCTTTAGTATGTGCCTTCCTGGCTTCTGTTTTGTGGATTTTTCACTAAGGCCCAAATTAGAGCACAACACAAGTTTTACACCTCCAAACAGTGTTGTTCATCCACCATGAGTTTTGAGAGGGGGAGAGAGAAAACTGTGAGTTCTTTTTGGCGTATTTAACACACTACGTGCGTGTATATATCAACATATGGCCTCATGGAAATACAAGCTGCAAATTTCCTCACCTTCTTGATGACATGATTGTAGGAGATGTGCCCTAGAGGCAGTAATATCAGTTATTTTGTATCTCCTGGTTTGTAATGAAGGTTTATGTTCCATGCTATAACTGCAATGATTCTCGAGTCTGCAAATAAAACGAGGCTTGGAGGGAAACTCATGTGCACGTGTGGGATAATAAACGGTAAAATGTATTCCTAGTCAAGCCTCTATGACTGGCTCAAGTATTGCATGATGATCCTGTTTTCCTGATCATGGGCATGACTATGCCGGCAATTTTGAGGGCACAATTATTAGTAGAACACTTGTGTTGTATCGACCCAATTTGATGTTATGCTATGAGATACATTCGTCACAAGTTAATGGTTAATAACACAGAGAAGTCAATGTTTGCATAATTCCTTAGACCATGAGAGTATCGAGTTCCTTCATACTTGCTTCGTGAACTTTGGGGTATGTTAAACGTCATCCGTAACTGGGTGGCTATTACGGCGGCTTACGGGTTCACGGAAAAGTATGGCAAGTAACGAGATAGCTCAAGATTGGGATTTGCTCCTCCGACGATGGAGAGATATACTCGGGCCCTCTCGGTGTAACGGTATCCATCATCGTCTGGCCAGACACATTGTGATTTGATCACTGGGATGCCGGAACACGGAAACGAGAAAAGAGAACAAAACCGGTAACGAGGTAACTTGCATGGTGGACAAAATTGTTGATCCACAGGAATGCAATAAATCTCACCTCGGGTGTTTGTGACATATCGTGAAGCAACAGGAATAGCTCAAGGCAACTGGAGGTTCACTCGAATATTCATTCGTGTGGGTATAGGGGTCAATACGGGTGTCCACGGCTCCGATGTTGATCATTGATCGGAAGAGGTTCCAGGTCATGTCTATACTTCACCGAACCTATAGGGTCACACGCTTAAGGGTCATCTATCTGTTGAATACTAGACAGGGAGTCTGAGAGAAAATCACCGAAAAAGTTTCGGACACCGGAAAAGTTTCGGACAGCGGAATCGTACCGCAGAGAGAGGTCATCGGATGAGTTTCAATGATACCGAAAAGTTGTTTCGGGATATGCCATTAAGTCAAATTGGTTCCGGCAAATGCCTGATAATTTTTAGAGGGTGCCAGAATCATTCTGGAAGCTTTTTGGAATTTTCTGAGATAAAAACCGGAAATGTTCGGAGCTGCCGGAGCCACTTCAGATGCGTTTCGCAGATGAAAATCACTAAAACCGGAATTGTTTCGAAACGCGTTGAAAATTATTATGGTGGGTACTGGAAATGTTCTAAGCCCACATAAATATTTTCAGTTCGAACGGACACTGAAAAATGTCGTCGTGAATAGTGAAAGTGCTTTTTGGGATATTTTATGGTGAGTCACCTTTTGGGATATTTCCAAAAGGCTTCTAGAAGGGCTTGGGGGCCAAGCATGCTCCTCATGGGGGCCCCCCAAGGGGGTTGGCCGGCCACATGTGTGGGGCTCCATGGAGCTCCACTTCCCTCCCCATTATGCCCTTCATGTGTGACATTTGCATGGGCATTTTGGGTTTTTGTGAGCCATCCCTACCCCTTGGCTTTCCTATAAATAGAGGAGGAGTGGGCAGCCCAAAGCTCATCCCCTTGCTCTCATACACATGCCATGCATTATCTGACTTCTTCTCTCCCTCCCACGAAAAGAGTTTCGTACAGCCGTAAGGCTGTCTGGGTTCCGGCGGGAACTAGTTCTGGACGGCGAAGCCCTGCCGGATAGCTGGCACCGTATGTGTGCAACCCCGTAGAGAGGTCGTAGTTTCGGTCTTTTGCCCGAGGGGCTGTTCGAGTGTCCTCCCGAAGGGCTGTCCGAGTCTCCGTTCGAGTTTCGAGGGTCCTCCCGAAGGGTTGTCCGCGACATCGTCCGGGGGACTGTCCGACCGCCTCCCGAAGGGCTGTCCGGCGAGGGAGTACATCCTTGCGGTTGGGAGGTTGTAAATCCTAGCTGCGGGGATCTGCACCAACGATCTCCACCGACTCTTCTTCCGCTGCGCTTCGAGTCGGTACGGAACAGATCAAACCTTGTATGCAGTCTCCATAGTGGTCCTGGGCATGCTCGCTATACCGAAAATTTTCGTTTTCTGTCGCGTTCCCCTACAATGATAACTAAAAAAAACTCAACATACAACTTGCATTAAAGTAAATCAACTGAACTGAACCTAAACTGACCAGAAATATTGAAATTTTAGCCAAAGCCAAAGCTGCGCACTGAAACTCAAGTGGTAACATTAAGAAAAATTGTTCTAGTGAAAAGTAGAATAATATGGATAGCTTATGGAAAATGTTTAGTTACTCAGTTCACACATGCATTTCAGCTAAATTCGATTATCTCTTTGGCGACTAAAAGAATGATGTGGCAAATAGACAATTTGATATAGCAAATGTACCAAGGTTTATGAAGGCGTACTTGGATACATATTATTTCTGAAATATCTTCCCAGCTCTTCTGCCTGCACAATGAAAAAATGCACATGAAAAATGCATGACAGGAATTTATGTGAGTGAACTTAAAGGAATTCAGGCATGTTAAGGTTGTAGAGATAAAATAGTAACAACTTTATATTTAGAGAACAGTAGGCTCAATATTTGTACACTGGGATACGAAAAGATCGTTGAGCTAACCCAAGAAACATAAGAAATCAATAAAGTAATGCATAACATCCTTAACACCCCAAAATCTTTAGCAAGGTGCCCATTATGTTCATCAAACAATGGCTTAAGAACATAACAGAAACTTGAACATGTGAAGTAGTGCCAACCTGCTTTCTTCCTGCATGGGTTAGAACACCACCATACTTAAGAATCATTAGGGCTTCGCTTGGAACCTCCTCCTCCCCTTCTCCACTACTTTTAGGAATATGGGCCCAGTTTGATGGTTTTAGCTGTACTTTCCTATAGATACCTGAAAAGTGTCCACCCTGAAGGCCACAGGAACTAATATTTAATGTGTGTAAAATTATTGTTTTCTTCAAATACCCAAGGATAGAAAGATGTGCAGAATACATGTGCTAAGCAAAATATACATGTCTAATCATATTCCTGTATACCGCAGCACAAGTGCATTTCAGGACGAGAAACATGGCTAAATAATTTGCCTACTGATGTCCTTGTATTTACATCAACAAAAAGTATCCTTAGAAAATAGTTTCATATTTGAGTTTCATGCAGCATTATAAGCTAGGACAGTATTTTTGTCAAGATAAATCTAACCTCACTGATGACCAGGCTGTTTATGAGTAAATATGACATATGCCGCTGGACCACTTAGCCTCAAGTTTGGGATGGTAGTATCGAATTATAGTTGAACATAAATCTTGGAGAACCAAAGATAACCCTCTAGGTGAAACGAGATTAAGTATAACATCTGTCCACAACCATCGGATGGATATTATAAAAATTGGATTAGAGATTTTGGACGGCTCAGATCAAAAGCATATCAACGAACTCGTGCATTTTTATGTTGGTATACATAATAACAGCAGACATTTCTCTTCCGTTCACATATACATGGAGTCACATTTCTTAGTTCTTGTAGAATCTCGCTAAGTCTACTAAGTTTTCACTATGATTTAGTTCCCACCGTCAACCAAATAATTGTATCTTCAGATCTAATATTTGCATGCTGACATGTATAAAATTCCAGGTTGTTAAGAGAACTGTATGGTGTAAGGATATATCAACTTGTTTGCACCATGACTTCTATGCTTGCTTTCTAGGTAAACAAGGTATACAAAGAGATTATAATCTAAAACATTATCGAGGTCAATCATAATTTATAAATACTTTAACTTTGTTACCTCTTCAAGAACCGCTCTAACTTGCCGTAGCTTCTCTGCATGCTCGACCTCAGCATCACTATCACTTTCACGGCCAGATCTGAAGTTCATAGCAATTTTCTCATCTTTATTGAGGACGCAAAAGAGAACCAATATTAAATAAATTTGATTTATGTTCTAAATATGAGAACAATAAGGTAGTAAAATTATGGTCAGATGCTGTGAAACCTACTTAAGAATTCCACTGGGCTCCCGCTTGGGAGTGTGATGACTTCTTAAGAACACTTTTAACATATTCTATAAGTGGTGTGTATGAAATTTGGTAGCTGTTGTCCAAAATTACCCAATTCAATGGCACAATGTAACAAAACAGAGTAATCCTACAACAACAACATCAAAGGCTTTAGTCCCAAACAAGTCAGGGTAGGCTAGAGCTGAAACCCATAAGATCTCGCAACCAACTCATGGTTCTGGCACATGGATAGCTAGCTTCCACGCACCCCCGTCCATGGCTAGTTCTTTGGTGATATTCCAGTCCTTCAGATCTATCTTTACCGACTCCTCCCATGACATGTTCGGTCTACCCTAACCTCTCTTGACATTATCACCACGCTTTAGCCGTCCGCTATGCACTGGAGCGTCTGGAGGCATGCGCTGAATATGCCAAACCATCTCAGACGATGTTGGACAAGCTTCTCTTGAATCGGTGCTGCCCCAAATATATCCCGTATATCATCATTCCAGACATGATCCTTCCTTGTGTGGTTGCATATCAATCTCAACATGCGCATCTCCGCTACACCTAACTGTTGAACATGTCACCTTTTAGTCGGCCAACACTCAGAGCCATACAATTTGCAAGTCGAATCGCCATTCTCTAGGACCTGCCTTTTAGCTTTTGTGGCACTCTCTTGTCACAGAGAACGTCAGAAGCTTGGCGCTACTTCATCCATCCGGCTTTGATTCCATGGCTCACATCTTCATCGATATCACCATCCTTCTGCAGCATTGATCCCAAATATCTAAAGGTGTCCTTCTGAGGTACTACCTGCCATCAAGGCTAACCTCCTCCTCCTCATGCCTAGTAGTACCGAAACTGCACCTCATGTACTCGGTTTTAGTTCTACTAAGCCTAAAACCTTTTGATTCCAAGGTTTGTCTACATATCTCTAACTTTCTATTAACCCCCGCCCGACTATCAATGACTAGCACCACATCATCCACAAAGAGCATACACCATGGGATATCTCCTTGTATATCCCTTGTGACCTCATCCATCACCAAAGCAAAAATATAAGGGCTCAAAGCTGACCCTTGGTGCAGTTCTATTTTAATCGGGAAGTCATCATTGTCGCCAACATTTGTTCGAACACTTGTCACAACATTATCATACATATCCTTGATGATGATTGTTAGAGTTATATACATATAGCCATGTAACCTTTCGTATTTACCCTATTGTATAAGGGGTTTCCTGCATATATTCCACACCTGTACATGTATATATACTGGCCTATGGCCACCTGGAAATACAAGTTGCATATTTCCTAACATGGTATTAGAGCCAGGTCAATTTTTTTACACGCCGCAACTCGTGTGATTGATCCTCCCGTGGCGCCGCGGCTGCTTCTCTCTCCGCCGTCGACTCCCCACGTCCGCTCCACTCTTTCCTCGATCGAAGCCGCCGACGCGAAGCCGGTCTCCTCTCTGCTCGACACGAAGTCTCCGGGATCGAAGCCACCCGCTTCTTGCCCGACCTCTGCTCGAGCTAGGATTGAAGCCGCTCGGCTCGAAGTTGCCGGGATCGAAGCCGGTTCCGCTCCATCGCTCCTTGCCAACTCCAACTCGTCGCCCGCAGCCCCCGATTGGATCGGCCTACTCCAACTCGTCGCCCGCAGCCCCCGATTGGATCGGCCTGCTCTGCCCCGCCCAGACTTCCGCTCGAGGCCAGATCGAGATTCTGCTTCCGAGGCTCGTCCACTTCTGATTCCTACGGCCTGATCGAGCCTCCTGCCGCTGCTACAGATCGATACTCCTGAACGTCTGCCTTCTATTGATCCAAAAAAAAGGCACGATGTCTCAGTCCTCGGGTTGTGTTGCTGTTCCTCGCTGTCCGTTGATTTTTGATGGTACCAACTACATTGAGTTTATCGGCTTCATGCGCATTCATATGCATGGCCTTCATCTCTGGGGCGTTCTTTCTGGTGTAGTCCCCAGTCCTCCTGTGGCTCCTACTCCGCCGACGCCATTGGTTCTTGCTACCGACGCTGATCAAGCTGCCAAGGATGCAGCTAAGCTGGCTGATGACGCTGTCGTTCTTGCTTATGATGAGCAGGTTCAGACCTATGAGGACGCACTTCAGACTTATCATGCAGATCTGTCTGCTTACACTCAGTGTTCTTGCTTATGATGAGCAGGTTCAGACCTATGAGGACGCACTTCAGACTTATCATGCAGATCTGTCTGCTTACACTCAGTGGCTTGATGATGATGCTCGTGCCGCAGCTATTCTCACTGCTAGTGTTCTGCCTCAGTTTGCCTTTGAGTTTCTCGGCCTCTCTACTGTATTCGAGATGTGGACTCGGCTTCGTCAGCGCTATCAGCCCTCTGGTGATGCCTTATACCTATCTGTGGTTCGTCAGGAGCATGCTCTTCAGCAGGGTGACTCCACTGTTGATGAGTTCTATGCACAGAGTTCTGCTATCTGGCGTCAGCTTGATTCTCTCTGCACTGCTGGTTGTCGTACTTGTCAGTGTTGCCAGGCTGTGCGGGCTAATTTGGAGTTTCATCGTGTCTACGAGTTCTTGTCTCGACTCCGTAAGGAGTTTGAGCCCCGGCGTGCTCAGTTGTTTGCTCGTGGTCGTATCTCCCTCATGGAGGCGCTTTCTAAGATCCGTGCTGAGGAGACTCGCCTCCGTGGCGCTGGTTTACTTGAGGTTCCCTCTGTGCTTGCTACTCGAGTTCCTACTATGCCTGCTGCACCGACTCCTTCCCACTCGCGTGCTCCGCCGCTCTTGCCTACTCCTACGGGTGGTCAGGGTCGGTCTCGTCCTCACTGCGACTACTGGAAGATGGATGGTCATGTTGAGTCTCAATGCTTCCAGAAGAAGAAACACATGCGTAAGGCGCGCTCATCAGCTTCAGGGACTTCTTCTACTTCGACATCTTCAGCCACCGCCTTGACTGAGCAGGATATTCTGCGACTTAAGCGTTTGCTTGCCACTTCAGGTTCTCCTTCGACAGGTACTGCAGGTTCTGTGACTGATGCTTCCCGCACTGAGCAACCACCCTCTACACAGTCAGGTACATCCTTGTGGGTTCTGGACTCCGAAGCTTCTTTTCATATGTCTTCTCATTCTTCCAGTTTGTCCTCTCTTAAATCGCTTGATTTTCCTGTTCATGTACTCACTGTTGATGGTACTCCTCTTTCTGTTGCTAGTCGAGGCAATCTTACCACACCTTCTTACTCTGTTCCTGATGTTGCTCATGTTCCTCAACTTACCATGAATCTTTTTTCTGCCGGTCAACTTACTGATTCTGGTTGTTGCGTCATCCTTGACGTTGACTCTTGTTCTATTCAGGATCGTCGAACGCACACTTTGGTTGGGGCTGGCCCTCGCCGCCGTGACTCTCAGGGTCTTTGGGAGCTAGACTGGCTTCATGTTCCTTCCACTGCCACCACTATCGCTAGTCCATCAGCTTCTGTCGCTTCAGCTACCGATTCCTTCCAGCAGTGGCATCATCGACTTGGTCATCTTTGTGGGTCTCGCTTGTCGTCATTAGTTCGTCGAGGTCTTCTGGGGTCTGTCTCAGGAGATGTCCCTTTAGAGTGTCAGGGCTGTAGACTAGGAATACAGATTCAGTTACCTTACCCTATTAGTGAGTCGGTGTCTCAGCGTCCTTTTGATTTAGCCCATTCTGATGTATGGGGTCCTCTGATGTATGGGGTCCGGCTCCCTTCGCTTTGAAAGGGGGCCATCGATACTATATTATTTTCATAGATGATTTCTCTTGTTAAACTTGGCTTTATTTTATGAGTTCTCGCAGTGAGGTTCTTTCCATCTATAAGCGTTTTGCTGCCATGGTTCACACTCAGTTCTCTTCGCCTATTCGTGTGTTCCGTGCTGACTCCGCTGGCGAGTATATTTCCAAGATGTTGCGTGGTGTTCTTGCTGAGCAGGGCACTCTTCCTCAGTTCTCTTGTCCTGGTGCTCATGCTCAGAATGGCGTGGCTGAGCGAAAGCATCGCCACCTTCTTGAGACGGCTCGTGCGTTGATGATCGCCGCTTCTCTTCCACCTCATTTTTGGGCCGAGGCTATATTCACCTCCACCTATCTCATCAACCTTCAGTTGTCCGCTGCTCTCCAGGGTGGTGTTCCTTTCGAGCGTCTCTGTGATCGTTCTCCTGATTATTCGACGCTTCGCTTGTTTGGTTGTGTTTGCTATGTTCTTCTTGCCCCTCGGGAACGCACCAAACTGACCGCTCAGTCTGTTGAGTGTGTTTTCTTAGGCTATAGTGATGAGCATAAGGGCTATCGTTGTTGGGATCCTATCGGTCGTCGGATGCGTATTTCTCGGGATGTGACTTTTGATGAGTCTCGTCCCTTCTACCCGCGTCCATCTTCCTCGACCTTTTCTGTGGAGGATATCTCTTTCCTCACTTTTCCCGACACACCTATCACTCCAGTTGAGCCCTTGCTCTCCGTCCTGCTCACTCTACTTCTCCACCTCTTGCCGATTTGCCGCCACCATCTCCCACAGTTTCCTTACCTCGCATGTCACTAGATTCTGCACCTTCATCCCCGGTGATTTCTTCGTCTCCACCTCCTGATTCTACCTTGGCTATTCCTCCTAGTATTCTTCCATCTTTGCCTCAGCATTACACTCGTCGTTCACGTACTGTGGATGTTTCTGCCGACATGCCGTCCTCCTCGTCTCAGCCTACCTATGGCTTGCGTCCTCGTCCGCTTCCGCCTGTTGATCGCCTTGGTTTTTCAACTGTTGGTGCTGTCGTTCTTGAGCCGACTTCTTATCGTGAGGCTGTTGTTCATCCTGAATGGCAGTTTGCGATGGCAGAGGAGATTGTTGCTCTTGAACGCACTGGTACATGGGATCTTGTTTCTCTTCCTCCAGGTGTCCGTCCCATCACTTGTAAGTGGGTCTACAAGGTTAAGACTCGCTCCGATGGTTCTCTTGAGCGTTACAAAGCTCGTCTTGTGGCTCGTGGTTCTCAGCAGGAGCATGGTCGTGATTATGATGAGACATTTGCTCATGTGGCCCATATGACCACTATCCGCACACTTCTTGTCGTGGCCTCTGCACGCCACTGGTTTGTATCCCAGCTTGATGTTAAGAATGTCTTTCTTAACGGTGAGCTGCGTGAGGAGGTATACATGCAGCCACCACCTGGGTATTTTATTCCTGATGGCATGGTATGTCGTCTTCGTCGCTCTCTCTATGGCCTTAAGCAAGCCCCTCGCGCCTGGTTTGAGTGTTTTGCCTCTGTGGTGACTGCCGCTGGTTTTTCAGCGAGTGCTCATGATCCAGCATTGTTTGTCCACCTTTCTCCTCGTGGTCGGACTCTTCTTCTTCTCTATGTTGATGACATGATCATCACTGGCGATGACCCCGAGTATATTGCCTTTGTAAAGGCCCATCTTAGTGAGCAGTTTCTTATGTCCGATCTTGGACCTCTTCGCTATTTTCTTGGGATTGAAGTCTCTTCTACCTTTGATGGCTTTTTTATATCCCAGGAAAAGTATATACAGGATCTTGTTCGTGCTGCTCTTACCGATGAGCGCATTGTTGAGACTCCAATGGAGCTCAATGTTCACCTCCGTGATATTGATGGTGACCCCTTGCCTGACCCGACGCGTTATCGTCATCTTGTTGGGAGTCTTGTCTATCTAGCTGTCACTCGTCTGGATATCTCTTATTCGGTTCATATTCTGAGTCAGTTTGTCTCCGCTCCCACTTCGGTTCACTATAGTCACCTCCTTCGTGTTCTCCGATATCTTCGGGGCACGATCTCTCATCGTCTATTCTTTCCTCGCTCCAGTTCGTTACAGCTTCAGGCCTATTCGGATGCTACGTGGGCTAGTGATCCCTCCGATCGCCGTTCACTTTCTGCTTACTGTGTTTTTCTTGGTGGTTCTCTCATTGCCTGGAAGACGAAGAAACAGACTGCAGTTTCCCGTTCGAGTGCAGAGGCTGAGTTACGAGCTATGGCTCTTTTGACGGCAGAGGTGACTTGATTACGGTGGTTACTTCAGGATTTCGGTGTTTCTGTTACTACACCTACTCCGCTCTTGTCTGACAGTACAGGTGCTATTAGCATTGCGCGCGATCCTGTGAAGCATGAGCTCACCAAGCATATTGGTGTTGATGCTTTCTATGTGCACGCTGGTGTGCAGGATCAGGTTATTGCTCTTCAGTATGTGCCTTCTGAGTTACAGTTGGCAGATTTTCTTACGAAGGCCCAGACTAGAGCGCAGCATGGCTTCTACCTCTCCAAACTCAGTGTTGTTCATCCACCATGAGTTTGAGGGGGGGTGTTAGAGTTATATACATATAGCCATGTAACCTTTCATATTTACCCTATTGTATAAGGGGTTTCCTGCATATATTCCACACCTGTACATGTATATATACTGGCCTATGGCCACCTGGAAATACAAGTTGCATATTTCCTAACAATGATGAGCTACACAGAATCCTAACAGAGTAACCCTAACTCTTACAATATTTGATGATGATGAGCTACAAAGAATCCTAACAGAGTAACATGTATCTCTTGCATTTTCCACAGAACTAATGATGTTGAGCACGAATTGGACGGAAAGCAATTATAATGTAAACATATTTAAAATAGATCTTGGTGGGGGTATAGGGATCGTTTAGAGCTCCATAAACCATAAAAGTGGAGCAACCTTGAGATTCCAGAAAGTTACCTAGCACGTGGTACAAGGATTCTTGTTGCATCTAACAGATCTTGCAGTTGCAAGGCACTTTTAAGCTTCGCCTGCGTAATTATAACAACAGATTTTTTGTCAAGCAGCGAAGATACAAAGGATTTGAATAGAACCAAATAAAATTAACATAATTTTCTCACCTCCGCATGGGCCTTTCCGCCATTGTATTTCAGCATCAATTTTAAAAGCTTCTCTTGAGTTATTTTCAGCTTTACCTTCTGCTTTGGTGTGCGATCCCCACTTGCATAATTTGCAGTATCAGAAAGCAGCTTCATGGTAAAAACAAATTGAGAATCTTAATAATTATCCTTACTGGCGTATAACAGCTATGACACAGCGCAACTCTTCTGATTGCGTGGGTATGCCCACAGTTCCCAGTTCTCGATTTCTTACAGCATCTGATGGTTGCGCTGGCTCACTGATTCTCCATGGAAGATGGGCAGGAATGGTATAAATATGTGGAGCTTTCTCATCAAGAAACATTTTCCTCAGAATGCATGCAGCATCATCATAGTACCTGGAATTATGAAAGCATTCGCCATCTAAATAAGATATACAAAGGACTTCTGGGCTCTGACCATACTAATACATGAAAATTTTAGAATGGTCGTTGTCACCAGAAAGATGCTTACTTGTATGAGCTTTTCACAAAACTCCAGCCATTCACATCACATACATAAGATCTTGCCTCCCCCAGGTCACACCTTAGAAGATCAAAGCCACATACCTACACACAAAAAAGGGATATGTAACATGGGGATGCTACGTAAGTGCGTGGTTGGAAATTTCAGATAGCTTCAGTCTGGGCTCTGCTCATTTGGAGATTGGCTCAAGCAATGACGAGCATAGCTTATATTCTAGATTCTTGTCCAGTTAAAGTTCAACCATAGAAGACCATATGAGGAAGTGCACTGCTCAAGGAATCGATCATGTTCTGTGGATTTGGTTTGACCTTGTTCAACACCAAGGTCTACCATGGAAAAAAGAGTCTGGACCTTATCAGATTTTACCATTTAACAAATTTGAAGTCAACTGCTGAGACAAGTTCTTACATATTGACACAGGCTTTGGCCTACGTCCTACTCCCAATGTGGCCGTCTCAAGATTAGCCATGAGTGATACCAAGATACACTTTAGACTGATGAAAGAACGATAATTAAGCTAAGCCTATTTCAAATTTCTGGCTGAGTTGCGGCCAAAACTCACCTACTCTGACTTCCACAGCAATCAATTGACATTTGATAACAAACAAATCCAACTGGAATGTTTGAGAAGAGAAAACAAGAATGATCTCGATGTTGGTATCCACTTTTTCTGGTTGTACCCACACTCTAACAGCTCATAATGAATAAAAGAGATATATGCATAGGTTCTGAACGTAGATTTCATCATAGTAGTCATTAAAAGAGAAAAGCATCTTGAATGTACCGCTTGTCTGAAGGCTTGGCAAACATTCCGTGCAATTTGTTTCTCGGTAGGTGTCAGTAAAACAGGATAGCGGACCTTCAAGCAAGATACCAAATACATTATAAGACAAGACAAGAAACGAAGGAACACACCAAGGAAGCAATTTATCACTTTCTCTTTTCTTTAATTGTTCCATCAACATGCCAAAAACACTAGTCTAATAGATATAAAGTAGTGAATCCTAATGAGGCAAGGAAGGGTACCTCTTTTCCATCAGAATTTCTCATGACAACCCCATCTACAACTGGGGATTTACGAGCTTCAGCATGTGCATATCCTGGTCCAATTGTATAAACCTACAACAGAAAGCGCACATTCCCTTTTCAGTTAATAGAAGTAAGAGTGTATCTAACAATATAACTATCTATTGCTGCTTTCCTTAGAAGAAGAAATGTAGCCATTACTACCATATAACTACTTTAGTACTGTGCTGCCATGCAAAATTCTAACAGAATCACTAAATTACCTATACAAGTAGGGATATTGACTACAAGAGTATTTGTGCTGTCACTTCAATTAACAGAGATATATTTAAAATGGACCATATGGGCTAAATCCACAGACCTGTGGTGATACGGTGGGCACTATTGTATTGTGGATGACATATCACAAGAATGATTACAATCTTGGTAATCAGATAGTACTTAAAATCTCTGCAGTCAGTTTGGTGACAAGTGCAGATTAAATATACGGCACCCGAGAACTCGAGGGATAAATTCTCACTGCTTAGTAACTCAATCAAGAAGCTAATGCAGGACCAGATCTGTTTGAGCCTGTTGTGGATGACCGTCTTGTTGCTTAATTTCTTTACATGAAATCTGGGTTAGTGTTTTTATAGCTTATAATAGGGCAAAAAAACACCCTGCATCCATCAAGAAACCATGATGTTGAAGACGGACTTCCTTCGGATGCCAGAATTCAGGGTGAATTTGAACCCCTTTTGGTAATTCTACAGAGATTCTAGGCTCCTTATCATGGTGGGTTTTATGATGCTCAAGTAAATTACAGAGTTTATGACATGTGTTGATGAATGTATCTTTCTATTCAAGTGTCTAAATTATAACCATCAGCAAGTTGTACAAGCCCATTTTTTCACATATTACACAGGAGAGGAAAAATAAAGAAAAAGAGAAAGTGATAAATGCAAGGTGTATCACCTTGACATCTGTTCCTCCTGTAGGCATGAACTCCTCATAAATGTAAGATCCATCTCGCCTCACCTTCCTAACTTCTGGATAAAATTCACTAGATCTGTTGCCAACCTGCATAAATTTGGAGGAATTTTACATCTCATCACTGCATTTGTGTGTGTGTGTGGGGGGGGGGGGGGGGACAACAATATGGACTTGAAGAACATACATGATACCACTATTTGATGAAGAAAAAAATCATACATATGTGTAACCTATGGAATCACAAAAAGAAACTAGATATTATTCACCCATATGAAGCCAAGATATTACTCCCTCCGTCCCAAAATAAGTGTCTCAACTTTGTACACTAAGCTTGAGACACTTATTTTGGGATGGAGGGAGCATTTATGCATTTTATAGGAAATAAGCTAGTTCATTGTAGTGCTCCTGAACTATGCAAGAGTGTCAGCAAGGAATACTGACAGTGTCAATTTAGAAGCAAAAAAGATAAGTAAAGTGTTTAAACAGAAAGCAGATCATTTTCTAGTTAATTATAAGCTTATAACTAATACCGTGTCAGAGTAGGCTCGTTTGTATTTTCTCTAGCTGTAGCCTATTTCAGGCCTGTACAACAAGGCACAGCAGTCATTGCATTTTCTAGAAGTAAAAAAGAATGCTAATACTGTATTAGCTGCTATGGTTTCAACTTGGATTTTCTTGAACATAAAGATTTGATCGCAAATTTCAACCAAGAAGTGTGTGAAATTAATGGTATCAAAACTTTACCTTACGGAACAGTTCTTTCATTCCTCCACCAGCATAGCTAGGATAATATATCATTATATTATGGTCATCTCCTTCATGAATAAAGGTAATCAGGAGCAGAACAGGTTTATTTTAATACTTCTTCACCTTAAATAGGTGACTAGTAGTCAAGAGAACAACAGTTTGACAATGAAATTGCAGTATTGTACATATAACGGAATATGCATGGACGCACCAATACTGGCAACTCACACAAAAAGGCTCCATGCGTCCAGAATTAATTACAGAACAACTAGGCAGTTAGGAAGGGCAGGCTTTTCAGAAAATGGAAGAGCACACTGAACACAAGCATGCAATTTAGAAGTACCATGCCTATAGTAGGTTATAAAATAACAAGAAAAAGTGAACATTTTATCCATCAAACTAATATGTAATATACATACCATGTCAGCAACAATATCTGTGGTAATATTCTAATTTTTTATGGTAGGCAAGTATTGAGCTGAAAGAAAAAGAAACAGCTTCTATTCTTTGTGCAAATCGGTGAAGGGAAAACAACAAATCATGGAAGGACAGGCTGAATATATTAATCAAGAGATATTACCATCGATGGGTTTCTCCACGAAAGGCTTGCAAAAACGCTTTCCATGAATCTCAATAAAATCATCTTGCTCGATAAAGTAGTTTAACTCTTGATTAGGATGCTCTCTTCTGACAACAGCATAAGTAGGGACCGGAACTCCGAACAATTTAAGGTGCTAAACAAGCAAAATACAAATATATCAACATTTAGATCAAGAGAATATATGTTTGAATGTAAGATGAAGAAGCCTTTATGTAATAGGCTACAATCAGAATGC
Organism: Triticum aestivum; assembly: GCF_018294505.1. NCBI lineage: Eukaryota > Viridiplantae > Streptophyta > Magnoliopsida > Poales > Poaceae > Triticum > Triticum aestivum. Next base: position 563,542,861 of record NC_057800.1, read on the forward strand.
ACTGAGTTTTGAGCAAGATCATTTCTTCCCCAAGCATCATAGAATGACACTACTCTATCAAGAAGTAAAAGGATAAACTGTTACAGGACAAGCGTTTTATTGAAATACCGAAGATGGAATAACAAAGTAGACAACCTGGTAGGAACCGGATCCCTACCAGGGCGTGGTCTCAGGTTGTAGAGGTGGAAGGAGGGATGGCGTGGAGGAAGGCGTGGTCGCCGGTGCTGGGGCGCCGTCGTTGCGTGCGCGCGCGCGCGCGCGCGAGAGAGAGAGAGAGAGAGAGAGAGAGAGAGAGAGAGAGCGCAGGGGCGGCGGCTAGGGTTAGGTCTCCCGGCTCCCTAAGGAAGCCGAGCAAATATGATTGCTTCTTGCTTAATCCCAAAACGGGTCCTTACACGAGTTTATATAATCCTCCTAATAAGATAATTGGGCTAAGCCCCTAATAACGATAAGATAAACTGGGCCACAACTAACTAGGCTAAGCCCCTAATATGCCAGTCATAACATCTCTCCCCGCCTGCACAAACAGCTCGTCCTCGAGCTGGAAGGCGGGGAAGATCAACGGTCGCCAAACACCTCCACGTCAACTGGGGCGGCCTGGTCGCCGAGCCCGGCGGTGGCGGGGTCCTCCTCAATGTAGTCTGCAGCCTCCAGGTAGAAGAGTCGTGGGCAGACGTGGCCCGGTACGTAGGGCTCGTCGCAGTTGAAGCACAACCCTTGGCGGCGACGCTCGAGTTGCTCAGCCGGGGTGAGCGGCGGAATGGGCGTGCCGCAGCCGCGGCAAGGGGCGCCGCGGAAGCCTGGGCAAGCCGACCCTGCGCGGTAACTTCCGGCCAGGGTGGCGGCCCAGCGGCCCAGGGCAGTGGCACCTGCTGGATGGCTACCGCGTGACGCTCGAACGCGCGGGCGCAGTACATGGCCGTCTAGAGGTCCTGTGGCCCGCGCATCTCCACGTCCATGAGGATGTGGTCCGGTAGGCCGCCGACAAAGAGCTCAGCCCGCTAACGAGCCGAAACGACAGGGGCGTGGCACGCCAGTGCTTGGAAGCGGTCGGCGAAGTCTTGCACCGAGGTGAGGAACGGAAGACGCCCAAGCTCCGCCGGACGGCTCCCGCGTATAGGCGGACCGAAGCGCAAGAGGCACAAATTGCGGGAGCGCTCCCATGGTGGCATGCCACCCTCGTCCTGGTTGAGGGCGTAGTACCACGTCTGCGCGGCTCCTCGAAGATGATACGAGGCGATCCAGGTGCGGTCGGACGCGAGCGTGCGTTGTCCCCTGAAAAATTGGTCGCATTGGTTGAGCCAATTCAGGGGGTCGACGGTGCCATCGTAGGTCACGAACTCCAGCTTGGAGAATCTCGGCGGCGGTTGGACGTGGACGACGGGCGGGTGCGCTTCGTCAGCACGGAGCGGCGAGGATGACGGGGCTGAGTAGGCGGGCATCAGGGTGCCGCCCTGGAACAGGGGCCCGTCGACGTTGGCGAAGGGCTCGGCGGAGCCCGAGGACCCGCCAAACTGCATGGCCGGGTGCGTCACCGGCGGAGGCAGCACGTGCGGCCCAACCAAGGCCGTCGTGTAGACCGGCTCAAGGGACCCAGCAAGCCAGGCCGGTAACGGAGACGGCGACGGGGGAAACCGGACCTAGTGGATGGGCACCCCCGGGCCCAGGGCCGCGGTCGCCGATGGCGGCGGCTGCAGTTGTTGCCCCTGCCGCATGGTGGAGGTGCCGGGGTTCGTCGCTGGTGGCGGCTGCCACGGCAGCTGCTGCATGGCGGCGGCGGCGGGGGTCGCCGAGGATGGCAGCTGCCACGGCGGCTGCTGCGGCAGCGGGGCGATGGCGAAGGGCACAGGCGGCTGCGGCCCATAGGATCTCCCAAGGAACGTGTAGATGCCCGTGACCGCCTGGGTGAGATCCCGGATGGCAGCCGTCATCTCCTCGGGGGTGAAGACGACGGGGACGGGCGCGGCGGAGGAGAGCGGGGCGCTGGCCATGGTGGCCATCGGGGCGGTCGTCGCGGTCGGCAGCGGGAGGGTCGGGGTGGGCGGCGGCGAGGACATGATCACACCAAAGCTATCTGATACCAAATTGTTATGGTACTGCTAGAAGGAGGGCGTGAAAGGGCCGGCCGGGGGCCTTTTTGCCCATGGCCGGGCAAGAGGGATGGGATTTCCTTCTTGATTCTTGCTTGATTAGATTGATATATCTCCTCCCCTTATATAGAGAAGTTTACTTGACTCCCTAGCAAGGCTTACTTGACCCCTAAGCAAGCGACCCTTATCTCTAATTAACCCTAAGACTAATGGGCTATAGCGCCAGCCCAGGCCAATTACGTACTCTAACACAACCGATGTATTGCGTGTGCGGATTAAGATCAGAAAAAATCCATAGTGTAACGAACAAATATAAAATCATAGTGTATACTTTGCATCATCTAGACAATTTTCTTCAAATACAAAATGGCAGGCATTTTGGTGGCGTCTCTGAGAAAAGCTAGTATACGGTAACCATATACTAACATAGTTACGTTAGGCAAAGTTCCGAAAATTCCAGAACATAAATGAAAGATATACCTCCATCTCAAAATATAAGACGTTTTTGTAGGCTAAACTAGCCTACGAATATCTCTAGTAGTACTTATGAATTAAAAATGGGTTTTCTTTGCAAGCCAAAATAAACATCTCTGATTACATCGTTTGCTAAAATATGGTTATCTCGGTTGTGCAAATTTCCCCCAAAAAGAAGTGCATTTGAAGTTTCGAACTACTGTATTTATTGGGGAAAAATATCCTATTTGTATGAACAGTGTCACGCGGCGATACCCAATACTGTAGGCCTGAAATTAACACAGTCATGAATAGACTGCAGCAAAAAATAATCTTGTGAAAGAAAAGTCCTTCCTTTTAGTTTGGGATGACATTAAACTGTCGTCTTCCAATGATAAAAGGCATGAAAAAATCCAGCTTCAAAGCATCTACTATAGAGGGGGAAACTCATTTGAGCTCCGAAGGGAAGTTAATGATTTTTAAGTAAGGTTAATGATTGAAATAAATCTATAAGAAATACATGAAGGCCAGCTTGTTATGATATACCTCATATACTTTGCTGCGATCATGAAGCAGGTATTGTGGGTCCAACTCATTGACCAAAAAAGGCCTGAATAGCAATATTAACAAAATCAGATCGTAGAACTCCTTCAAAGTTGAATAAGTATTATAACTTCTAATCGAAGTTGTATTCTTGAAAGGATAAAATATATAATTGAAGTGTCATTTGCTTGTGTCTTTTCAAACAGAAACAAAAAGGAAATACATTCAAACTAAGTTGGCGCATGCAGCTTTGCAGCGCAAAAATGAACTCAGAGGATTATCTATACGATCTGTGAATTCTTTCATTTCTCCGGTTATGGGAAAAGGGGCATGGAGGAGATCACACCTATGAATACTGATAGGAGTTTAAGAAATATTGTTTTAAACAGAATTGATTTAGGCAGGTGAATTAGTCATGGGTAAATTCAAGGACAACTGTATCGGAGTAACTTTTTAGAAGGGAGCAATCCTTGAAGACAAAAAGGAAAGGTGTTTTGAATGAGGACTGGGAATCCATACAGAAGCCACACATATATGGTCAGTCTTAGAAAATATTTGCATGTCAGGAAAGCATAATGCACAACTATGAAACTTTGTCAAACCCAATACTAAGATCATTTGATGCATATTTAAAGTGGGTGCTTTGAAGAATTTATGAGACAGAAAGCATTTAACCTGCGTAAAACAGCATATTTCTCCGCCTTTTCTAATGGGTAGCCAGCTGAATAAAAGGCGATTAGACAGTCACATAAAGGCCAACTGCCAAAAAAAACAGTGGTTAGTTCAATACTATGAAAACTTGCACTTCTAATGGTGTCACAAACAAAAATACTGTCATGGGGTCATGGCAGGTCTGATGGGTAAGTGACATAGATGATAATCATCGACATTACAGGAATAAGAACTTAACATCTGCTAAGAAGCGCATAGATAATGGAAATTTAGCACCACAAAGTACAAAATTCTAAGATTTTACAATACACAGACAGATATTTCCAGTCACTCCCACATTGAATAAATATGGATAAGCTAGAGGAATAGTAGTTAGTTAAGTAATAATATTTACTAAACTCCATCCTTCGAGTAGGACAGCATGATCCACTAGTCCTGTTTGTGTATCTGTAAAGTAAATTTTGGCCTGCCTATACTCACTTTCTTTTTTCATTCAGAAAATTAATACTGAAAAATTCATATTCTAAGAAGACTTGCCCTTCACATTGTCAGGTATACCTTTCAATCGGATCTTCTAGAATTACCTTGTCACCAAAAATTATAATCTGCATACATCAAACATGCATATTACTTCAGTCTTGAATCTTGATGATCAGGACAATGATTTTAGTAACTTACCATGCTAAAGAACTAGAGTTCCTAACATTTGAACAGAAACAGGGGAAAGGAAAATAAATGAAAAGCTCGTCTAAGAGCTTAAGAGGTTCTGTATTTCTGAATCATGCCAGCAGTAATATAAACTTAATGGTCCAGCCTCAAATTCTGGTGTTCACATTTACACACACAGACTCGCACGCGCGTGTGTGCGCACCTTGCAAGGTTATTCCTTTATACTCCCTCTGTCCCAAAATAAGTGTCTCGACTCTAGTACAACTTTATACTACACGCAAAAAAAAATAGCACAACTTTATACTAAAGTTAGTACAAAGTTGAGACACATATTTTGGGACGGAGGGAGTGCCATTTGCTAAGCATGCATATTTTTTCTATGATGATTATAAACTTGAATTTGTGTCTCTGCGACACATTATTCAGTTGTATGCACTGATTCAAGAACTGTATGGTACGATGATATGTACTTTTTGTGACGACTAATATTCCAAGAATGGTGCAAGGGACTGATTAAGCAGAACGCAAAAAAAAAAAAAAAAAAAAAAAAAAAAAAAGACTTCATTCACGGACACAAGGAATTGAACCCAAGTGGCGGGACTGTACTACCCCCAATCCCCCAACCAAGGGAGCCAAGCATTCCCCACAACTCTGTTTATCTCCTCAATCATTGTAACCAATTAAATCATTTCTACAAGCACCAAATTAGTTACCGAAAGAAAACATAGGCGATAATCCGCACGGAAGGGCGGCCGAATCCCGAGCCATACCTCGAATTCGCCGAACGCGTGCAGCCTCTCAAGAATCTGCTCCATGGGAGAACATGACACCTGCAAAAAAAAACACGAAGAAACAAGCGGGAGAAGGACTCAGATAATCTTGATATTTTTCTTCTCACTCCCGCATTGCGGCCAACCCAAGAAACACAGACCACGAGAACTCGAAATTTTCTTGTCCCAAAACGCGCACCTTCTTCTCCATGACGCAGACACCAATCCTGATCTTGCCTCCGCCGTGGGCACCATGGTTCCGCCGCTCCATCCCCTCCGGTCCCCTCCCGTCCGTTGGTCCAAAGGTTACAGCAGGAAAGGGGATGTTTGTTTCTTGGGCATTCTTGCTCCCCAGGACCGGAATCTGGGAGGCTTTATGCTTTACAGAGGGGAGGAAGGAGGAGAAGTGAACGCAGCCCAAGAAGAAGAGGGGATGTCAGCAGTGAGTACTGTGTAAATGAGACTGGGAGGTTTCTTTTCTTCTCCTTCTTCGTCTTTTGAGCTGACTGAGACGCTTTTTCTTTTTCTTTTGAGCTGACTTGAGCGGCTTTCTTTTCCCCCGAACGCCGTGTTTATTTATGGATTTTAATCTATTAGAGCAACTTTAATGGGACGATTCATTTTGTCCGCGGTCATTTGCTTGGGTCGGCGCGGACAGAAAAGGCGGCCCAATGCGCCGACCCAAACGGATGCGCGTCCGTTTCTCGTTCGCGGGCGACCCATTCTCAAGTTTTTTTAGCCTGATTTGCGTCGGCGCGGACACGCGACGGACACGCGCGCTCGCCTACTTCTGTCCTCGGGCCCGCTGGTCTGTGACACATTGGCCTCCCCTCTCACCCCCCCCCAGCCAACAAGTAACCCTCGCCCCGCCTCCTTCTCATCGACGCCGCCGCCCATTTTTGCCGGCGACTCTTCCAGCTGCCGCCGCCTCCACATCCGCCCAACACGCCGCCCCTGCCCCCAGTTGCCCGCCGTCGCCGTTTGCCGCCGGGGAGCAAACTGGTTCCCGCCGCCGCTTCCCCCACCGCACAGCCGCCCGCGACCAAGAAGACGCCTCGCCGCCCCCGCCACATCCGACCAGCACGCTCGTCGGACGCCGTCACAGTCGTCGGATGCCGACAGGGCAACTAGCTAGTCTGTGGGCGCCGCGTCTACCCTCGTCGGCCGTCTCCTTCGATGCCCGCAAGTTGTTCGACAGTTTGCCAAGGTACGAAAATAGACTCTGCCGACGAGTTCTTTTTCCACAATTTCCTTTGCGACTCTGACGATTCGTCGTCCGACGACGAGGAGGAGATATTGGCTGCCGTGTTGGTCCATCACCACCTCAACAACCAGCGGCCGTTGTTCCGTGGCTCCATTCCGGGCCACCTTTCGGCGTTGAATCGTAACCAAGAGAGTGGGCATTTCCTTCTGTGAAAGGACTAATTTGTTACAACAAACCCGTTGTTCAAACATCACAAATTCCGCCGCCGGTTTCGTATGAGTAGGCATGATTTCAACCGTATTAGAGAGCGAGTGGTCGGCTATGATGACTACTTCGAGTGCAAAGAGGATGTCGTCGGCAAGATTGGTTTCTCCTCTTATCAGAAATGCACTGCCGCCATCCGAATGCTTGCATACGGAATGCCCGGTGATCTCATTGACGAGTACGTCCGTATGAGCGAGTCTACATGCCTAGAGTCCCTGTATAAGTTCTGCACGGCTGTGATTGCTGTGTTTGGCCATGAGTACTTGAGAGAGACGACAGCTGAAGATACAACCCGTTTGTTGGCGATGAATGCCAGCAGGGGCTTCCCGGGGATGCTTGGCAGAATAGACTGCATGCACTGGGAGTGGAAGAACTGCCCTTCTGCTTGGCAAGGGCAGTATAAGGGACATGTCAGGGCTTGCACTGCCATACTAGAGGCCGTGGCGTCTCAAGATCTCTGGATCTGACACTCTTTCTTTGGCATGGCTGGATCACACAATGATATCAACGTGCTTCAGCGCTCGCCGGTATTTGCTAGGCTTGTCGAAGGCAACAACCCACCGGTGAACTTTACTGTCAACGGCCACAACTATGACAAAGGGTGCTATTTGGGTGACAGTATCTATCCTCAGCGAACCACTATTGTCAAGACAATACCCAACCCTGTCGGAGAGAAAAGGAAAAGATTTGCCCAAGAGCAAGAGAGTGCTAGAAAGGATGTCGAGCGTGCCTTTGGTGTTTTGCAATCTCGATGGGGCATCGTTCGGTATCCTGCTAATACTTGGAGCACGCAGAAACTATGGGAGGTGATGACTGCTTGTGTGATCATGCACAATATGATAGTAGAAGACGAGCGCCCGAAACGTTTGTACAATCAAGGCTTTTTAGTTTCAGGGTGAGAATGTTGAGTAGCGGCAACATTTGAGCAGTTCACTCAGTTTAATGAAGACATGCGTGATTGGGAAACTCACGTGCAACTGCAAAATAATTTGATTGAGCATATGTGGGCTCATATTGGCAACCAATAGATGTATCTTCTTTTATTTGTTTGTAAAACTATGTGAAACATTTTTATTTGTATTTGGCTTGTAAAACTATACTATTTATTTGGGGGGCTAAACTATTTTGCTTGCTATTTCATTTCACAATATGTTTGAATGCAAATCAATGTAAAATTGGGCGGCCAGCCGGCCACGCCTGCACATATGGGTCGGCGCGTTGGGCGCGCTGCCGACCCATATGAAAAACAGGGCGGACGCTCGGTGAGCGGCCGACCCAAACGGACAAAAAGCGGACGAAATCGCCGTCCGTTTGGTCGGCCCGTTGGAGTTGCTCTTATGGATTTGCTCAGCGAAAAACTGTAGAAAAATCCTACTCCCTCTAATCCACATTACTTGTCGCTCAAACGGATGTATGTACGTTCATTTTTCTTTCTATTCCTGGTATAATTAAGAGTATGAGTGTGAACTGTAAAAAGTGTTATCGAAATATGTAAGTGGCAACCGTGTGGCAGATTGCAAAACTGCCACACGCATCGCCATCCCGATCTCTTTCCTTTCCCGCACGCCTCCCGATCTCCTTCCTTTCCCACACGTCCTCCCGATCTCCTTCCTTTTCCGCCCTCCTAATTTTCACCAGTTACGGCCCTATGCGCCTTTCAGATTTTTGGGCAAAAATAATGCTTGAATTGGGATTTATCTCTGGTCTGCAGGTAATTAACGAAGGGAGCTAACCATCTCGCATATGACACTAATTGTTGAACAAGCTAAGAAAAATACTGTTTTTGACAAGTTTTGCCTTTAATATTTTAGCACTGAAAAACTTTTGTTTCACCTATCAAACCTGGCACATAAACTTTTCCCGTGGTAAATTATCCATCACCACCACGATAAATGACGCACCACCAACATGATAACTTATGTATACCACGCAATACATTATGTGTAAGTAGCATGGTCATAAGCATTGATGGCGTGATAACTTTGGTGAAAGCGTCGTGGTAACTTTGATCATTGGAAGAAATTTGTTGAACCCCGGCCCCCGGTAATTTCTGTAAATAGCACGATAATATTCACGCCATAGACCTGATAATTTAGATACAAACATTATGGTAACTTTAACCATTGGGGAAGAAAAATGTGAAAAGATACCAGATAATTTATGTGTAAATAGATGATAATATACGCAGCGCACATCTGATAACTGAGATAGAAACACCATGGTAACTTTGACCATAGGGAAGCTTTTTTTTAAAAGATACTCCAGTATCTTCTGTGTAAATAGTACGGTACTATACCTCCATCCCCTGGTATTTTTATGTGTAAATAGCATAAAAACATATGCCCCGCGATAACTAAACACCATGATAAGTTTTTGACCCGTGGGGGGGAATTTCGCTGAAACATACCCCTGATAAAGTTTGTGTAAATAGCATGATATTTTAAGCACTGTAGGCTTGATAGGTTACCTAGAATCACCATGATAACCTTTTGTCCCGGAGACAAGTTGTTCAAAACATCCCTGATAATTTTTACGTGAATAACATGATAATATAAGCACCGCATAACCGATAACTTACAATATAAACATGATGGTAACTTTTTACCAAAGGAAAACAAGTTGTTAGAAACATACACTCGCCTCGCGGGGCCTCTTAGGTGAACACAACACATGATGTGCCACAGAAAAGCCACATAATGTTTAGTGTCATGAGGAGGCACATGTACTCGTGGGTTGGCCCAGAAAAATGGCCCACTTTGACCCGCTATAGGCGTGATAAGTTACGCAAAAACATCGTGGTAATTTTTGACCTATGGAAAAAGTTACCGAAACACACTCAGTTTTTTATGTGTAAGTATGAAAGAACATGCGGTGCCCCCATGTTTGGTTTTGGTAATTGATGACAATCTCTATGGACTAATGGTTGCCTTGAGTTATATTTGAAGGTTTTGTCCATAGGCTTTTCTTGGAGTACATGTGTTGGTTTCAAGGACAGTTTGTGTTGACCAAGGTGCTATTAAGGAATTATCCAAAGCTTGGTCATGTGAGAGTTGAGCTTATTGCAAGCATGTCTTGAAGAAGAAGATTGTGTGATCATTCATGTTTACCTTCAAGACATCATCCAAATGAAGAGAGTTGGAAAGATTCAAGGTTGATCAAGACTAAGTCAAGAGTGAATCAAGTTGATCAACTCACAAAGCATAGAAGATGTACCGAGCGGGATCAAGTGACCCCATGGTTTGATAAGCATTATCCATTGTGCTTTGTATACTAACCCATGGTCTATGTGAGAGTTCTACGTGGGGTTAGGTACGTGTTCATGGGCTTGTGTCAAGAGGAAGATATCACTCAACCCATGGAGAGGATGACATCAAGTGATGATCGTCATCAAGATTGCCGTGTGCAAGTTCAAGTGGATCATCGCGAAGAGATCAAGTGCTTGAAGCTTGTCGTTCATTGTGGTGACAATGGACTTATGAAGATGTGCCGAAGAGTGGCTCACCCATAGTGGACTATGGGGGAGCAATCATCTAGTCTTCATCGAGCCAACACAATCAAGAAAGGTGGTCCAACTTGAGGAAGTCAAGATCGTCATCATCTAGCTCAAGTGGACCATGTGCAAGGCAAAGGTTTGCCCTTGATAGGTTTTTATCGGTCTCATGGTGGTAGTTTGGAGACCGGGTTATAGGATCGTTTGTCGTACTATCAAGGGGGGCTCTCAAGTTGGTAGCTTGATCGTATCGTTAGTAGAGAGCTCAAACCATTGCATCCTTGCATCATCTTTCTTGGTTCTTGTTTGGTTCTCTTTGTGAGTCTTAGAGCTTATGGTCATCTTGATGACAAGATTGAGTTCATCAAAAACGGAGTTCGCATGCATCTTCTATGATGTTTTCGGTGTTGGAGGTTTTACCGGTCTTTTCCGAGGAAGGGTTCTCACCATTCTCTTATGGGACTTTTCTCATTTGCTTCTTATTGATATTTCTTTGAAGATTGTGTTATCCCTTGTCGCTAGCTTTTCAACAAACTTGGTTTCATCGAATTCGGAGTCCGTTTGCAAAAGTTGTGGCAGTTTTGGTGTTCTGAAAAGGCTGCAGCGGTACTACCGCGAATTGGAGCGGATGTAATTTTTTACTACCGCTCCAGAGCAGTACTACCGCGGCTCCTACAGCGGTAGTACCGCTCCGTACTAAAAACTCGTCCCAAGTCTTGCGGTGGTAGGCACGAATATATTTTTTTAGTACCGCTCGCAAGCAGTAGTACCGCTACCATTTGCGGTAGTACCGTGAGGACGAGCGGTAGTACCGCTCCGGCGGTTCTTCTGGCCTTTTGCCTCCTCGCTGTTGTTTTTCAAAGGGGTACTTCCGCCCTAGCGGTAGTACCGCTCCTTGGAGCGGTAGTACCGCTCTGTGCGGGCTGTGAGCATAACGGTTGGATTTTTCCCCACCTATAAAAGGGGGTCTTCTTCCCCAATGAACCTTATCTCTTGAGCTCGTTTTTGTCCCCATTGTTGACCTTCTTTGAGCTTGCTAATTCTCAATCCCTCCATGGATTCTTGCTAGTTTTTTAGGGAAAAGATAGAGGAGATCTAGATCCACATTTCCACCAATCACTTTCTCCTCTATGTGAGGGGAACCCCTTGGATCTAGATCTTGGAGTTCTTGGTGTTCTCCTTCTTGTTCTTCCTCTCATTTTCCTCCCTAGCATTAGTTGCTCCAGTGGGATTTGAGAGAGAAGGACTTGGGCACTCTATGTGCCCTTGCCATTGCATTTGGTGCATCGGTTTGAGTTCTCCACGGTGATACATGGAAGTGAAGTTTGAGAAGCTTATTACTCTTGGGTGTTTGGGCACCCTAGAGCTTGTTCCTCTTGGGTGCCTTGGCGCCCTAGACGGTGGGTGGTGTTCGAAGCTCAATCGTTGTGGCGTAAAGCTCCGGGCAAGCGTCGGGGTCTCCAATTAGGTTGTGGAGATCGCCCCGAGCAAGTTGACGGGTACCGGTGACCGCCCCCAAGGGTTGCCAAAGTGTACGGGTTCGGTGACCGCCCCCAAGGGTTGCCATTTGTACGGGTTCGGTGACCGCCCTCAAGGGTCCCTTAGTGGAATCACGGCATCTTGCATTGTGCGAGGGCGTGAGGAGATTACTATTGGGGAACATTGCAGAAAACAAAAAAAAATCCTACGGTTTCACCAAGATCCATCTATGAGTTCATCTAGCAACGAGTGATCGGATTGCATCTACATACCTTTGTAGATCACGCGCGGTAGCGTTCAAAGAACGGGGATGAGGGAGTCGTACTCGACGTGATCCAAATCACCGGAGATCCTAGCGCCGAACGGATGGCACCTCCGTGTTCAACACACGTACGGTCAGCGTGACGTATCCTCCTTCTTGATCCAGCAAGGGGGGAGGAGAGGTTGATGAAGATCCAGTAGTACGACGGCGTGGTGGTGGATGCAGGAGTCACCGCAGCAGGGCTTCGCCGTTCTACTACGAGAGGGAGAGGTGTAGCGGGGGAGAGGGAGGCTCTAAGAGTCAAGGGTGTGGCTGCCCCTCCCCCCCCCTTTATATAGGCTCCCCAAGGAGGGCGCCGGCCCTAGGAGATGGGATCTCCTAGGGGGGCGGCGGCCAAGGATGGAGTGGCCCCCAAGGCAAGTGGGGCGCCCCCCCCCCCCACCCTAGGGTTTCCAACCCTAGGCGCAGGGGGTGGGCCAAGGGGGGCGCACCAGCCCACTATGGGCTAGTTCCCCTCCCCAATTCAGCCCATGGGACCCCCGGGACCCATCCGGTGGTCCCGGTACAATACCGGTGACCCCCGAAACTCTCCCGATGGCCGAAACTGCACTTCCTATATATAATTCTTCACCTCCGGACCATTCCGGAACTCCTCGTGACGTCTGGGATCTCATCCCGGACTCCAAACAACTTTCGGGTTACTGCATATTCATATCTCTACAGCCCTAGCGTCACTAAACCTTAAGTGTGTAGACCCTACGGGTTTGGGAGACATGTAGACATGACCGAGATGGCTCTCCGGTCAATAACCAACAGCGGGATCTGGATACCCATGTTGGCTCCCACATGCTCCTCGATGATCTCATCGGATGAACCACGATGTCGAGGATTCAAGCAACCCCGTATACAATTCCCTTTGTCAATCGGTACGTTACTTGCCCGAGATTCGATCGTCGGTATCCCAATACCTCGTTCAATCTCGTTACCGGTAAGTCACTTTACTCGTACCGTAATGCATGATCCCGTTACCAGACACTTGGTCACTTTGAGCTCATTATGATGATGCATTACCGAGTGGGCCCAGAGATACCTCTCCGTCATACAGAGTGACAAATCCCAGTCTTGATCCGCGTCAACCCAACAGACACTTTTGGAGATACCCGTAGTATACCTTTATAGTCACCCAGTTATGTTGTGACGTTTGGTATAACCAAAGCACTCCTACGGTATCCGGGAGTTACACGATCTCATGGTCTAAGGAAAAGATACTTGACATTGGAAAAACTCTAGCAAACGAACTATACGATCTTGTGCTATGTTTAGGATTGGGTCTTGTCCATCACATCATTATCCTAATGATGTGATCTCGTTATCAATGACATCCAATGTCCATAGTCAGGAAACCATGACTATCTATTGATCAATGAGCTAGTCAACTAGAGGCTTACTAGGGACATGTTGGTGTCTATGTATTCACACATGTATTACAATTTCCGGATAACACAATTATAGCATGAATAAAAGACAATTATCATGAACAAGGAAATATAATAATAATCCTTTTATTATTGCCTCTAGGGCATATTTCCAACAGTCTCCCACTTGCACTAGAGTCAATAATCTAGTTACATTGTGATGAATCGAACACCCATGGAATTCTGGTGTTGATCATGTTTTGCTCTAGGGAGAGGTTTAGTCAACGGATCTGCTACATTCAGGTCCATATGTACTTTACAAATATCTATGTCTCCATCTTGAACATTTTCACGAATGGAGTTGAAGCGACGCTTGATGTGCCTGGTTTTCTTGTGAAACCTGGGCTCCTTGGCAAGTGCAATAGCTCTAGTGTTGTCACAGAAGAGCTTGATCGGCCCCGACGCATTGGGTATGACTCCTAGGTCGGTGATGAACTCCTTCACCCAGATTGCTTCATGTGCTACCTCCGAGGCCGCCATGTACTCCGCTTCACATGTAGATCCTGCCACGACGCTCTGCTTGCAACTGCACCAGCTTACTGCCCCACCATTCAAAATATACACGTATCCAGTTTGTGACTTAGAGTCATCCAGATCTGTGTCGAAGCTAGCATCGACGTAACCCTTTACGACGAGCTCTTCGTCACCTCCATAAACGAGAAACATTTCCTTAGTCCTTTTCAGGTACTTCAGGATATTCTTGACCGCTGTCCAGTGTTCCTTGCCGGGATTACTTTGGTACCTACCTACCAAACTTACGGCAAGGTTTACATCAGGTCTGGTACACAGCATGGCATACATAATAGACCCTATGGCTGAGGCATAGGGGATGACACTCATCTCTTCTATATCTTCTGCCGTGGTCGGACATTGAGCTGAGCTCAATTTCACACCTTGCAACACAGGCAAGAACCCCTTCTTAGACTGATCCATATTGAACTTCTTCAATATCTTATCAAGGTATGTGCTTTGTGAAAGACCTATGAGGCATCTTGATCTATCTCTATAGATCTTGATGCCTAATATATAAGCAGCTTCTCCAAGGTCCTTCATTGAAAAACTCTTATTCAAGTAGGCCTTAATGCTGTCCAAAAGTTCTATATCATTTCCCATCAAAAGTATGTCATCTACATATAATATGAGAAATGCTACAGAGCTCCCACTCACTTTCTTGTAAACGCAGGCTTCTCCATAAGTCTGCATAAACCCAAACACTTTGATCATCTCATCAAAGCGAATGTTCCAACTCCGAGACGCTTGCACCAGCCCATAAATCAAGCGTTGGAGCTTGCACACCTTGTCAGCATTCTTAGGATCGACAAAACCTTCCGGCTGCATCATATACAATTCTTCCTTAAGGAAACCATTAAGGAATGCCGTTTTGACGTCCATTTGCCATATCTCATAATCATAGAATGCGTCAATTGCTAACATGATTCAGACGGACTTCAGCTTCGCTACGGGAGAGAAAGTCTCATCGTAGTCAACCCCTTGAACTTGCCGATAACCCTTAGCGACAAGTCGAGCTTTATAGATGGTAACATTACCATCCGCGTCCGTCTTCTTCTTAAAGATCCATTTGTTTTCTATCGCTCGCCGATCATCGGGCAAATCTGTCAAAGTCCATACTTTGTTTTCATACATGGATCCTATCTCGGATTGCATGGCTTCAAGCCATTTGTTGGAATCTGGGCCCGCCATCGCTTCTTCATAGTTCGAAGGTTCACCGTTGTCTAACAACATGATTTCCAAGACAGGGTTGCCGTACCACGATGGTGTGGAACGTGTCCTTGTGGACCTACGAAGTTCAGTAGCAACTTGATCTGAAGTTTCATGATCATCATCATTAACTTCCTCTCTAGTCGGTGCAGGCACCTCAGGAACATTTTCTTGAGTTGCACCACTTTCCGGTTCAAGAGGTAATACTTCATCAAGTTCTACTTTCCTCCCATTTACTTCTTTCGAGAGAAACTCTTTCTCTAGAAAGGATCCATTCTTGGCAACAAAGATCTTGCCTTCGGATCTGAGGTAGAAGGTATACCCAATAGTTTCTTTAGGGTATCCTATGAAGATGCATTTTTCCGACTTGGGTTCGAGCTTTTCAGGTTGAAGTTTCTTGACATAAGCATCGCATCCCCAAACTTTTAGAAACGACAGCTTAGGTTTCTTCCCAAACCATAATTCATACGGTGTCGTCACAGCGGATTTCGATGGAGCCCTATTTAAAGTGAATGCGGCAGTCTCTAAAGCATAGCCCCAAAATGATAGCGGTAAATCGGTAAGAGACATCATAGATCACAGCATATCTAATAGAGTGCGATTACGACGTTCGGACACACCATTACGCTGAGGTGTTCCAGGCGGCGTGAGTTGTGAAACTATTCCACATTTTCTTAAGTGTGTGCCAAATTCGTGACTCAAGTATTCTCCTCCACGATCTGATCGCAGGAACTTGATTTTCCTGTCAGTTGATTTTCAACCTCACTCTAAAATTCCTTGAACCTTTCAAAGGTCTCAGACTTGTGTTTCATTAAGTAGACATACCCATATCTACTCAAGTCATCAGTGAGGGTGAGAACATAACGATAACCACCGCGAGCCTCAACACTCATTGGACCGCACACATCAGTATGTATGATTTCCAATAAGTTGGTTGCTCACTCCATTGTTCCTGAGAACGGAGTCTTGGTCATTTTACCCATGAGGCATGGTTCGCACGTGTCAAATGATTCGTAATCAAGAGACTCTAAAAGTCCATCTACATGGAGCTTCTTCATGCGTTTGACACCTATGTGACCAAGGCGGCAGTGCCACAAGTATGTGGGACTATCATTATCAACCTTACATCTTTTGGTACTCACACTATGAATATGTGTAGCATTACGCTCGAGATTCATTAAGAATAAACCATTCACCATCGGAGCATGACCATAAAACATATCTCTCATATAAATAGAACAACCATTATTCTCGGATTTAAATGAGTAGCCATCTCGTATTAAACGAGATCCTGATACAATGTTCATGCTCAAACTTGGCACTAAATAACAATTATTGAGGTTCAAAACTAATCCCGTAGGTAAATGTAGAGGTAGCGTGCCGACGGCGATCACATCGACCTTGGAACCATTCCCGACGCGCATCGTCACCTCGTCCTTCGCCAGTCTCCGCTTATTCCGCAGCTCCTGCTTTGAGTTACAAATGTGAGCAACTGCACCGGTATCAAATACCCAGGAGCTACTACGAGTACTGGTAAGGTACACATCAATTACATGTATATCACATATACCTTTCGTTTTGCCGGCCTTCTTGTCCGCAAAGTATTTGGGGCAGTTCCGCTTCTAGTGACCACTTTCCTTGCAATAAAAGCACTCAGTCTCGGGCTTGGGTCCATTCTTTGGCTTCTTCCCGACAACTTGCTTGCCGGGCGCGACAACTCCCTTGCCGTCCTTCTTGAAGTTCTTCTTACCCTTGCCTTTCTTGAACTTAGTGGTTTTATTCACCATCAGCACTTGATGTTCCTTTTTGACTTCTACCTCTGCTGATTTCAGCATTGCAAATACTTCAGGAATGGTCTTTTCCATCCCCTGCATATTGAAGTTCATCACAAAGCTCTTGTAGCTCGGTGGAAGCGACTGAAGGATTCTGTCAATGACCGCGTCATCCGGGAGATTAACTCCCAGCTGAGTCAAGCGGTTATGTAACCCAGACATAGTGAGTATGTGCTCACTCACAGAACTGTTTTCCTCCATCTTACAGCTGAGGAACTTGTCGGAGACTTCATATCTCTCGATCCGGGCATGAGCTTGAAAAACCATTTTCAGCTCTTCGAACATCTCATATGCTCCGTGTCTCTCGAAACGCTTTTGGAGCCTCGGCTCTAAGCTGTAAAGCATGCCGCACTGAACGAGGGAGTAATCATCGGTACGTGTCCAAGCGTTCATAAGTCTTGTTCTGCAGGAAGAACAGGTGCTTCACCTAGCGGTGCTTGTAGGACATAATCTTTCTTGGCAGCTATGAGGATGATACTCAGGTTTCGGACCCAGTCCGTATAGTTGCTGCTATCGTCTTTCAGCTTGATTTTCTCTAGGAACGCGTTGAAGTTGAGGACAACGTTAGCCATTTGATCTACAATACATGTTGTAAAGATTTAAGACTAAGTTCACGATAATTAAGTTCATCTAATCAAATTATTCAATGAACTCCCACTTAGATAGACATCCCTCCAGTCATCTAAGTATAACATGATCCGAGTTAACTAGGCCGTGTCCGATCATCACATGAGACGGACTAGTCAACATCGGTGAACATCTTCATGTTGATCGTATCTTCTATACGACTCATGCTCGACCTTTCGGTCTTCTGTGTTCCGAGGCCATGTCTGTACATGCTAGGCTCGTCAAGTCAACCTAAGTGTTTGCATGTGTAAATCTTTCTTACACCCTTTGTATGTGAACGTTGGAATCTATCACACCCGATCATCACGTGGTGCTTCGAAACAACGAACTGTCGCAACGGTGCACAGTTAGGGGGAACACTTTCTTGAAATTATTATGAGGGATCATCTTATTTACTACCATCATTCTAAGTAAACAAGATGCAAAAACATGATAAACATCACATGCAATCAAATAATAATAATAGTGACATGATATGGCCAATATCACATAGCTCCTTTGATCTCCATCTTGGGGCTCCATGATCATCTTGTCACCGGCATGACACCATGATCTCCATCATCATGATCTCCATCATTGTGTCTCCATGAAGTTGCTCGCCAATTATTACTTCTACTACTATGGCTAACACGTTTAGCAATAAAGTAAAGTAATTTACATGGCGTTTCTCAATGACATGCATGCCATACAAAAAATAAAGACAACTCCTATGGCTCCTGTCGGTTGTCATACTCATCGACATGCAAGTCGTGATTCCTATTACAAGAACATGATCTCATACATCACATATATATCATTCATCATTCATCACAACTTTGGCCATATCACATCACAGAACACTTGCTGCAAAAACAAGTTAGACGTCCTCTAATTGTTGTTGCAAGTTTTACGTGGCTGCAAGAGGGTTCTAGCAAGAACGTTTTCTTACCTACGTTAAAGCCACAACGTGATTTGTCAACTTCTATTTACCCTTCATAAGGACCCTTTTCATCAAATCCGCTCCAACTAAAGTGGGAGAGACAGACACCCGCCAGCCACCTTATGCAACTAGTGCATGTCAGTCGGTGGAACCGGTCTCACGTAAGCGTACGTGTAAGGTTGGTCCGGGCCACTTCATCCCACAATACCGTTGAAGCAAAATAAGACTAGTAGCGGCAAGAAAGTTGACAACATCTACGCCCACAACAAATTGTGTTCTACTCATGCAAAAGGAACTACGCATAGACCTAGCTCTGATACCACTGTTGGGGAACGTTGCAGAAAACAAAAAAAATTCCTACGATTTCACCAAGATCCATCTATGAGTTCATCTAGCAACGAGTGATAGGATTGCATCTGCATACCTTTGTAGATCACGCGCGGAAGCGTTCAAAGAACGGGGATGAGGGAGTCGTACTCGACGTGATCCAAATCACCGGAGATCCTAGTGCCGAACGGATGGCACCTCCGTGTTCAACACACGTACGGTCAGCGTGACGTCTCCTCCTTCTTGATCCAGCAAGGGGGGAGGAGAGGTTGACGAAGATCCAGCAGCACGACGGCGTGGTGGTGGATGCAGGAGTCACCGCACCAGGGCTTCACCGTTCTACTACGAGAGGGAGAGGTGTAGCACGAGAGAGGGAGGCGCCAAGAGTCAAGGGTGCGGCTGCCCCTCCCTACCCCCTTTATATAGGCTCCCCAAGGGGGGCGCCGGCCCTAGGAGATGGGATCTCCTAGGGGGGCGGCGGCCAAGGGTGGAGTGGCCCCCAAGGCAAGTGCCCCCCCCCATCCTAGGGTTTCCAACCCTAGGCGCAGGGGGTGGGCCAAGGGGGCCGCACCAGCCCACTATGGGCTGGTTCCTGTTCCCACTTCAGCCCATGGGGCCCTTCGGGATGGGTGGTCCCACCCGGTGGACCCCCGGGACCCATCCGATGGTCCCGGTACAATACCGGTGACCCTCGAAACTCTCCCGATGGCCGAAACTGCACTTCCTATATATAATTCTTCACCTCCAGACCATTCCGGAACTCCTCGTGACGTCCGGATCTCATCCGGGACTCCGAACATCTTTCAGGTTACTGCATATTCATATCTCTACAACCCTAGCGTCACCAAACCTTAAGTGTGTAGACCCTACGGGTTCGGGAGACATGTAGACATGACCGAGATGGCTCTCCGGTCAATAACCAACAGCGGGATCTGGATACCCATGTTGGCTCCCACATGCTCCTCGATGATCTCATCGGATGAACCACGATGTCGAGGATTCAAGCAACCCCGTATACAATTCCCTTTGTCAATCGGTACGTTACTTGCCCGAGATTCGATCGTCGATATCCCAATACCTCGTTCAATCTCGTTACCGGCAAGTCACTTTACTCGTACCATAATGCATGATCCCATTACCAGACACTTGGTCACTTTGAGCTTATTATGATGATGCATTACCGAGTGGGCCCAAAGATACCTCTTCGTCATATGGAGTGACAAATCCCAGTCTTGATCCACGTCAACCCAACAGACACTTTCGGAGATACCCGTAGTATACCTTTATAGTCACCCAGTTACGTTGTGACGTTTGGTATAACCAAAGCACTCCTACGGTGTCCGGGAGTTACACGATCTCATGGTCTAAGGAAAAGATACTTGACATTGGAAAAACTCTAGCAAACGAACTATACGATCTTGTGCTATGTTTAGGATTGGGTCTTGTCCATCACATCATTCTCCTAATGATGTGATCTCGTTATCAATGACATCCAATGTCCATAGTCAGGAAACCATGACTATCTATTGATCAACGAGCTAGTCAACTAGAGGCTTACTAGGGACATGTTGGTGTCTATGTATTCACACATGTATTACGATTTCTGGATAACACAATTATATCATGAATAAAAGACAATTATCATGAACAAGGAAATATAATAATAATCCTTTTATTATTGCCTCCAGGGCATATTTCCAACAATTACGGTGGCCCTAGTGGCTTCTTGGGGAGCATTGTGCCTCCACACCGCTCCAAACGGAGATTAGCATCCGCAAGGGTGTGAACTTCGGGATACATCATCGTCTCCGCGTGCCTCGGTTATCTCTTACCCGAGCTCTTTACTTATGCACTTTACTTTGTGATAGCCGTATTGTTTCTTGTCATATATCTTGCTATCACATAGTTGCTTATATTGCTTAGCATAAGTTGTTGGTGCACATAGGTGAGCCTAGTTGTTTTAGGGTTTGTGCTTGACAAATTAACCGCTAGGTTTATTCTGCATTTGTTCAAGCCTAAATCGTAATTATTTTAAAACGCCTATTCACCCCCCCTCTAGGCGACATCCACGATCTTTCAATTGGTATCAGAGCTTTATCTCTCTTTGTTAGGCTTAACCGCCTAGAGAGTAAAGATGTCGAATAGGGGATTAGGATTCTCTCACACTCTTAGTTTCGATGGCACAAATTTTGATGTTTGGGTAATTCGCATGCTTAATCTCTTTAGGGTCATGGACCCAAATTTAGAGCAAATTGTAGATATTGGTTTTTCTCCTCCAAAGGATCCTCAAAGATTATCTTTAGAGGATGAGAAAAACTCTTATCTCAATGCTCAAGCTTCTAATGTGCTTTTCGATGCTTTGAGCAATGTAGTTATATTTCAACTCATGTCGTTCCGGGATGCTCATGAGTTGTGGACAAAGCTTCAAGATAAATATGGCGTGTCCAAGTTTTGTGGGGATGATTGTTCTCCCTCCACATCCGGCCGTATAGTCTTCTCAACTTCTTCTACTTCACCTACATGTGGCTTGCCACAAGGTAATGATATGGTGAGTAGTGTTGGTCATTGCAATGATGATAGTATGTTTATTGTGGATGATCCTTCATCACTATCTTATTGCAATGCTCCTTCTTTGGGCTTTAACACTTCGAGCACTCCAAATGTTTCACATGCTTGTGTTGATAGTCCTTGCATATCATGTAGAAATTGCTTGACTAAATCCCATGATGATATGTTTACTATGTCTTGTTGCCATGATAAAGATGCATATATGTCCTCGAATTGTTGTGCTAACAATGTAGAGGAAATCCAACACCCCATGGAACAAGATGTGGTCTTGAATGGTGCTTCAATGGATCCTTCATCATCATCTATTTCATTTTGCCTTATGGCCAAGGCTTCAAAGGTATCTCCCACTTTGAATCCCAATATATCTTGTGATGATGGCAAGAGTGATGATGATGTTGATTATGATGAAGAGAATGATAATGTTGCCTCCTTAAAAACTAAGGGGGAAATGATTTTTAAAGCTCTTCACAAAAATAAACTTGCTCGTTCCAACTTCATGGAAATCATGTCTCTTGCCATTGAAGGCAAGAAATACATTGAGGAGTTGGAATCTCGTCTAGAGGAGCATGAGGTCACCATTGAGAAAATGGAAGCTCATGAGCGTGATTGCGCAAATGAGATCGCAGAGCTATCTCAAGCTCTTAAACATGAACAAACCACATCCGAATCTCTTGAGGAGACCTTTGCTCTAGAATTATCTAGAATAAATGAATCTCATGATAGAGCACTCGAGGTGGCCAATGATTTCAAAACTAAAAATGCTAAGCTTGAGGTTGCTCATGCTAGACTCCTTGAGGATTTTGAGCACCTCGAAAATGGCTCAAGGGTCATCAAGGGTGAGCTCATCAAACTCACCGAGTCTCATGCTCAACTTAAAGCTTCATATTCAAAAGAGCTTGCCAAGTTGTCTTCTCCTCTTGTTGCTAATGATGATGCTTGTGCTACTAACTCTATCTCTTGTGAAGCATCCATATTAAAGGAGAATGTTGAGCTAAGGGCTCAACTTGAGTTGCTATCTAGCAATTACGGGATATTGGAAGAAAATCATGTAAACCTCACAAGCTCTCATGATGATCTTCTAGTATCCCATAATGTGCTAAAGATAGCTCATGAGGCCATGCTTGCTAATTAAGGTAACATCTAGTGAGCCTCATGTGGATACTAGCACTACTTTTGGTCAAAATGCTATATTGCCTTGTGCTAGTCCTCGCGATTCATCCATGCATAACATTGGTACATCTTGTGATGAATTGCTTTCCTTGCCTTGTTGCTCTAACGATGAAGCTTATACTTCCTCTAGTACTTGTGTTGATACTAACCATGTAGAGGAAATCAAAGAGCTCAAGGCCCAAGTCACTTCTTTGAAGAAAGACTTGGAAAAGAGTCATGAAGGGAAATTCACACTCAACAATATCTAGAGTGTGCAAAAATCCCCCAATGACAAAGGTGGACTTGGATTCAACTCCAACAAGAAGAAGAAGTCCAAGGTGAACAAAAAGAAGGGCCAAAAACAAGTCAAGAATTCGGCCAAGATTGTTTGCTTCAAGTGCAAAATAGAAGGGCATCATGTTAGATCTTGCCCATTGAAGAAGAAGCCCATTAGTGACAAGCAACAAGGGAAGCGGCCACAAGTTCACTCTCATTCTCAACCTCAAGTTGAAGAAAAGCCTCTTCCCAAGAAGACTCAAGCTTATGCTTCTCAAGTTGAGAAATCAAGTGAGAAGAAAGTGAAGAGTAGAAGTTGCTACCTATGTCGCGAGAAAGGTCACCTCGCTTCTTCATGCACTAGTGGTAACTTATCCAACCCAATTATTATTGATGATGTCTATTCTCTTGGGAAGGATAAGGTTGGCAATGTGGTTGCCAAGTTTGTTGGTACTCAAAGTGGTTTGAAGCAAAGAACCATTTGGGTAGCCAAGCCTATTGTGACTAACATCTTAGGACCCAACTTGGTTGGGGACCAACTAGCTCATACTTGATCAATAGGTGTTGTTGGAGGTCTTTGGAGACTTGGCTACATTATGAAGAATTAAGGGGACTTCATCATTCTTATTGTCTCAAGCCAAGTAATTCGGGTTATCAAGTTTCTATCTTATATCCAGTGTTCCTCCTTGCGGTAACTCGTGCTTAAATTGTTTACTTGAAAGTTACTTGCCCCTTAGCATGTTGTGGTTTTGTACCTTGCATGTGCTTGTATATGGTGTGCTTCCAATTTGCTTATCTTGAGAAATCAAGTATGTGTATGTTGGTTTGCACATCATGTACGTGTGTGTTGTGTGTTGAGCCTTTTTGCATCTTGTTTATTTCTTAGTTGGCTCTTGTGAGAGATTAATGGAATATCCTATTATGGGGGAGTGATGTGCTTTGTGCACCTCACAATCCTATAAATGTGTGTACATGAGTAATACCATCTAGTATTGATATTTCAAGATTATCTAGTCACTATGTGGTATGTCTTCTCATGAGAAATTCAAATTCTAAATAGTCCATTAATTATCTCTTGTTGGATCCTTTTATTTGCCTCTTGTTTATCCTTAATTGGTATCACATTATGGGGAGTAATATGCTATGTGTATATTACTAGCCTAGAAAATGTGTACATTTGAGATATTGTCATCTAGTGTTGATATTGTAAATTATCTTGTTCCTAGGTGGCATGTTAGCTCTACAAGTTGCAATTTGCTTTTTGTTTGGTGTGAAGATGATGTCGGATATCCTTGTTATCTACCACCGGGAATTATTTCCAAATACTTCTTGTCTTTTGACAATTGGTACTCACTTATGTGTGGTAGAAATTATTGATCATCTTTACATTGGCCTTTGCTTTTATTTGCTTTATCTCTTGCCTAGGATTGTGTCAACTCCCATTTTATTCCATACCACTTGTGGATCTTGTTAATTTCTTGACCTTGTCTAGTGTTTTCTAGATATAGTGAAAGTGGTGATCCCACCTCGTGCATTTTGTATTCAAATGCAAATTCTCTATAATGCACTAGTCTTGGGGGAGCTATCCTATTCTCTATAAAACACTCATCTTGTGATCCTTATCAAGTGTGTGTTTGTGGAAGGCAAGCCATTTCTTTTTGGTGCTTTGTGCCATCATGAAACTTTGTAGAGGGCTTGGTTTGTTTGGAACCATTCTCTCTTTTGGGAGTTTGACATCTTTCTTTTTGAGTGTATCAATGGATATCTCATTCCTTGATGTATCTTTTATGGATATCCTCCAAGTGATGATTTATTCATTTGGTATCTTTTCTTCACTTGGTATTTATTTGTCTTTTGGTCTCGGTTCTTGAAAGTCTTGAGCATGCATATTTACTTCTTGTAGTTTCTTTGGCATGTTTTCTTTCTTTGACCCAATATATAGGGGGAAATCCACCAATTCTCAAATTGGATGAGATGTGCATTAAATTCATTTTCATATCTATATGCACATATTTATGTGGAGTTTGTCCTATGTGTTGTTGGTTCTCTAACTCTTTGGTCCCAATGAGTTTGGGTACCATTTTGTTTGTGTTATTGTTCTAGGAACAAGTGGAGATGCATTGGATGCTCGGCTCACTCACAAGGAAGGTGTTGTCACCATGTGCTTATTGGAGTCAAGCTAGGATGATCAATGAGCTACTTTGTACCTTCAATTGGTATCTACTACATCCTTCCAATGTTATCTCGGTAACAAGTATCTTCATATACTTCATGCACACATTTCTTGCATCAACCTTGTGTAGGTTGTATCATGGCATGTTATCCATTCTTTCTTGTGATACTTGTTTCCTTTCTCAAAGCATCCCAACAATGATGTCTTGTTGCTAGTTGTGATGTCTTTGATGGGTGTGTGGTAGGAATTCATTTATATACTATAAGACCATATCTAGCCATGTGATATGCTTCCAAGCAAATATCTTATTATTATATGTATGACTTCCTTTTGGATATCTTGTTCCTTCGTGTTGTAACTATTTCGGGTGTACATCCTTCTTTGTAGATATATATCATCATGATCTAGTCTACCTAGAACCATATACACTTGAGAGAAATTACATCTCTAGATGATATCCTTTCTTTCACGTCCACCTTGTCTTTCTTATGTTATTTCTTTGGTGGCTCCGTGAGAGCTTTTGCCTTGAGTGCGTGTCTTCTATCGTTGCATCTTGATGTGCTCTTGTGTGGTGAACATTATTTTCCTCATGCTTTTCTTTACGAGGTTTTTGCCATCTTAATTGGCATCCCTCGTCTTGACGCGCCTTTCATCTTCTATCTTCACCGCGGGTTGTCACAAGCATAGGTTCTCTATATGCTTATTAGTAAGCTTGTGAACCCATTTGCTTGTTGTGTGTGGGAATGATAGGCCTTGCACTGTGTTGCCTCAATCTTTCAAGGCTTTATTGATGCTTAATGCTCATCCATACATTAGTCTTCTCAAGTGCATTGCCTTGACTCACACACATCATTTTGGTTGAGCCCATTCTTAAGTTGCCTCTTTCACTTATTGCTCAACCATGTGTTTGTTACATGTACTAGGCTTAGTTTCCTATATGCTCACTTGCACTTGTTGTAAGTTTCTATTGATTTTGGGGGAGCTATGATCCTATTTTGTGCACTTTGTTTCCAAATTCAAATATTCTTATGTGTGCACAAATCATGGGGAGCCTCTCTAGTTTCTTTAGAACACTCCTTTGCTCATATCATAATATCTTTTATTCATGTGGCTCGTAGGATCATTGGCCTAGTTGGTTCAATTGGTATCTTTTGATAGCTTGCTTCAATAGATATCTTTTGATTGCTTGATTGCTTGTTTCTCTCTTTGTTATGTCTTTGTGGCATATCCTCCTTTTGCAATCTTTGGGCCTCAATATAGTTTGTCTTCCTCCAAGTATTTACTGTTGGATGTGTGTATTGCATTCCACTCTCTTGTTGAGAAATACACAATTTATGGAGGATCACAATCTATATTGGCCTTCTAAGCTTTTCGCCCATTTTGGCAATCGATGCCAATGGGGGAGAAGTTTCAGAGAGTTTTGTGGAGAAGCTTTGGTTTATGTTTCCTTAGCTTTTGCATCTCATTCGCATGCATTATTGGTTGTTGCAGTGCATGGTGATGCATAATTCCTTGTATAAACTCTCTTGAAAGTGATTGTCATCAATTACCAAAATGGGGGAGATTAAAAGAACATGCGGTGCCCCCATGTTTGGTTTTGGTAATTGATGACAATCTCTATAGACTAATGGTTGCCTTGAGTTATATTTGAAGGTTTTGTCCATAGGCTTTTCTTGGAGTACATGTGTTGGTTTCAAGGAGAGTTTGTGTTGACCAAGGTGCTATTAAGGAATTATCCAAAGCTTGGTCATGTGAGAGTTGAGCTTATTACAAGCATGTCTTGAAGAAGAAGATTGTGTGATCATTCATGTTTACCTTCAAGACATCATCCAAATGAAGAGAGTTGGAAAGATTCAAGATTGATCAAGACTAAGTCAAGAGTGAATCAAGTTGATCAACTCACAAAGCGTAGAAGATGTACCGAGAGGGATCAAGTGATCCCATGGTTTGGTAAGCATTGTCCATTGTGCTTTGTGTACTAACCCATGGTCTATGTGAGAGTTCTACATGGGGTTAGGTACGTGTTCATGGGCTTGTGTCAAGAGGAAGATATCACTCAACCCATGGAGAGGATGACATCAAGTGGTGATCGTCATCAAGATTGCCGTGTGCAAGTTCAAGTGGATCATCGCGAAGAGATCAAGTGCTTGAAGCTTGCCGTCCATTATGGTGACAATGGACTTATGAAGATGTGCCGAAGAGTGGCTCACCCATAGTGGACTATGGGGGAGCAATCATCTAGTCTTCAT
Organism: Triticum aestivum; assembly: GCF_018294505.1. NCBI lineage: Eukaryota > Viridiplantae > Streptophyta > Magnoliopsida > Poales > Poaceae > Triticum > Triticum aestivum. Next base: position 563,570,071 of record NC_057800.1, read on the forward strand.
CGAGCCAACACAATCAAGAAAGGTGGTCCAACTTGAGGGAGTCAAGATCGTCATCATCTAGCTCAAGTGGACCATGTGCAAGGCAAAGGTTTGCCCTTGATAGGTTTTCTATTTTACCGGTCTCATGGTGGTAGTTTGGAGACCGGGTTATAGGATCGTTTGCCGTACTATCAAGGGGGGCTCTCAAGTTGGTAGCTTGATCATATCGTTAGTAGAGAGCTCAAACCATTGCATCCTTGCATCATCTTTCTTGGTTCTTGTTTGGTTCTCTTTGTGAGTCTTAGAGCTTATGGTCATCTTGATGACAAGCTTGAGTTCATCGAAAACGGAGTTCGCATGCATCTTCTATGATGTTTTCGGTGTTGGAGGTTTTACCGATCTTTTCCGAGGAAGGGTTCTCACCATTTTCTTATGGGACTTTTCTCATTTTATTCTTATTGATATTTCTTTGAAGATTGTGTTAGCCCTTGTCGCTAGCTTTCCAACAAACTTGGTTTCATCGAATGCGGAGTCCGTTTGCAAAAGTTGTGGCAGTTTTGGTGTTCTGAAAAGGCTGCAGCGGTACTACCGCAAATTGGAGCGGATGTAATTTTTTACTACGCTCCAGAGCAGTACTACCGCGGCTCCTACATCGGTAGTACCGCTCCGGACCAAAAACTCGTCCCAAGTCTTGCGGTGGTAGGCCCGGATGTATTTCTTAGTACCGCTCGCAAGCAATAGTACCGCTACCATTTGCGGTAGTACCGTGAGGACGAGCGGTAGTACCGCTCCGGCGGTTCTTCTGGACTTTTGCCTCCTCGCTGTTGTTTTTCAAAGGGGTACTTCCTCCCTAGCGGTAGTACCGCTCCTTGGAGCGGTAGTACCGCTCTGTGCGGGCTGTGAGCATAACGGTTGGATTTTTCCCCACCTATAAAAGGGGGTCTTCTTCCCCAATGAACCTTATCTCTTGAGCTCATTTTTGTCCCCATTGTTGACCTTCTTTGAGCTTGCTAACTCTCAATCCCTCCATGGATTCTTGCTAGTTTTTGAGGGAAAAGAGAGAGGAGATCTAGATCCATATTTCCACCAATCACTTTCTCCTCTATGTGAGGGGAACCCCTTGGATCTAGATCTTGGAGTTCTTGGTGTTCTCCTTCTTGTTCTTCCTCTCATTTTCCTCCCTAGCATTAGTTGCTCCAGTGGGATTTGAGAGAGAAGGACTTGGGCACTCCGTGTGCCCCCTTGCCATTGCATTTGGTGCATCAGTTTGAGTTCTCCACGGTGATACGTGGAAGTGAAGTTTGAGAAGCTTATTACTCTTGGGTGTTTGGGCACCCTAGAGCTTGTTCCTCTTGGGTGCCTTGGCGCCCTAGACGGTTGGTGTTGTTCGGAGCTCAATCATTGTGGTGTAAAGCTTCGGGCAAGCGTCGGGGTCTCCAATTAGGTTGTGGAGATCGCCCCGAGCAATTTGACGGGTACCGGTGACCGCCCCCAAGGGTTGCCAAAGTGTACGGGTTCGGTGACCGCCCCCAAGGGTTGCCATTTGTACGGGTTCGGTGACCGCCCTCAAGGGTCCCTTAGTGGAATCACAGCATCTTGCATTGTTCGAGGGCGTGAGGAGATTACGGCGGCCCTAGTGGCTTCTTGGGGAGCATTGTGCCTCCACACCGCTCCAAACGGAGATTAGCATCCGCAAGGGTGTGAGCTTCGGGATACATCGTTGTCTCCGCGTGCCTCGGTTATCTCTTACCCGAGCTCTTTACTTATGCACTTTACTTTGTGATAGCCGTATTGTTTCTTGTCATATATCTTGCTATCACATAGTTGCTTATCTTGCTTAGCATAAGTTGTTGGTGCACATAGGTGAGCCTAATTGTTTTAGGTTTTGTGCTTGACAAATTAACTTCTAGGTTTATTCCGCATTTGTTCAAGCCTAAATCGTAATTATTTTAAAACGCCTATTCACCCCCTCTAGGTGACATCCACGATCTTTCAATTGGTATCAGAGCCTCGTCTCTCTTTGTTAGGCTTAAACGCCTAGAGAGTAAAGATGTCGACTAGGGGATTAGGATTCTCTCACACTCTTAGTTTTGATGGCACAAATTTTGATGTTTGGGTAATTCGCATGCTTAATCTCTTTAGGGTCATGGACCCAAATTTAGAGCGAATTGTAGATATTGGTTTTTCTCCTCCAAAGGATCCTCAAAGATTATCTTTAGAGGATGAGAAAAACTCTTATCTCAATGCTCAAGCTTCTAATGTGCTTTTCGATGCTTTGAGCAATGTAGTTGTGGTGGCGACTTACGCAACACAGGCCTGATAACTTGCATGCGAATACCATGGTAACTTTGTCCTGAAGGAAAATCGCGGTAATTTTCTGTACTTTTTTGTAGTAACACAATTATAAAAAAAGGGATCAAAATGATTAGTTTCTTTAGTTTGAGCAACAAATACCTAAGGGTGGGGTTGTTGTGGTGGTGCGCTTTGGTGCCAAGGAGGTGTGGGTTTGAATCCCACATGTGCAATATTTTTTCTATCATGTGGTAGACGGGAATAAGTGGCAGTTTTCTCAGGGATGGGCGCGCGAGATGTGCGGGAGAAGCAGGTTTCTCGGGCAAGCCTGCAGGGTCGTTCGGGAGAAGGCGGGGTTGAAGGAAGAGGGATCATGTGGTACTTTAAAGTGAAAGAAATAGAGGTGTGACAGTTTTGCTTATATGGCGCACATGTGCCAAATATCAAAGTCCAAGTGTTATAGACAAAGTCCAGTTCACAAATTATGTAAAAAAGAGTCCAGTTCTCAAATTGTGTTGAGTTGCCCTTTTTTGTGTGCATGACACGCTTAGTCGTGTTTTGACACCAAATTTAAAATGAATATACCATGATGTATATCAGATAATCAAATAGGCATGACACTCTTTAGTCATGATGAATATAGATAATTTAAATTCAATTTGGAATAACCTAGTTTCATTTTGCGAAAATGATCTAGATCTATTATCAAAGTTCCGCGAAAGTGGAAAGCATCTCGAACATAATAAAAATTGCATTGAGATTCCAAGACTCCCAAACAACCACTATTGCCGCCAGAACGAGCCGCCAACGCGCCGCTGTCGCCGCTCCCCCACCGGAGTAGGCTTACCTTGTCGATGGCAGCCAAAAAGTCTTCGTGCACGTGCCCCTAAAGACCACCGCCCTAGAGACGCAGTCGTCGCCGTTGAATCCTTACATAGATCTGAAGCACCTTACACCAAATATGTCCACATGATGAGAAACACTAACCTCACCGCCCCAAAGAGACGCCAGGAATTACGCCGGAGCTCCATCGACTACGTACTTACATACGTACTCGAGGAGGATCAGAGTCCGGAAGATAAACTCAAAGAAGTAGCGTTGTCATCTGCTCGAGCACCGCCCCTGCGAGGACTAAAAAAATCCTAATCTAAACTACTAGCCGGAGCAGAGGCACCGGAATTCCCCACTCCGCCACCGGCCGCCGGAGCCGCAGGCAGAGGGGAGGCGAATCCATGGGCTCGCCGGCGAACTTCGGAGAGAATAGTTTGCCCTAGCCACCTAAGGTTAGTGAAGGAAAAACTTCGTTGGGCATAACCTAGTTGATACGTATTAAAAATCGCCAACCAACAATAGAGTCGGCGGGAGGGACCAGTTCTTGTTTTTGGTAGGTTCAACGGCTTGGTTGGGGTTGTGTGGCGGTGGCGATGTCCCTCAATAGGAATAAAAAATAGCGTCGGAGGAGGATGTGTGTAGGTGTGTCTCCGTCGAATCTCACGGGATTCGTTCAGTGTTGGTCTTCAGTGGATCTATTTAGATCCAGCTTTTGTTCGACTTCGTTCTTGTGGTTACTGGTTTGAACTTTTCGATCTGGTGCGCTAGTCCTTTGGGACCTTAGCATGACGACTTCCCGACTGTCTACTACTACAAGGTTTGCCCGACTCTGGTGATGGAGGGCGATGACGGCAGCGCGCCTTCGGCTCGCTCCAGTGCTTGTAGTCGTCGCTAGGTGATCCATGGACCTGATTGTAGTTTTTATTACCTCTAGCGTTTTTTGTACTGTCATGATTGACGAATAGATTGGAAATTTCTTGCAAAAACAATAGAGTAGGCAAACCTGAAAAGATTAACAGAATTACCACAATTGACTGAGTCAACCTATATCAGAGCCTAAGTGTACAGTTTGCACAAGCCCTTGATTCTCGGGGTCGAATTTGACTCGTAGTATATGGCATCTTCGTAGAGAGCAAAATCCCTATATTTATAGAAGAGCAAGACAAACATTCTCTAAGGAGACACAGGAAAGCAGGACATTCACAATAGAGTATTATTTAGAGTAACGAAGAGCAGGACAAACACGTCAGGCAGCTTAGCACCTCTTTAGTCTTCTACTCCCTCCATTCATACATAAGATGTTATTACACTTAAAATAATATGTGAGACAGATGAAGTATAACTGTTTCCCATTAGTATTAAGTGTGTCAGACAGACCTTGAACTGAATAAGGAAAGACCCAAGTAGGAATATTACAGTGAACATTCAGCTAGGCCGGGTGGGAATATCCGAGCAGCCAAATGCTCTGCTCCCCATGGAATGGAAGAGCATCCAGAGTTACGCGAAACCGGATCATATTACTTGTCGTAGCTTTAGTGCTTTAGTAAACATTTATTAAAGTTGAGGCAAGTAATATGGATCAGAGGAAGTAGGATATCTTATAATGCCGAACGGAGCGAATAGGTACAATCGTAGAAAGGCGTATATTTATCGAATAGCAAGACAAACGTTCTCTAACAAGACACGGGAAAGCAGGAAAATTCACATGACAATACAGTATTAAAGTATGGAGCAGCTGAGAGTGGATTCATAGCGTATGTTTTTTTTAACCAGTTTCATGGCGTATGGTCAAACACGTCAGGCGGCTTAATCACTCTTTAGTCTTGTATATAACTGCCCCCCATTAGTATTAGGACTTGTGTGGCCTTGCGCTGAATAAGGAAAGACCAAGTAGGAATATTATAGGGAACATTCAGCAAGACCGGGAATATCCAAGCAGGCAGGCAAATGCTCCCCCATGGAAGAGCATCCCAAGTCAGGCAGCCCTCCTGACTTGATTGATTGATGATGGCCGATCTAATGGCTGTTCCCGTCGCCGTACGTAGACGTCGGGATCGCGGAGCATCCAGCCGGAATATCCCAAACGTCGGTCCTGGTCTTGGGATCCGTCCCCACCAAATATACTACTGACACCATCCATCTACTCCAAAAGACTTGTTGGAACCTTCCCTCCAACATCCATACTCAGCTTGGAATTTGACCTTCGGTTTACGCAAGAGCCAGCCCACCTATCGACCACAGCCTCTGTATATGTAGCGTATCTCTTCCTCTTTTCCTTGGTTTGAACTTTGAAGATGGCGTCCGGGCACACTGTTGTTTTCTTTTCCTCCAGGAACCAGATGCATCACTATTGATACCCTGTAGTATTTATATCCCCAATCCACAATATGGTCCTCTGCAATTATGAATGGCACCGGACAGTACGGTGTCTGTATTATTCCATCTTCCATTTTCACTAATACTCCAGTTGACAAGTCCAAATCGCGGGATGCAACAATATTGCTGCCCCGAGCCGGATTATAATACTAGACAACAAGTGGTTCATTCATACACACACGGAGCAAATCCTGTTGCGTTCCTCCTTCACTCTCCAACAGCATTACAAGAAAGCATCTACACTGGTGTTCACCTTTCTGACATACTGTGTGGAGACATAACCAAAATACGGTGGTACAACAGTACATCTGCCACTAAGGCAGGCTCACGGCGACGGTAAATCCGCTCCCACAGTACACGCTGAGCGAAGCAGAAGAACGTGAGCCCTCGTCGCCTAGATTTACTCTCCGAGGAACCACCTGATCACAAGTATCTCCCAAGCCCAGTTGCCCGTGCTCTCCCCAGCCCCAGGTGAACAATGCTCCGCTGTCTGAGAAAAACATGCGAAGAGCAGCAGTTAGCCCGGCCGCTGCTCATCTTATTCATTTTTAGATTCTGGGATAAAACGACCTCTTACCTGTCACCAAAGCTGAATGTTCAGTGCCGGCTGCTATCTGGGTCACCTGCTGTCCATGAATAGAGGGCACCTTCGCTAAATTTGACACTGAAAATGATTCTGCACAACACACACATACTTTCAGAGGGCGTGGGAGGTGCAAATGCGACATGGTCATCAGATGGAACAAATATGAATCTACTCTAGGAAAGTTAAAATGGATATAGAATAGGCTGGGGCGTGTATTAACGGCATGTAGTGTGAGCATACATAATGATAGTATTTTCTCATCATCCGTTCGTGCAGTGTGCACTATCTGCAAAACGCTTTTGTACAGTTCACACCAGTCATATTTTCTCATGAATTTTCACAAGTTCATATGCTGTACATCTATGATTGTCTTTTTTCTCATTCTTTTAAATACAGAAGAGATCAAGAGAATGCATTCTTGCCATGGGGTGCAGACAAGTTGTCGCAGTCATATAGATTTGACTTCCCATCTGAAGGTACCATTTTGTGCAAACGGTTGGCATATTCTCGTTTTGAAGGATGCTCAACTGCTTGGCACTATTTACCAGATGAATATACAAGATACATGTCTCTGTTCCATAATTCAAATATGATGTAGCATATCAAAAGTTGTGAGGAGTACCATGATGTTTACTGCTTGTTGTGGTAAGATTCAGTTTCTGCGCTACTGCATTTTCTGACACAGAAGGGTCACACTTCTGATGGCGGTAAGCACCAATGGTGTACAATTCACCTCCTAAGATAAATAAAAAAATGTCAACCTTCTGAGAAAGCTTCTGGAAAACATAGTTCAATTAATATGAAACAACTACATACCAGATAAAACTAGTGCATGATGCCATCCTAATGCCACTTGAGAAATACTCAAAGAGGGAAAGGCTGCCCGAGGTTGGTCATCATCATGTTCACCAACTAATGCTCTTCCCCAGATGTACAACTGGCCAGATTCTGTTATATTCAATGAAAGGGAAATTATTAGGCCAAGTATCAAATAGAAAAGAGTTGGTAACTGCAGGTCTACAATGCTTACCATCCAATGCAGCACTATGATCTCCATTGGCATATAAATTCACTATTTTGCAGTTTGGAAAACCATCAATTAATCTAGGAGTATTACAAAACTTCTGATTTTTGGAAGCAGATTTGCCAACTTGTCCCCGTCTTGCTGAGCCAAATCCATAAACTGAATTATCTGGAAGAAATAAGAATAATGTGTCATTTACTCGTAATGCACATGGGCCAAATTTGATAACTGTGTCATTTATCTGGAAGAAAGAAGTCTGTTATAAAGGAGAAATGGTATGGTCAATAAACTTCCAGCTGTCTGGTGAAAAGATCCTAAGATCATGATGATCTAACTTTTTTTCCTTTTTCCTCTTTAGTAGCTTCATTTACAGATTTTTTGCTTTCCATAATTTTCAGCAAGTTGCGCCCTGTTTTCCGCACAAAATACAGAATACTGGAATATTGATTAAGTATTGCCTTGCGGATGTCAGAACCTTAGGGAAGGCATAAATGAGTCACTATAGATCATGGTTTTTGAGTTGCGACTAGTCAAGTCGCCGCCAGCCCTGCGGCTCGGCGATTAGTCGACCCAAGTCGCCGTATAGTCGCGAGTCGCCCTGATTTCTAGAAAACGACTTGGCGATTAGTCGGCAACTATACAGCGACTAATCAGCGACTCAAAAACCATGCTATAGATATTGGGTGTTGCCAGAGACTAAAAAGATTACTGATCAAGTTGTTATGGAAAAGGTATTACCAGAGAAATTTGTGTTGTTCCATGAACATGCAATTTCATGCACCGGGCTGCCCATGAACATGCAGTTTCTTATAAATTAATGTGTCACTGTAACAGTCTGTCATAATTTTACCTACCTTTCAATAGGACAAGAGAATGGCGCATCCCAAATGCAAGCTTCTCGACATGCTTTGTGGTAAAGGATGGCACTTCAAATGGCAAGTTCCTTGACTGAGTATCACCAGTGCCAAGCTGTCCAAATGAGCCATCTCCGCACATGAAGAGTTGCCCAGAATCTGAAAATAACAACTAGAAACATCACAGCAAAGCTCATCAGTGACAATTCACTTTCCAAACAAAATAAGACAACCGTTCTAAAGCAAAACAAAATAAGAAACGGGCTGGCATGAAACGTGAAGACCAAAATAGAAGTAAAACGTAAATGAATGGTTTCAGAATTTGGAGACCTGTAGCAAATCCAGAATGGTTCCATCCAGTAGACACACAGGTTACTGTATAGTTTTCAAAGAACTTAACGGACTTTGGATGAGGGATGTTCTCTATGTTCCCATGGCCAAGCTGACCATGGGTACCTCTGCCCCAAGTAAATACTTCACCATCACCTGAAATGTTGAGTAAAGATTTTCAGAAAACTAACCCATATTGGTCTAGTCAGACATCAGTGAGGGGAAAATGACCTTTGGTGCATAGACAAGTTTTTTCTTGAGTCACTGGTAAAAATGGCACAGCAAGGTAAACAGATTATCTTCAACAAACATAGTATGTTGACAAGTAAAATGCCCAGGGAGAGATCAGCATGTCAAAATGCTTTAATCATTCCTACTCGCCAAGATGGAAAGCGGACCTGAACTAAAAAGCAACTTAATCACTGAACTGAAGAGGGGGGCTGTTTGGTTTATGCCCCCAACTAACCCTACCAAAATATTGGTCACGCCAAATCCCTTATATGTTGTTTGCTTTGTTGCCAAATATTTGGCTGCCAACGAGTCCTCTATTCTTTTCTTCACAGATTCTTGCCAAATTTTTGGCCAACCCTGGGCGGTGGAATCCCACGCCAAATAATTGGCAAGCCAATATTGGCAGGGCAGCTATAGGCAAGAACCAAACAACCCTTAGTCACTGAACGATACAATGGTGTATCACTGTATGGAACTGTGAATATAAGATCCTCTCTTGCATTACCAAGTTGGACAAGGAGGCAGTTCTAAAACCATGCGGTGGAACTCTATTCCTACCGAGCAGCGTGTCTATCATATAAGTCCGCACTGAATATGTATATGCAAATCCAGCTCAAGGGAACGAGATGAGGATGTCCAGACAAGATTCATAGGACACAGGGACCTAGAAGCAGGCAAGTAGGTGCGTGTACAAGAAGGAAACCTGCAATGCAATTCCAACTCTCTGAAACTGTGATGCTATGGTTACCAAAGCCCATTGTCGTGCACAAACTCCTCACCAATCTAAGTATCTAATCGAGTTCAGCTTCTACCCATGTGAGAGCCGTGCAATCATTAGACGACGAGGACCACGAAGACGAGCAGGCCCGCCTGACCAAATCCTATCGAGAAAGATCCTACTGAGGTGGGGTATCTGAACGAAGACCGAACGTACTTGTGAGGGCGATGGCGTGGGCGCCGCCGCCGGCGACGAAGGAAACGCGGCCGCGGCAGCGAGGCGGGAGGAGGAGCGGCTGCGGGAGATGATAGTCCTGGAAGCCGCCGTTCCCCAGCTGCCCGTCCGTGCCCGCGCCCCAGGTCCACGCCCACGCTTCCTCCGGCTCCTCTTCGGCCGCCACCGCCACCGCCGCCGCCGTTTTCTCCATGCCGCCCTGAGGAAGAGAGGTCATCCGTGTCGGCTCGATTGACCCGTGGTCTCAATCGAATTACTGAGACTACACCGTCCGATCGGGAAGCGAATGGCCAGGATTTCGCTCAGGGTGGAGAAGAAGGTAATCTACTATGTACTCCCTCCGTTCCTTTTTACTCTGCATATTAGGATTCTCTGAAATCAAACTTCATAAAATTTGACCGTATTTATATGAAAAAATATCAACATCTGTCATGCTAAAGTTATACTACAATAAGAAACTTCAAGTAATGACACATCTATTGATATTGATTTTAGATTGTAAATGTTGATACTCTTTTCTATAAAGTTGGTCAAACTTTATGAGTCTTGACTTCAGTCAAATCTTATATACGAACTAAAAAGAATCAGATGGAGTATCTATCCCACAACAGAGGCACTTTAACCCTCTCTTATCTTCACTTATTTAATATAGCTATGCTAGGGAAGCAAGGCTGGAGATTAATTACCCATCCGAAGACCCTTTGCTCGAGAGTTCTAAAAGAAAAATATTTCCCGCTCTCAGACTTTCAGAATGCCACTGCACCAGCTCGATCATCTTAGTACGTGGAAGGCTATTGTGGCAGGTCAGAAAGCTCTTGACATGGGTCTCATAAAACGTGTTAGAGATGGCACATCGATTGCGACATGAACGGATTGTTGGATTCCGGATACTGTCACTATGAAGCCAATGGGGCGCCCCGGTGTTGCTCAGCTCCCTAGAGTTTCAGATTTGATTGACAACTACACAAGGAATTGGAATGTAGATGTTGTGCGACAAAATTTCTTTCACCCTGACGCCAAGGCTATACTGAACATCCCTTTAAACTCTGTGGGAGGAGAGGACTCACTAGCTTGGGCTCTTGAAAAATCGGGCATCTACTCTGTAAAATCCATGTATCGTTCTCTTATGACTCGTAACGAGCTTGGCTCTCTAGATGAAGGGACGAAACACAGAATCATCACCGTCAAATAAACAGCTGTGGACTGCTCTGTGGAAGCTTCATGTGATACCAAAGGTCAGAGTTTTTTGGCGGAGAGTGTTGCGTGGTATTCTCCCAAACTCGGTCACCTTGCAGTACCGACACTTCAAAACTCTAGGCATTTGCGATATATGCAAAGCTATGAATGAGGACCTCAAGCATGCGCTTGAATGCATGCATGCCAAGAAATTTTGGATTGCTGCCAAGGATCGGTTCGAGTTCACCTTACCGAGACTACATACAGATACATGGGCTAGAGACATCTTGCTTGATCACATGTTCAATGATGACACAAGGTGCAAGATCATCACCATTATGCACTTCATCTGGACCTCAAAGGAATAATTGGACACATGATAGGGATGGTTATGACCCAGTTCAGGCGATAAAAATGGATGCATGAGACTTTGACACTAAAAGTACATACACATCCTATCCCTATGACCACCTCCGAGAAACTGGGCCGACATATCATCTTGAGATTTACGAAGTCACCATAGACGCCTCATCGTCGACGGGAACATCTCCTTTCACTGAAAGCGCATCGCCGGAAATCCTGAAATTAATTCAGAAATAATACGAGCACCAGGATTTGAACTCTATTGGGCTGGAGATATCACTGTCCTTCTAACCATCCAACCACATGTTGGTTTGTGAAAAAAGAGTAAAAGATTAGACCCGTTGGCTAGCGGTGTTAGTAGTATGTGTGTGTACATATACAGACGCGGATACTAGAGGTGTTAGTTGGATGTATGGATTTCAACTTCGGTATTCAGAATTTAATTAAATCTTCCCAATATAATTTTGCTTAGAATCAACTAAAGTTTGGCGGACTTTATTTGTTCATAGAGGAGTTGTTTCAATTTTTTCTTCTAAAAATCCTCTGATTTATTATTGGCATGCAATAGTAGTACAGAAATCATCGAAAGTATATGTTCGAGTTGATTGGTCCTACCTTAAACAAATGATGCAAAAACTTGGCTTCTCTCACCGATGGGTTAGTTGGATAATGACTTGTGTGACCTCAGTGAGATACCACGTAAAAGTTGATGGAGCCATCTTGGATTCTTTTGCACCGATGTGTAGGCTTCTGCAAGGTGACCCTTCATCCCCATATTTGTTTCTGTTTGTTGTTAATGGTCTCTCTGCTCTGATAAATCAAGGTATTGAATTGTCAATATTTCCCGCTAAAAATTACAGGAAGAGCTATTGATATATCTCATTTGCTATTTGTGAATGATACTTTGTTGTTCTTTAAAGCTTGTAACCAAGAGGCTACACATGTTCAAAATATTCTGGATGCTTATGAACATGCCACGGGCCACCTTATTAACCCTACAAAGACACAACGGAAAAGAGGCCCAATCAAATCCAAACGGCCTTGCGGAGGACACATATCCGCACGCCCTTCGTCAGTGCTAGGTGCACCACTAGAGCGGGGATATGACCGGAGGATATTATTCTAACTTTGGGACGCCGTTGCCGCATCACCGTCCCAACCAAGGCACTAAAAAAGTACCTAAAGCAAATATGCTTCTATCGATCAGTTTGTCGTTGAAGCCACGGACGAGACTTGCCTGCTCCTTGCACGTGCGCCCATCCGTGCTCCCACATACATGGTTTGATTTGATTGAAACAAAATAAGACTCGGCCCCACCCTTTAAAATCAGGGGGGAGAGATGATTAGATTAAAAAAGAAAAAGGAAAAAAAGACAGTTGTAGGATGAAGTGGAAGCACGGATGAGAGCATGAAAAGAGAGCAGGCAAGCCGGATCCTGAAGCCACACAATGATGTCGATGTCTCGGAAATCTGTCAGGTACATTTCCTACGAAGAGATGGTAGTCGCTACAAACCTGCGTTCCTGCCGATTTTCCTTTAGTTTTTCCTCAAAGGTGGCGATATCCCCTACAGTTTCTGAATTCTGGCAACCTGCAACTGCAAATGCAGACGGTTATCTGAACCCTTATGCTTAGGTTTCACGGTTGTGCACCACGCGTCACTCCCGTGTGCCTGCTGGAAGGGCGGCATAGACACAGAAAACTCTAGAGAAGGGCGATCTGGTTGCTACGAATCGTGCAAAAGAAACAAAGAACCCAGCATCTACCCTTGAATCGTCGACCGATTTCTGATGATTTAACCGGACCATGCATTCTCCTCGTCTCGCCGTCTCGAGTTGGCAACGTCGCTTTACCTGCCTCTTACCAACGAAGAAGAAGAAGATCGTAGCTCGCGTTGCATGCAGAGGTTTAGATTCCCAGCGTCTTTGGTGTCTGATGCTGGTTACCGAGTTGTGCCGTTCACATTACAAGGTGGCGCATTAGCATCGATCCTAGCGCTTGTTAGATAACTACTGTAATTGTAAATAGCGACAGCAAGCAGAGATAGAGTTCAATCGTATGAATATGATGCCCCCATTTGCTTGAAGTTAAAGGCAGGAATAATCCACGGAAGGTCAAAAAGGAAGGGCGGAATTAAAAGGAAGCAAAGAGATAATAATCGGATAACGATCGAGTAGCTTTATTCGTTTCCCCTCGCTGCCGCCTAGGATCGATGAGCTGCCGACAGCGGCGCGCCGAATGTTTCAGAAGCGCCACTAAAAGTGCAATCCACGGCAAAAATATACTAGCAGGCCACTTGATCTTCGGTTTGCAGCCGCTATTTATACTCCCTCTAGGTCCAGCACCGGCCGGTCCACTTCTGCTAGCAGGCAGCCATCTGCAGCTAGGGTTCATAGTTCATAGTCAGTGACCAACATGAGTGACCGAAGGTACGGGTACTCGTACCCACACAACCAAGGTAACTCCCACGCATGATAGATAGACGAATATATGTTTGTGTTTCTTGCATTCCATTTCCCTTTTCCCCTTCTTGTTTGCTCACGCTCACTGCCTTGCATGAAACTGAAACTGGAACGCGCGCGCACATGCAGGGTATTACAACGGACCGCCGGTGATGGCGCCGCCGCAGTACGCCCCGCCGCCGAGACGGCAGACGGGATTCCTCGAAGGATGGTAATAAAAAGCTACGAACCTGACGGTTTTTCTTAATTTCCTCTGCGTAAACTATGTGGGCAGTGCTAATCTGAGGTGCTCTGTGCTTGCATGCCCGCAAACTACGTACGAATAGCCTGGCTGCTCTGTGCTGCTGCTGCCTCGTCGACGAGTGCTGCTGCGACCCGTCCATCATATTCGTGAGCTGATCGAAACACGTACGCGGTCCAGACGACGGCCGACCGATCGACCGACCGACGAACCATCCGAGCCGAGCTACGTACCTAACGTACTGGTAGTAGTACATGTGCGATTTATATATGCGTGTCGTGTGTATGTGTGCTTCCCTTGAGCTGTTGCTTTCAGCTATAGCAATAGCATATGCCCCTAGAGGCCTAGAACAGAGTAGAACTGCAGAAAGAATAGCCAGCCCGTCCTGCCGTTCGGTTCAGCTCTCCAGCGGCACGACGGGTGGGTGGTGTGTGTTGCATGTATGTATGTATCTGATGTGATCCCCTAAAAAAAAGTATCTGATGTGAGTCTACGAATAAGATGAGGAAAAAGAAAAGTTCGGCACCTTCTATGATGTGAGCCTATGACATCCTGAATTTTACAAAAATAACATTATCAATATCAGGCTCACAGGAGATGCACCGGTAAGGTAGAAAGTCAAAACTGAGTGCCATGACGAACGCAAACACACGCCCCCTCCAGAGAATTGAATCGCACCGAACAGAGTCAAACAGAGTGAAGCGGAACATACAGGAAGCGAAGAGGCACATTGGTTCGAACAAGAACCTGAAGAGACAGGCTAAGGCTAGCACTGGTAGTGTGCGCAATCTGTGGCAGGAGCCGATGGTTTCGTCTCTCCGGTTGCGCGGGGAGTGGCGGCCCGGAGGCGGAATCGGTGCAGCGGCGATCCACGAAGAATATGTGCAGCGGCGGCTGGGGGTGGACAAAGGGCATCCTGCCCGTCTTCTCGCGCGTTGCGTTCCGCGGGCGCGGCGTGGAGACTCCTCCAGGCTCCAGCAACCGCAAGAGCTACTAGCCCCGCCCACGAAGTTCTCAAAGAACAAAATGCGCCCATGAACATGGCCGACTCAACATACTCTCTCCGTCCCAAAATAAATATAAATCAACTACATTTATTTTGGGATGGAGGGAATAGATGTTGACATTTGCAATATATTATTTTAACGAGATCTAATTGTCTTAGAATTTAAATTTGAGATCAAAGGTTAAAAAATATACATACTATGATTTATTGTATTTGATTATTATATACTCCCTCCGTTCCTAAATATAAACCTTTTTAAAAATTCTAATATGGACTTTATACGAAGCAAAATGAATGAATTTACACTCTAAAATCCATTTATATACATATATTCATATTGAAACTCTAAAAAGACTTATATTTAGAAACGAAGGGAATATTTATAAAACACGAGTACTATTTATGCACACAGGGAGATATAAAAGTAGTGACACCACGCCCGTCCGTCCTCCCTTTGTCTCTCCTCTCAAGGAAAGGCAACAAGGGTTTCTGCCTCCCGGTAGCGGAGCCGCCGATTTGCCACGTCTCCTGTTGCTTTAGGGTCATAAGTGCGTGGTGGATCCCATCCCTTGCCGGTGGAAGGGTTCCGTTCTTAGGTGTTACTTCAAGTTTGGTTAGGATTTGTGTTCTGCTCAGAAAGACAAGACATCAACGGCTTCCTGAAGTTAGAATAAAATTCACCCAGCCTAGCCCCTGTCCTACTGGTGTGCCTAGCATCGTCCGGAGGCGTGTGGGGGTGTGTCTCTGCCGGATCTCGCGGGATTCGGTCGGTGGTTGTCTTTGGTTGATCTGCTCGGATCCGTTCTTTGTTCTTCTTTATTCGTGTGTCTTTAGGTTGGATCTTTTCGATCTACACTTCTCTTCATCGGCGACGGTTGTTGTTCTGGTGCGTTGGTCCTATAAGGCCTTAGCATGACAACTTTCCGACTGTTTACTACAACAAGTTGTGTATGGCTCCGGCGAGGTAGGGGCGATGACGGCGGCACGTCTTCGACTCGCTTCGGTGCTTTAGTCGTTGCTAGGTGGTCTACGGATCTGGATGTAATTTTTATTATTTTTAGTGTTCGTTATACTGCCATGATTAAGGATGAATAGATCAAAAGTTTCACGCAAAAAAAGTAGTGAGGCCAATAATAGGATGCGTACGTGTGTTAAGGGAATTAGTATAAGTAGCATTTTTCATGCATGCATATTGGGATAAAAAAATTAGTGGAGTTGATAAGGTGGCATATGTGCATGTTCTTTGTGGTGGAACCTGTCCATCAGGGTTCAAGTCCTTAGCTTTGTACTGGTGGTTGCATTTTTTGGAATTATTTTAGACTTTTTGGTGATGTTTGTTCAATGAAAGAAGACATTTTTCATTGATTATGAGGCGTCGCATATAATGACTTCGTCAATCTCAAGATTTTTTTTGTTATCTCTGACGTTCGTTGTACTGTTATGATTGATTATGAATAAATGAAAAGTCTCACTGAGGGAAAAAATAAGTATGAAAAATACTTTCTTCGTTTTTATTTAGTTTGCATATTAGCTTTGGTCAAAGTCAAGCTTTACAAACTTTGATCAAATTTATATAAAAAATATTAAGATATACAGTAACAAATCAACAACATTAGATTTATTATTAAATGTACTTTCACATCGTATAGATTTATTATGATAAATGTCTATATTGTTTTCTATAAACTTGGTCAAACTTTACGAAGTTTGACTTCAGTCAACTCTAGTATGCAAAGTAAATAAAAACGGAGGGAGTAAAAACAACTTCTTAAAAGCATCTCCAACAAATCACCCAAAAAACCTTCCTCAATTACAACTTATTAGGGCTCCCGATAGCACTTTTTTAGTTATTGGGGATGAACGCTTCGGCAGATCCCCAATAACCTCAACCCCAGAACCAAACTGACATAAGGGGCCCACTTATCAACCTGACATACGTGATACAAGCTACCGACAACGACCGGTGGGCGGCGACACAATGTGGCGGCGCGACGATGGTCCGATCAATATGCGGCCGCAGAGGTGGCCTGTGGGTAGTGACGGGCGGTGGCGGTATGACGATCTGCGGTGGCGATCTAACTATGTGCGACGGTGGCGGTCTGTCAAAGTGACCGATGTGATCCGACGACTTTCGGTGGCTGGGATGGCGACGGTGGGCTGTAGCGCGATGAAACGCCGCCGGTGTGCTGACGTGAAAGAATTGAGGATTGGATCGGGAGAGGGCCAACTCTCCCTTCAAATAGGGGAATATGGGTTACCTTTTCGGTGGTCACTAAAAAATTATTGAGGAAAGGGGACTATTCAAGCTGTTGTTTGGCTCAACTCCTCCAATACAAAGATTTTATTTGGGATAAAGAGAACTGTTGGAGATGCTCTAAGTAAATAAATTAAGGGTTAAAAAAATTATAAGGCATGTATAGAACTGCTTTGCTCCCTAAAATCCAGCTCCGCTCTAGAAATTACAAGTCAAACAGGGTAGTTGCACCATATGACGCTTCGCAAAAAAATAAGAATCTGGGATACATCATCTTTTTTTTGTGAAGCTCTACACGGGGCTTCAAACTGTAGAAGCTCGAGTTGAGGAAAAATTACCCACCACTGTCATCAATAAATGGACACTTCTTCGTTTTTCTCAAGTTGTCTATTCAAATAGATATTTTTCATCAAATTTCTTATTCTTGAAGCTAGAGCTAGCTGAAAGACAAACATTTTATTTTTTGCGATGAAGCTGAAAGACAAACATGATAAGCTGCTCTTTCATAAAACTGCAACTTCTGTACGAAACTCGTTTAAAATGAATTTAATAGAGTGAAACTGATTTTGATTTTTTTAGACATGAAACTGACCCTTTTTAGAATTTGATTATTAATGAAACGGAGCAACACTAAACAGACCCTAAGGATCAACCTTTTTGGCGTAGTCTGGGCCAACACAGCCCAATATTTGTCCAGTTGCGGCGAACATATAGGGCTTCCTACGCGTCGGTTGAGTTGGGATTAGGCCCGTTTTGTTCCTCCTCGTGCATTCGGTGCCTCATCTTGGGTCTTAGGGCATGTACAATGACTGATAAGATAGTCTTATTTTAAGTTTTTTTTACGGCAAGTCTTATCTTAAATTTTGCATGTAATTTAGAGAAGACAAAAAAACATATCTACAGTGGATTATATCTTAGTTTTATCTTAAATAACTAGCTATTCCTAAAAATGTTATGAGACAAATTGTGCTAAGAGATCATCTCTTGTCTTTTAAATAAGAGAAGACAAATCTTTTCTTATGATTTCTCTCTCCTCCGTTTCATCATTTATCTTACGTGGCATTGTTAAGATAGAACCATTGTACATGCCCTTAGTGTTCTGCAAAAATATAACAGGACACTACCGGCAAACATATTTTCGATGATATACGTTAAGTTTTTTTTAGAGGAAAATGCCTTGATACATTGTTAAGTTTCGTATTTCTTTAACACAGTATATATGTAGACGCTTATAAACACACATATATACTCACTTCTATGAACATACGCATGCACATCCTACCTTTCTGAGCTGGTAAATCGTCTTGAGATTGACGAAGTCGCCACAGATGTTTTCGTAGTCGACGGAGACATCTCCTTCCACCGAACGCATATCACCGAAAGACCTAAAGAAAATCCAGAAAAATGCGAGCACCAGTGTCAAGTCTAGCGCTTCAAACTTTATGGATTGAGAATATCATTGTCCTTCTAACCATCCAACCACATGTTGGTTCGCTGTTAAGTTTTATATTATCGTGTAAATTTTAATCAGAAACTATGTTCCTCTGAGCCTTCTTTGAGTTAATAAAGAAAATGTAAACTACATGCTGCAGGAAGCATACAAGGGAGTAGTATATTTTGTTTATCATATACATATGTTTTCTTGAACTTTTTGAATAAACTTTTAGTAAAATCAATGGTCAAAGTTATGCTCGGAATGAAGAGGTACTTGTATACTAACCCACGTAGTATACATCAACATTTTAACCATGCAAAATCCATGGCGAAAGAGTGGGAACGGTTAACATGTCACAAAATGTTGCTACGCGGTCGTTAATACCGAGGAAACCTGTCACCTGTCGCGTGCGAACAACCATCATCTAGGCATTATTCTTCCTTTTTTTTAATATCAGTACGGCATTATTCTTCCTTTGTACTGCTATCTCCATCCTGATTTATTGGTCTATTTTATAGTTTATGACAAATTTTGATTAAAGATTTAACAAACAAAATGTTAATGCATGTAAACAAAAATTATATCACAGGATTCGTATTTAAACATAGTTTTCAGTGGTATAAATTTTTATGACATGCATGAGTATTTTGTCAGTTAAACATATGATTAAAACTTGGCACAAAATACAATGAGGACTAATAAATTAGGATGGGGGTAGTTGTATATAGTCGCTGCAAATGGGTACGAACTCGGCTTAGCCTGAGGTCCTCCTGTACGGAGTAGAGTTATTTAAAAGAAGCTGGCTAAGCTAGAAAGCGACGGTGCAGTACACCGTGAAGCTGTTGCAACCGTCGGCATCGACATGTACGTACCAACACGTCGTTAGGTTGACCCAACACACATTAACTAAGAAACACAAAGTCCTAGCGAGGAAACATTATGAGAAACGAATTCAGAATTCGTTTTATGCCGGAGAATGCAAGTGCGTACCGTGGCAAAGCCTACGAGGAATATAATAGACACAACGCTGCCGTACGATAAGCGGCCAGATAGTTTTTTCCTTTGGTCGAAAAGTAGTCGACAAACGGCAGGCTTACGAGTAGCTACGACCAAGTTACAGCCTTCCAAAACAGTCGGTAGCAGAGGCAGAAGCTCCCAGGGGTGCAATTCTTCAATGTTTTGAGGAAGAGGGAGGTGCACACCCGCCAAAAAAAGGGACAAAAAAGAGGGTGCAGTTCTGATTTGGCCAGTTTGAGGAGAGATTGCACGGTAGATGCTGTTAAGAACAATTTAAAAAAAAATCGGCAATTTTTTTTACCATTTTCATTGAATAAGGAAGAAGGTTTAGAGTTTGTAGCCAACGGCCGAATTACAAAACATCACTCTCGCGGCATTGAATTGCACAAATGCTTTGCTCCAGCGAGACACCACATATTACACTCTTCTTTGATCCTAGCGACAATAACATCAACCGGCACTGCCAAGTTGCGAAAGACCCTTGCATTCCATTCCTTCCAAATTTCCCACGAAACGAGTAGCATGAGGAGATGAGCAGCTTTCTGGACTGTGTCTTCCTGGTCGCGTTGAGGCTCCATCATTCTTTAACTGGATTCATGTGACCCACTCCACAAGGTTCACGTCATGAAGCCCAAGCCAAACCTTGATCAAAGCCCAAACTCTAGTTGTGTATCTGCATTGGAAGAGAAGGGTGTGCCGCTGATTCTTGGACTTGTTTATAAACGGGGCAAAGGTTGCAATTAGGCTATCCACGTCGCTGCAGCTGAACTGCCGTCCAACCCCTGTTGTTGATGACATGCCAGGCGAAAAACTTGCATTTTGAAGGAGCCCAATTCTTCCAGACCGTTTGCACACAAGCTCCGTGTCAACTAAGCCCCTGAACTGGAACTCATATGCCGATGCGGCGGAGTAGTGGCCATCATTTGTTAGCTTCCAGGAGACGGTATCCGTCCTATCCAGGTTGAGGTGAATGGGGGTGAGCTTTTCCCATAGATTGACGAACTCAGTTAGATGATGAACAGAGATGCCCGCACTGATGTTAATTTGGGAGACCCAAAAGTTGTTGTGTATCACCTTTTGGACCGAGCAGTTCTTTCTTCTGGACAGTAAGAATATGTGGGGAGCAATATCTTTGGGCCTCAGCTCCCCAAGCCAGGCAGACTCCCAGGAAGAAGCACGAAGGCCATCACCAATCTTCACTTTGGTAGCAACCGCAAAGATGTCGCGGTCAGCACTGTCACATGGGTTTCCCAGCCCCACCCAAGGCTTAATCGGGTCCATCCATTCAAACCACAACCATCGAATACGGAGGGCAACGGCAAATTTAAGATACCAATGCCTCCCTGGAGCTTGGATCGGCACACTTGATCCCAGTTAATCTTGCATTTGCCTCCAGTGACCTTGTCGCACCCCGCCCATAGGTAAGCTCACCTTTAGAGCATCAATCTTGTTCAATACTTCGATCGGAAGATTCAGTGTCGTCATGTAGTAAATGGCAATGGCAATAAGGACGGAATTAACCAACACAACCCTTCCAGGTGAATCACACATGTTTTCCCATCCCAGGAGCAAGTTGGGCAGCAATCTTATCCTCAAGTGGTTGGAAGTGGATCCGCTTCAACCTCTTGACCGACAGAGGGAGACCAAGATATTTCATTGGAAAGGAAGAGCGGTTGGCCAGAAAAGGTTGGAGTGAAGGAAATATGCCCTAGAGGCAATAATAAAGTTATTATTTATTTCCTTATATCATGATAAATGTTTATTATTCATGCTAGAATTGTATTAACCGGAAACATAATACATGTGTGAATACATAGACAAACAGAGTGTCACTAGTATGCCTCTACTTGACTAGCTCGTTAATCAAAGATGGTTATGTTTCCTAACCATGGACAAAGAGTTGTTATTTGATTAACGGGATCACATCATTAGGTGAACGATCTGATTGACATGACCCATTCCATTAGCTTAGCACCCGATCGTTTAGTATGTTGCTGTTGATTTCTTCATGACTTATACATGTTCCTATGACTATGAGATTATGCAACTCCCGTTCGTCGGAGGAACACTTTTGTGCTACCAAACGTCACAACGTAACTGGGTGATTATAAAGGTACTCTACAGGTGTCTCCAAAGGTACATGTTGGGTTGGCGTATTTTGAGATTAGGATTTGTCACTCCGATTGTCGGAGAGGTATCTCTGGCCCCTCTCGGTAATGCACATCACATAAAGCCTTGCAAGCATTGCAACTAATGAGTTAGTTGTGAGATGATGTATTATGGAACGAGTAAAGAGACTTGCCGGTAACGAGATTGAACTAGGTATTGAGATACCGACGATCGAATCTCGGGCAAGTAACATACCGATGACAAAGGGAACAACGTATGTTGTTATGCGGTCTGACCGATAAAGATCTTCGTAGAATATGTAGGAGCCAACATGAGCATCCAGGTTCCGCTATTGGTTATTGTCCGGAGACGTGTCTCGGTCATGTCTACATTGTTCTCGAACCCGTAGGGTCCGCACGCTTAAGGTTTCGATGACAGTTATATTATGAGTTTATGAGTTTTGATGTACCGAAGTTAGTTCGGAGTCCCGGATGTGACCACGGACATGACGAGGAGTCTCGAAATGGTCGAGACATAAAGATTGACATATTGGACGGCTATATTCGAACACCGGAAGTGTTCCGGGTGATTTCGGAGAAAACCGGAGAGCCGGAGGGTTACCGGAACCCCCCCGGGAGAAGTAATGGGCCATATGGGCCTTAGTGGAGAGAGAGAGGGGCTGCCAGAGGTGGGCCGCGCGCCTCCTCCCCCCTGGTCCGAATTGGACTAGGAGAGGGGGGCGGCGCCCCCCTTTCCCTCTTCCTCCCCACTTCTTTCCCCCTCCTAGTAGGAGTCCAGGGATCTTCGTGGCGCGCCTATAAGGGCCGGCCAGCCTCCTCCCCTTGCTCCTTTATATACGGGGGCAGAGGGGCACCCCTAGACACACAAGTTGATCTTCGTGATCGTTCCTTAGCCGTGTGCGGTGCCCCCCTCCACCATATTCCACCTCGATCATATTGTAGCGGTGCTTAGGCGAAGCCCTGCGACGGTAGAACATCAAGATCGTCACCACGCCGTCGTGCTGACGGAACTCCTCCCCGACGCTTTGCTGGATCAGAGCCCAGGGATCGTCATCGAGCTGAACGTGTGCTAGAACTCGGAGGTGCCGTAGTTTCGGTGCTTGATCGGTCGGGCCGTGGAGACGTACGACTACATCAACCAAACACTTCTGTTGTCGATCTACAAGGGTACGTAGATCACACTTTCCCCTCTCGTTGCTATGCATCACCATGATCTTGCATGTGCGTAGGAAAATTTTGAAATTACTACGTTCCCCAACAGTGGCATCCGAGCCTAGGTTTTATGTGTTGATGTTATATGCACGAGTAGAACACAAGTGAGTTGTGGGCGATATAAGTCATACTGCTTACCAGCATGTCATACTTTGGTTCAGCGGTATTGTTGGACGAAGCGGCCCGGACCGACATTACGCGTACGCTTACGCGAGACCGGTTCTCCCGACGTGCTTTGCACAAAGGTGGCTAGCGGGTGACAGTTTCTCCAACTTTAGTTGAACCGAGTGTGGGTACGCCCGGTCCTTGCGAAGGTTAAAACAACACCAACTTGACAAACTATCGTTGTGGTTTTAATGCGTAGGTAAGATTGGTTCTTGCTTAAGCCCGTAGCAGCCATGTAAAACTTGCAACAACAAAGTAGAGGACGTCTAACTTGTTTTTGTAGGGCATGTTGTGATGTGATATGGTCAAGACATGATGCTAAATTTTATTGTATGAGATGATCATGTTTTGTAACCGAGTTATCGGCAACTGGCAGGAGCCATATGGTTGTCGCTTTATTGTATGCAATGCAATCGCGCTATAATGCTTTACTTTATCACTAAGCGGTAGCGATAGTCGTGGAAGCATAAGATTGGCGAGACGACAACGATGCTACGATGGAGATCAAGGTGTCGCGCCGGTGACGATGGTGATCATGACGGTGCTTCGAAGATGGAGATCACAAGCACAAGATGATGGTGGCCATATCATATCACTTATATTGATTGCATGTGATGTTTATCTTTTATGCATCTTATCTTGCTTTGATTGACAGTAGCATTATAAGATGATCTCTCACTAATTATCAAGAAGTGTTCTCCCTGAGTATGCACCGTTGCGAAAGTTCTTCGTGCTGAGACACCACGTGATGATCGGATGTGATAGGCTCTACGTTTAAATACAACGGGTGCAAAACAGTTGCACACGCAGAATACTCAGGTTATACTTGACGAGCCAAGCATATACATATATGGCCTCGGAACACGGAGACCGAAAGGTCGAGCGTGAATCATATAGCAGATATGATCAACATAACGATGTTCACCAATGAAACTACTCCATCTCACGTGATGATCGGACATGGTTTAGTTGATTTGGATCACGTAATCACTTAGAGGATTAGAGGGATGTCTATCTAAGTGGGAGTTCTTAAGTAATATGATTAATTAAACTTAAATTTATCATGAACTTAGTCCTGGTAGTATTTTGCAAATTATGTTGTAGATCAATAGCTCGCGTTGTTGCTTCCCTATGTTTATTTTGATATGTTCCTAGAGAAAATTGTGTTGAAAGATGTTAGTAGCAATGATGCGGATTGGATCCGTGATCTGAGGTTTATCCTCATTGCTGCACAGAAGAATTATGTCCTTGATGCACCGCTAGGTGACGGACCTATTGCAGGAGCAGATGCAGACGTTATGAACGTTTGGCTAGCTCAATATGATGACTACTTGATAGTTTAGTGCACCATGCTTAATGGCTTAGAATCGGGACTTCAAAGACGTTTTGAACGTCATGGAGCATATGAGATGTTCCAGGAGTTGAAGTTAATATTTCAAGAAAATACCCGAGTTGAGAGATATGAAGTCTCCAACAAGTTCTATAGCTAAAAGATGGAGGAGAATCGCTCAACTAGTGAGCATGTGCTCAGATTGTCTGAGTACTACAATCGCTTGAATCAAGTGGGAGTTAATATTCCAGATAAGATAGTGATTGATGGAATTCTCTAGTCACCATCACCAAGTTAGTAGAACTTCGTGATGAACTATGATATGTAAGGGATAACGGAAACGATTCCAAAGCTCTTCGTAATGCGGAAATTGACGAAGGTAGAAATCGAGAAAAATATCAAGTGTTGATGGTAGACAAGACCACTAGTTTCAAGAAAAGGGCAGAGGGAAGAAGGGGAACTTCAAGAAGAACAACAAGCAAGTTGCTGCTCAAGTGAAGAAGCCCAAGTCTGGTCCTAAGCCTGAGACTAAGTGTTTCTACTGCAAAGGGACTGGTCACTGGAAGCGGAACTACCCCAAGTGATTGGCAGATAAGAAGGATGGCAAAGTGAACATAAGTATATTTGATATACATGTTATTGATGTGTACTTTACTAGTGTTTATAGCAACCCCTCGGTATTTGATACTAGTTCAGTTGCTAAGATTAGTAACTCGAAACGGGAGTTGCAAAATAAACAGAGACTAGTTAAGGGTGAAGTGATGATGTGTGTTGGAAGTGGTTCCAAGATTGATATGATCATCATCGCAGACTCCCTATACTTTCGAGATTAGTGTTGAACCTAAATAAGTGTTATTTGGTGTTTGCGTTGAGCATGAATATGATTTGATCATGTTTATTGCAATACGGTTATTCATTTAAGTTAGAGAACAATTGTTGTTCTGTTTACATGAATAAAACCTTCTATGGTCATACACACCAACGAAAATGGTTTGTTGGATCTCGATTGTAGTGATACACATATTCATAATATAGAAGCCAAAAGATGCAAAGTTAATAATGATAGTGCAACTTATTTGTAGCACTGCCGTTTAGGTCATATTGGTGTAAAGCGCATGAAGAAACTCCATGCTGATGGGATTTTGAAATCACTTGATTATGAATCACTTGATGCTTGCGAACCATGCCTCATGGGCAAGATGACTAAGACTCCGTTCTCCGGAGCGAGCAACTGACTTATTGGAAATAATACATACTGATGTATGCGGTCCGATGAGTGTTAAAGCTCATGACAAGTATCGTTATTTTCTGAACTTCACAGATGATTTGAGAAGATATGGGTATATCTACTTGATGAGACATAAGTCTGAAACATTTGAAAAGTTCAAAGAATTTCAGAGTGAAGTGGAAAATCATCGTGACAAGAAAATAAAGTTTCTACGATCTGATCGCGGAGATAAATATTTGAGTTACGAGTTTGGTCTTCAATTAAAACAATGTGGAATAGTTTCACAAACTCATGCCACATGGAACACCTCAGCATAATGGTGTGTCCGAACGTCATAACCGTACTTTATTGGATATAGTGCAATCTATGATGTCTCTTACGGATCTACCACTATCATTTTGGGGTTATGCCTTAGAGACAGCTGCATTCACGTTAAAAGGGCACCATCTAAATCTGTTGAGATGACACCGTATGAACTGTGGTTTGGCAAGAAACCAAAGTTGTCGTTTCTTAAAGTTTGGGATTGCAATGCTTATGTGAAAAAGTTTCATCCTGATAAGCTCAAACCCAAATTGAAAAAGTGTGTCTTCATAGGATACCCAAAAAGTTACTGTTGGGTACACCTTCTATCACAGATCCAAAGGCAAGACATTCGTTGCTAAGAATGGATCCTTTCTAGAGAAGGAGGTTCTCTCGAAAGAAGTGAGTGGGAGGAAAGTAGAACTTGATAAGGTAATTGTACCTTCTCCCTTATTGGAAAGTAGTTCATCACAGAAATCTGTTCCTGTGACTACTACACCAATTAGTGAGGAAGCTAATGATGATGATCATGTAACTTCAGATCAAGTTACTACCGAATCTCGTAGGTAAACCAGAGTGAGATCCGCACCAGAGTGGTACGGTAATCCTGTTCTGGAGGTCATGCTACTTGACCATGACGAACCTACGAACTATGAAGAAGCGATGGTGAGCCCAGATTCCGCAAAATGGCTTTAAGCCATGAAATCTGAGATGGGATCTATGTATGAGAACAAAGTATGGACTTTGGTTGACTTGCCCACTGATCGGCAAGCAATTGAGAATAAATGGATCTTCAAGAGGAAGACGGACGCTGATAGTAGTGTTACTATCTACAAAGCTAGAATTGTCACAAAAGGTTTTCGACAAGTTCAAGGTGTTGACTACGATGAGAGTTTCTCACTCGTATCTATGTTTAAGTCTGTCCGAATCATGTTAGCAATTGCCGCATTTTATGAAATCTGGCAGATGGATAAACAAAACGGCATTCCTTAATAGATTTATTAAAGAAGAGTTGTATATGATACAAGCAGAAGGTTTTGTCAATCCTAAAGGTGCTAACAAAATATGCAAGCTCCAGCGATCCATCTATGGACTGGTGCAAGCATCTTGGAGTTGGAATATACGCTTTGATAAGTTGATCAAAGCATATAGTTTTATACAGACTTGCGATGAAGCCTGTATTTACAAGAAAGTGAGTGGGAGCACTACAACATTTCTGATAAGTATATGTGAATGACATATTGTTGATCGGAAATAATGTAGAATTAATCTGCAAAGCATAAAGGAGTGTTCTTAAATAAGTTTTTCAAAGAAAGACCTCGGTGAAGCTGCTTACATATTAAGCATCAAAATCTATAGAGATAGATCAAGACGCTTGATAAGTTTTTTCAATGAGTACATACCTTGACAATATTTTGAAATAGTTCAAAAATGGAACAGTCAAAGAAAGAGTTCTTGGCTGTGTTACAAGGTATGAAATTGAGTAAGACTCAAAGCCCGACCACGGCAGAAGATAGAAAGAGAATGAAAGTCATTCCCTATGCCTCAACCACAGGTTCTATAAAGTATGCCATGATGTGTACCAGATCTATTGTATACCCTACACCCTGTTAAGCAAGGGAGTACA
Source organism: Triticum aestivum (assembly GCF_018294505.1). Taxonomy (NCBI): domain Eukaryota; kingdom Viridiplantae; phylum Streptophyta; class Magnoliopsida; order Poales; family Poaceae; genus Triticum; species Triticum aestivum. The sequence continues at coordinate 563,597,470 of NC_057800.1, forward strand.
ATAATGATCTAAGAGTAGATCACTGGACATTGGTCAAAATTATCCTTAGTGGAATAAGGAAATATTTCTCGATTATGGAGGTGACAAAAGGTTCGTCGTAAAAAGTTACGTCGATGCAAGTTTTGACACAGATCTGGATGACTCTAAGTCTCGATCTAGATACATATTGAAAGTGGGAGCAATTAACTAGAGTAGCTCCGTGCAGAGCATTGTAGACATAGAATTCGCGAAATACTTACGGATCTGTATGTGATAGGCCCGTTGATTAAAATTATCTCACAAGCAAAACATGATCACACCTTAGTACTCTTTGGGTGTTAATCACATAAATAATGTGAACTAGATTATTGACTCTAGTAAACCCTTTGGGTATAGGTCACATGACGATGTGAACTATGGGTGTTAATCACATGGTGATGTGAACTCTTAGTGTTGAATCACATAGCAATGTGAACTAGATTATTGACTCTAGTGCAAGTGGGAGACTGAAGGAAATATGCCCTAGAGGCAATAATAAAGTTATTATTTATTTCCTTATATCATGATAAATGTTTATTATTCATGCTAGAATTGTATTAACCAGAAACATAATACATGTGTGAATACATAGACAAACAGAGTTTCACTAGTATGCCTCTACTTGACTAGCTCGTTAATCAAAGATGGTTATGTTTCCTAACCATGGACAAAGAGTTGTTATTTGATTAACGGGATCACATCATTAGGTGAATTATCCGATTGACATGACCCATTCCATTAGCTTAGCACCCGATCGTTTAGTATGTTGCTATTGCTTTCTTCATGACTTATACATGTTCCTATGACTATGAGATTATGCAACTCCCGTCTGCCGGAGGAACACTTTGTGTGCTACCAAACGTCACAACATAACTGAGTGATTATAAAGGTGCTCTACAGGTGTCTCCAAAGGTACATGTTGAGTTGGCGTATTTCGAGATTAGGATTTGTCACTCCGATTGTCAGAGAGGTATCTTTGGGCCCTCTCGGTAATGCACATCACATAAAGCCTTGCAAGCATTGCAACTAATGAGTTAGTTGTGAGATGATGTATTACGGAACGAGTAAAGAGACTTGCCGGTAACGAGATTGAACTAGGTATTGAGGTACCGACGATCGAATCTCGGGCAAGTAACATACCGATGACAAAGGGAACAACGTATGTTGTTATGCGGTCTGACCGACAAAGATCTTCGTAGAATATGTAGGAGGCAATATGAGCATCCAGGTTCCGCTATTGGTTATTGACCGGAGACGTGTCTCGGTCATGTCTACATTGTTCTTGGACCCGTAGGGTCCGCACGCTTAAGGTTTCGATGACAGTTATATTATGAGTTTATGAGTTTTGATGTACCGAAGTTAGTTCGGAGTCCCGGATGTGATCACAGACATGACGAGGAGTCTCGAAATGGTCGAGACATAAATATTGATATATTGGACGGCTATATTCGGACACCGGAAGTGTTCCGGGTGATTTCGGAGAAAACCGGAGAAACGGAGGGTTACCGGAACCCCCCGGGAGAAGTAATGGGCCATATGGGCCTTAGTGGAGAGAGAGGGGCTGCCAGAGGTGGGCCGCGCGCCTCCTCCCCCCCTAGTCCGAATTGGACTAGGAGAGGGGGGCGGCGCCCCCCTTTCCCTCTCCCTCCCCACTTCTTTCCCCTCCTAGTAGGAGTCCTACTCCTACTAGGAGGAGGACTCCTCCTGGCGCGCCTATAGGGGCCGGCCAGCCTCCTCCCCTTGCTCCTTTATATACGGGGGCAGAGGGGCACCCCTAGACACACAAGTTGATCTTCGTGATCGTTCCTTAGCCGTGTGCGGCGCCCCCTCCACCATATTCCACCTCGGTCATATTATAGCGGTGCTTAGGCGAAGCCCTGCGACGGTAGAACATCAAGATCGTCACCACGCCGTCGTGCTGACGGAACTCCTCCCCGACGCTTTGCTGGATCGGAGCCCAGGGATCGTCATCGAGCTGAACGTGTGCTAGAACTCGGAGGTGCCGTAGTTTCGGTGCTTGATCGGTCGGGCCGTGGAGACGTACGACTACATCAACCAAACGCTTCCGTTGTCGATCTACAAGGGTACGTAGATCACACTCTCCCCTCTTGTTGCTATGCATCACCATGATCTTGCGTGTGCGTAGGAAAATTTTGAAATTACTACGTTCGCCAACATGGAGGATGTCGGTGAGGCCCACGTTTCATTTGTCCTTGCTGAACTTACCACGGTCATCATCACTCGTTAGGTCACTACTGCAGTGCTATTGCTGGTTGGAACTTACCAAGTTGGACTACCCTGGAAGTCAAGGAACAGAGAGGAACACCTTGAAGAAGGAAGATGTATGAGCGTTTGCGTTTGTGCTGTGTTTAAAACAAACTCGCAATGAAATTCTATTTGTGGATTGTCGGCACGTTGATCTTTTCCTTGATTGAAAAGAAAGAAGAAGAAAAAAACAGCTCGGTTAATTCTTTTTAATAAATTTACGCGCGGCACATGTGACAAGCAAACCTCAAACCAAGCAACAAAAAACAAGAAAAAACTCAAACCGTTGCAACGACAAGATGGGGTATTAAACTCCAACTTTATCGGTGAAGAAAATATTATAGGGTGTGTCTAGGGCACATCTAGATGTGCTTTAGTTATTGCACATCTAAGTGAGTGAATCAAGCATAAAAAGAAAAAAAAAGAAATATCCAAACGAATCTCGACGTAAGATCAATGACATAGGACTTAGATGTGCAATACTTATGGCACATCTAGATGTGCTTTAGCAAAACTGAATATTATAAGGGCAGTGATCTGCGCCGGCGCACCGGCCCAACGTTTCGGCCGGTCGCGCGCGGGCCGTCAGATCAAATCGCGAAGACTGTCAGATCTAGGTAAAAAAACGATTCGCTCAGCTCCCTTCTTCCTCTCGCAGAAACGTTGTCTCCTCCCCCCAATGCCGCCGGGACCACGCCATACCGCGCAAGAAAACGGCCGAGCTTGAAGCACCACTGCGGCGTTTCCTCGTTGCCGGTGGGCGCCCTCGCCGGCCTTCTGCGTTTGCCCAAGAACAGCGGTCGCCATGGATGCAGCTCCGCCGCCCGCGCTCGTCGGAGATCCGCGCTCGCCATGGATGTAGCTCCTCTGGCCGCGCTCGCCATGGATGCAGCTCCGCTGGCCGCGCTCGCCATGGATGCAGCTTCGCCATCCGCGCTCGCCATGGATGGATCCCGCCTGCGCACGCCATGGATGCAGCTCCGCCTCGCTGACGATTGACTGGTTCCAGCAAATATAATTGGCCGTTGTAGCATTTTTCGTTGTTGGTCGTAGCAAAATGGAGACATGGTTGCAACAAAAAAGAATGGGTTGTAGCGAACATTTGCATTCTAAAAAAATAAACGGATGTAATAAAGCCCGTTGCCGGACGTAGCAAATACCTATGACAGTTGTAACAAAAAGCCGTCGTCGTCGTCGCGGGTCGCAGCTCGGCCATGATGGATGTAGCAAAACATTATGCCGGTTGTAGCAAAAAACGATGCTAGTTGTAGCAAAATCCTGCTACGGTTGCAGCAAAACATCGTTGTCGTCGTCGCGAGGTCCGAGCTCCGCCTGATGGATGTAGCAAAAAACTTCGCCGGTAGTAGCAAAATTCAACTATGGTTGCAGCTTCCCCTTATTGTGCAGTGCCATTGAAGCTTTCTATGTCTATGGTTGAAGCTTTTTTGAATGGCCGTTGAAGCTTTTTTAGGTGACGGTTGCAACACTTCTATACGCGGTGGATCCGGGCATGGCGGGCAGGCAGTTATGGTGGGCGGCGAGGGAGCGCCCTGGCCGCCGACGATGGAGCTTGTGGTGGCCCAGTCACTGCCCGGGAGGAGGAGGAGGGGAGGGGATGCGCGCCCTTGAAGGCTGTAGGTTGAGGATGGATCTGGCCATCGCAGCAGGCAGCCATGACGGCCGGCGAGGGAGCGCCTGGCCGCCGGCGATGAAGTTCGTGAAGGCCCAGTCGCAGCTCGGGGGAGGGGAGGTGCACGCACGTAGGCTGAAGGTAGGGGATGAAGGCGCGTAAGGAAGAAGGCGGGGATGCGCGGGCGCGTTTGCCAGCGTGGCGTGTGAACCGGCGGAACGGTTCGGCCGGTGCGCGGTTTCTAAACACTTCCCATATTATAAGTAAGGAATGTGGCACGGCCTTGAATGGCGATTATTCCTCCCCATAACGACCTACGAGGTGGGCCATCACATCCATCACCAGACCTCTCTCTCCATCTCCATATAAATACTAGTTTCCCCCATAGTAATCCTCGGCCGCGAGAGATTCCCGAACCTAAACTATCCACCTCAGGAGGAATCCGGCCCCCCGACTCGGTCAGTGAGGCGTCGTCCAACGCGACGCTAGCATCTCGAGCCACGCGAGCGTCCCTTGATCCTCGAACTGACCGTCGCACGCCGGCGGCCGTCCTCCCTCCCACTGCCGGCCTGCACATAACAACTGTCAGCCAAAGATCCACGCCTGGCGGCGTGCGTCTTAAATAGATCGCAGCTGTAGCTTTGGTGCCACCGCGCTCTCCTTGTTCCTTTCGCGTTGTCGTCGTCGATGGAGAAGGCCATGGACTCCTACAACAAGGGGGGTGGCGCCGGCGAGGTCAGGAGGATCAACGTGGTGTACTTCCTCAGCCGCGGCGGCAGGACCGACCACCCCCACCTCTTCCGCGTCAACCACCTCCACCGCTCCGGCGTGCGCCTCCGGGGTACGTACCCACTGCCTCTTCTTCTTCCTCTTCTTCTTCGTCGATCCCTTTTGCATGCGGCTAACGGCAATGGCGGCGTGTCGCCGTCGATTATAATTCAGATGTGAAGCGGTGGCTCTCGGAGGTCCGCGGCAAGGACATGCCGGAGAACTTCTCCTGGGCTTACAAAAGGTAAGCGATTCATTTTTGGGGTGCAATCATTCTGGCTTTTTATTTCGGCAATGTTTTATATCCCATTGATCTGATTAGCTGTTTCCTTGTGCTCCTTCCGTTAATGGATTCTCGCCATTAATAATCGCCTGTTGAAGTGCAGAAAGTACAAGGCCGGGTACGTATGGCAGGACCTAATGGACGATGACCTCATCACGCCCATCTCCGACAACGAGTACGTGCTCAAGGGCTGCGACGTGCGTGGAACCCCTCCTCCTCCTCCTTGCGCCGACGTGCCAAAGCCTTCTTCCTTGGCAGACGAGAAGAAGCTGCACCGGACGGAAGAAAAGGGCCGGAAGCAGGCCGAGGAGGAGCTCCAGGCGGCGCCAGACTCCGACGAGAGCTCCCCGAAGCCGCCGCCGCCGATCGACCAGGGCTCGCCGAGCAGCGAGGGCGAGGCGGCGCATTTCAGGATCGTCCTGCCGCTGGACCTTGAGGAGCGAAAGCGGCGGCAGCAGGAGGCCGCGAGACGTGCGGTCACGACAGAGCGGCAGGCGTTGGTGGTGCGGGCGGCGGCGCCGGGCGTCAGGAAGCAGCAGCCGGCCGTGGGGAGGGCGCGGAGGATGCGCGTGGCGCGGGTGCTCCACAGCATCCTCACGTGCGGCGCGGCCGACTCCGTGGACGCCGCCGCGCTCCAGCCCGTCGCGCTGCCTCGGGCGAGAGGTGGCTCCGACGACGACGAGGACCGCCGGGACACGACGCCCGTGTGCCCCGGCATGGACGGCTGCGGCATCCAGTGAGTGCCGTTTCTGGATTCGATTTTGTGAAATTCGATGTAGAGTTTTGTTACTGATTCTGGGCGTTGGCAGCATGAACAGGAAGGTGAGGCTGCGGCGAGGCGGGAAAGACAAGGCGAAGCCGGATGGAGGGAAGCGTCCCGGCGCCGTCGCGGCCGCGCACAAGCCGGCGAGCCTGCCGCTCTGCTCGTAAGCGCCACTCCTTCCTCCTCCTCCGTTGGTCGGTAGGGTAGACTCGCTCGATGATCGGTTCTCTAGACGGACCGGGTCTCGTGCACGTCGGTTAAGTTCGGTGCGGTCGTTCTGTCTGGGATTGGGCGGGTATACGCCTTGCGAACGTGTGCAGTGTCCTCGTGCGACGCCCATGGGGCACTAGGAAAAAAATGAGTGGACTCGGTTTTAAGGTTAGCCCGTCGGATTTCGTGTGGGCCCTGTCGTCCTTCTTGTGCCAGCCTCAAAAGCTCGCCTATCTAGGCCTAAACGGAACACCTTTCTGGTTTGGGTAGGCTGGCCACACACCAGCCCGGGAGAGAGTCCAAACTAACTTCGAAAGGCGTGGTCCAGGCGAACGAAACGTTGAGCCCGAATCTGTACAGCCCGCAGGGCCACTTGATGTATTGCTGTCACGATCGTTAGCTTCCAAGAAATTAGTATCTTTTTCAGTTCAAAAGATTTATTTTGCGAGTAAATTAATTTTTGAACGCTGATGGTAATACTGGGGGTACTGACCACGAGCATCGATCTTAACCACTTTCAGGCAGTGCGGGAAGGAGTTCAAGCCGCAGGATCTGCACTCGCACATGCAGTCATGCAGGGGCTTCAGGGCGCGGATGAGGAGCAGCAACGGCACCCGTGGCGTGGACAGGAACCACACGAGGAGCGCCAGGGCCGACGACTCCTCCCCGGAGAGGACGTCCACCGGGCTCCTCCTCACTCAGTCGTGATGTGATCAGTGTTGCGAAATGTAAATGTGAACACGTAGGTGCGTGCGGACGAATTTTGGAATTATTTAGGGTGGCGTTTATACAACAGTTTGGAGCCGAGTGCATCTTTCTTTGCTTCTATGTTTGCCAGTGCAATGTTGATGGCAAGCTCGTGCTCTAGTCCACAAGCACAAACTAAGCTCATGCCTCTCTCCTACAACCATTTAACACAGTGGTGGAGCTTGTCCAAATTCTTGGAGGGGCAAATAGCCTAGGGGGGCGGCGATAGCAAGATCTGGGCTTATTTTCACTAGTTATATAGGCTATATATTAAGGATACTCAAAGAAAATCTCCTAGGCTGGAGGGTGACAACCCAGGTTGACCTTTACTGCTCCGCCACTGATCTAACAATGGAAAGACTATATCTTGCTCAACACAAGTGTCTCTCCCGTCTTGCTGAAGGATGCCCCCCCCCCCCCCCCCCCCCAACATGTAGCTGTGTTTTTAGTTTTTTTTTCTCTTTTTCTTTTTGTTTTTTCACTGGTTCTCTTCAGTTTTAATGTTTTCCTTGTTTTTTCATTGGTTTTCTTAGTTTCTTTCTTGGTTTCCATTTTTTCAGAGGTTTTCTTTCTTTCTTTCTTTCTTGGTTTTCGTTTTGTGTTTTTCTCTGTTTTTTCGGGTTTGTTCGCTTTCTTTGTTTCTTCGTTGGGTTTCAGTGGTTTTTTTTTAACACATGTCTACTTTTCATTAGTACACAATATACAATTTCAGTGTGCACGTGAAACATTGTTTTGATACATGTTGAACATTCCTCAAATACATGAGGTACATTTTTCTTTTAATACATGTTTTGAACACTTTTTAGAATACATGATAAAAAAGTTCAAATACATAAGTCCCCTTTTTCGTATAGATCATGTACATTTTTAGTACATGTTTAACATTTTTAAAATATATGTTTTGATGCCTATTTTCCTTTTATACACATCGTACATTTTTGGTATACATGTAAAACAATTTTTAACACACGTTCAATATTTTTTAAATACATGATTAATATTTTTTTCAAATATTTTTTATGCCAGTTTTTTCATACACGTTGTACATTTTTCTTATACACCGGGAACATCTTTTATATATAGTGTTAACATTTTCAAATGTATGATTCACATTTTTTAGTATATACTTCTGATGCCTACCTGTTTCCATACACCTTGTACATTATTTATACACCAGAAACATTTTTCTATACACGTTTAACATTTTGTGAATACATGATTAATATTTTTTTCATATGTATGTTTCGATGTCTACTTTTTTTCATACACATACATTTTTCATATACACTAGAAACATTTTCTATACACATTTAACATTTTTAAATGCATGATTAACATTTTTTCCATCACCTTTTTTGAACATTGTTGTTTGAATATGCGTTGATTTTTTTAAAAATACATCTTGAAACATTGTTTCAAATGCTATCAACATTTTTTAAAAGTTGCATCAACATTTTCAACACTACACAAACATTTCTTTTCAAACTTGAGTTTTTTTTAATATGTCATGGGTAATTTCACCTCTTCCTTGAGTGTTGGATGGACATGCTAGGTGATGGGACAACTCCTTGACATCAATATTTATGGTCTCACCCTCTCGGTTGCTACAATGGTAACTTAGCGAAGCTCGTCTCTGTCTACTTTGAAGTTTGCTCCTTGTTGTCTTCTAGTAAGATGTGTTGCCTCAACGGACCCCTCTCTGAAGCTAGTGGTGCCATGTACGTGCTTATGACATCACCTTTGCTACAACAACGACCTCCTTGATTCATCTGATGTACAACATGGTGATCTTTGCATGGTGTTGAATTTCGTACTTGCATTTTTTTCGATGATCTTACTTCAGCAAGATGTATTGCCCCAGGGGTTGTTAAGGTATTTGATCTAGTTTCTCTCATAAGCCGAATCATGGTTTTTGACCCAATTTCTCACATAAACTGGCTCAATTTCTTTTGAATTGAGATCAATATACAGGTGGGACTCCCCCTCGATTCAGAAAACAACCACTAACTAAAAAGGTGGTACACATACTGAAGGGTCAAAAAGGAAAATTACTAACCATACCTGGGCATTTGGCACTTATCAACATTGTGTAAACTTTAGTTGCAAACAAGCTTTGCCGCCAACTCCTGGATTATTAAGAAAATCGATATGCCGGGGCAAAACCTTTTTGTGGAATGTAGATATTTTGGACATGATGCTTCAACGGTGGTGCAGCCATACTTTTCAAGCATAGCATCACTGAGCAGACGGAAAAAGGAAGAGACAATGCGAGCTACCAGGAATGCATCAAGGGGAGAAGAAACACAACATGCATCAAATCAACGGGCTACTACAAACCTGAAAACCAAAGAAAACTCAGGATAGGTGTTACCGATCTAGGGTGGCAAAGGAAAAGCGGCCGTAACCGGTCGTGACCTAACTCCCGCGACACGGCAAGGCACACCGGCTGGTGGTGGTCGTCACAGCTGGGCTAGCATACAATGAGTGGGTGGACACCGTACCCAAGTGGAATGCGGCGTGTGTCGTGGCCGCCGGCAGCGGGCGGCGGGGTGTGCGCTTACCTCCTAGCTAGCTGGTCGAGTGGGTGGACGTCGTACCCAAGTGGAATGCGGCGTGTGTCGTGGCCGCCGGAGCGGGAGCGGCGGGCGGCGGTGTGTGCGCTTACCTCCTAGCTAGCTTTCGTGGCTCCTCCGCCCGTGCTGGCTGCCGTGGTTCCCTCGCCATCGCCGCTGGCCGGCCGTGCCGACGTGATCCCTGCTTCGGGCCACGCTTCCCCGTTGCAGGTTGCGAGGTGTCAGGCGGAGGTGCTGCCCCTAGCTGATCTCAACAGCCTCGCCCCAAGCGAGCCCGAGCCGGCCATGGTGCCCCCTCCCCGCGCCGCAGCTCCCGCATCATGGAGAGGTATGACGGGAGCGTGTCGGCTCTGTGGAGCGTGCATCCAAGTGCAAGGCCTTGGTGTCCGGCATCAGCTCTGAAGGTGTAGCTGCTCGCCGTTCCGGCTCGTCCGGCAGCCGTCGTAAGAAGGCGAAGATTGAGGCGGTCGCTGGGCTCCTGGAGCTGCCCCTCTATGGAACCCCTCATCCTCTAACCCGGGGAAAGCTCAAGCAGTTGGCTCGATGCTGCGACCTCAACGTCGAGGCCAGCTGATACGTCTCCAACGTATCTATAATTTTTGATTGTTCCATGCTATTATATTATCCATCTATGATGTTTTATATGCATTTATATGCTATTTTATATGATTTTTGGGACTACCTATTAATCTAGAGCCCAGTGCCAGTTTCTGTTTTTTCCTTGTTTTTGAGTATCGCAGAAAAGGAAAACCAAACGGAGTCCAATTGACCTGAAACTTCACGGAACTTATTTTTGGACCAGAAGAAGGCCATGGAGTAAAAGAGTTGGGCCAGAAGAGTCCCGGGCTGCCCACGAGGGTGGGGGGCGCGCCCACCCCCTGGGCGCGCCTCCCTACCTCGTGGACAGCCCGGAGACCCCCTGACTTGTTCTCGACGCCAAAACATCTTATATATACCCAAACTTCCAGAACATAACCTAGATCGGGAGTTCCGCCGCCGCAAGCCTCTGTAGCCACCGAAAACCAATCTAGACCCGTTCCGGTACCCTGCCGAAGGGGGGATCCCTCATCGGTGGCCATCTTCATCATCCCGACACTCTCCATGACGAGGAGGGAGTAGTTCACCCTCGGGGTTGAGGGTATGTACCAGTAGCTATGTATTTGATCTCTCTCTCTCTCTCTCTCTCTCTCTCTCGTGTTCTTGATTTGGCATGATCTTGATGTATCACGAGCTTTGCTATTATAGTTGGATCTTATGATGTTTCTCCCCCTCTACTCTCTTGCAATGGATTGAGTTTTCCCTTTGAAGTTATCTTATCTGATTGAGTCTTTAAGGATTTGAGAACACTTTATGTATGTCTTGCATGTGCTTATCTGTGGTGACAACGGGGTATTCATGTGATCTACTTGATGTATGTTTTGGTGATCAACTTGCGGGTTCCGTGACCTCGTGAACTTATGCATAGGGGTTGGCACACGTTTTCGTCTTGACTCTCCGGTAGAAACTTTGGGGCACTCTTTGAAGTACTTTGTGTTGGTTGAATAGATGAATTTGAGATTGTGTGATGCATATCGTATAATCACACCCACGGATACTTGAGGTGATATTGGAATATCTAGGTGACATTAGGTTTTTGGTTGATTTGTGTCTTAAGGTGTTATTCTAGTACAAACTCTATGATAGATCGAACGGAAAGAATAGCTTCGTGTTATTTTACTACAGACTCTTGAATAGATCGATCAGAAAGGATAACTTTGAGGTGGTTGCGTACCCTACCATAATCTCTTCGTTTGTTCTCCGCTATTAGTGACTTTGGAGTGACTCTTTGTTGCATGTTGAGGGATAGTTATATGTTCCAATTATGTTATTATTGTTGAGAGAACTTGCACTAGTGAAAGTATAAACCCTAGGCCTTGTTTCAATGCATTGCAATACCGTTTGTGCTCACTTTTATCATTAGTTACGTTGCTGTTTTTATATTTTCAGATTACAAAAACCTATATCTACCATCCATATTGCACTTGTATCACCATCTCTTTGCTGAACTAGTGCACCTATACAATTTACCATTGTATTGGGTGTGTTGGGGACACAAGAGACTCTTTATTATTTGGTTACAGGGTTGCTTGAGAGAGACCATCTTCATCCTACGCCTCCCACGGATTGATAAACCTTAGGTCATCCACTTGAGGGAAATTTGCTACTGTCCTACAAACCTCTGCACTTGGAGGCCCAACTATGTCTACAAGAAGAAGGTTGTGTAGTAGACATTGATACGTCTCCAACGTATCTATAATTTTTGATTGCTCCATGCTATATTATCTACTGTTTTGGACCATATTGGGCTTTATTTTCCACTTTTATATTACTTTTGGGACTAACCTATTAACCGGAGGCCCAGCGCAGAATTGCTGTTTTTTGCCTATTTCAGTGTTTCGAAGAAACGAAATATCAAACGGAGTCCAAACGGAATGAAACCTTCGGGAACGTGATTTTCTCAACAAATATGATCCAGGAGACTTGGACCCTCCGTCAAGAAAGGAGGGAGGCGGCCATGAGGGTGGAGGGCGCGCCCCCTAGGGCGCGCTCCCTGCCTCGTGCCCCCCCCGAAGCTCCACCGACGTACTCCTTCCTCCTATATATACCTATGTACCCCCAAACGATCAGAGACGGAGCCAAAAACCTAATTCCACCGCCGCAACCTTTTGTACCCACGAGATCCCATCTTGGGGCCTGTTCTGGAGCTCCACCGGAAGGGGAATCCACCATGGAGGGCTTCTACATCATCACCACGGAGCTCCGATAAAGTGTGAGTAGTTTACCTCAGACCTTCGGGTCCATAGTTAGTAGCTAGATGGCTTCTTCTCTCTTTTTGGATCTCAATACAATGTTCCCCCCCTCTCTCGTGGAGATCTATTCGATGTAATCTTCTTTTTGCGGTGTGTTTGTTGAGACCGATGAATTGTGGGTTTATGTGCAAGATTATCTATGAACAATATTTGAATCTTCTCTGAATTCTTTTATGTATGATTGGTTATCTTTGCAAGTCTCTTTGATTTATCAGTTTGGTTTGGCCTACTAGATTGGTTTTTCTTGCAACGGGAGAAGTGCTTAGCTTTGGGTTCAATCTTGCGGTGTCCTTTCCCAGTGACAGTAGGGGCAGCAAGGTACGTATTGTATTGTTGCCATCGAGGATAACAAGATGTTTTTTTATCATATTGCATGAATTTATCCCTCTACTTCATGTCATCTTGCTTAAGGCGTTACTCTGTTTTCTTGAACTTAATACTCTAGATGCATGCTGGATAGCGGTCGATGAGTGGAGTAATAGTAGTAGATGCAGACAAGAGTCGGTCTACTTGTCTCGGACATGATGCCTATATACATGATCATACCTAGATATTCTCATAACTATGCTCAATTCTGTCAATTGCTCAATAGTAATTTGTTCACCCACCGTAGAAATACTTATGCTCTTGAGAGAAGCCACTAGTGAAATCTATGGCCCCGGGTCTATTCTCATCATATCAATCTTCAATCACTTTATTATTGCTTTGCTTTTTTACTTTGCCTTTTATTTTACTTTGCATCTTTATATCAAAAATACCAAAAATATTATCTATCATCTCTATCAGATCTCACTCTCGTAAGTGACCGTGAAGGGATTGACAACCCCTAGTCGCGTTGGTTGCGTTGAGATATTTGTTTTGTGTAGGTACGAGGGACTCGCGCGTAGCCTCCTACTGGATTGATACCTTGGTTCTAAAAAACTGAGGGAAATACTTACTCTACTCTGCTGCATCACCCTTTCCTCTTCAAGGAAATCCAACGCAATGCTCAAGAGGTAGCAGGAAGATTTCTGGCGCCGTTGCTGGGGAGGCTTACGCAAGGTCAAGTGAAGATTTGGACTCCCGTCAACGAGCCATTTCTGGCGCTGTTGCCGAGGAGTCTACGCAAAAGTCAACATACCAAGTACCCATCACAAACCCTTATCCCTCGCATTACATTATTTGCCATTTGCCTCTCGTTTTCCTCTCCCCACTTCACCCTTGCCGTTTTATTCGCCATCTCTTTCCGTTCGCCTCTTTTTGCTTGCCTCTTGTGTTACCATGTGCCTTCTTTTTGCTTGCATCTTCGCTTGCTAAAAGTTTATGGATCCTCATCCGCTTGCCAATCTCTTTAAGAGATCCAATTATGATGAACCTATTGCTAGTGAGTTGAGTGCACTAGATTATCTTCATGACGTTTTGCTTGAAATTCGTGAATCTAAAATTTGTGATGAAGTGCTTTATAAAGTGATTCATGGTAGATCTTTGAATAAAAAGCATGATTGCAATGATGTTACTATAAATTCTATTGATGTCAATTGTGCTAATGATATGCAAAACTGTAACACCCTTGATGCGGCTATATCTCCCACGTGTCGAAGCACGACTTAGAGGCATAACCGCATTGAAAGCAATGTCTCAAGCGAGGTAATCTTCACACAACCCATGTAATACATAAGGGAAAGAGATACATAGTTGTCTTACAATCGCCACTTCACACAATACATGAATAAAGCATTACAACATCCAAATACAATCAAGGTCTGACTACGGAACCAAAATAAAAGAAGAACTCCAAATGCGACACGGTCCCCAATCGACCCCAACTGGGCTCCACTACTGATCAACTAGAACGAAACAACACAAAGGACAAGATCTTCATTGAGCTCCTCCTGAGCTTGGTTGCGTCATCTGCACGGACTCATCGGCACCTGCAAGCTGGTTTTGGAAGTATCTGTGAGCCACGGGGACTCAGCAATCTCGCACCCTCGCGATCAAGACTATTTAAGCTTACGGGTAAGGTAAAGGTATGAGGTGGAGCTGCAGCAAGCGACTAGCATAAATGGTGGTTAACATACGCAAATGAGAGCAAGAAGAGAAGGCAAAAGCACGGTCGAACAACTATGATTAAGAAGTGATCCTAGAACAACCTACGTCAAGCATTACTCCAACACCGGGTTCACTTCCCAGACTCCGCCGGAAAGAGACCATCACGGTTACACACGCGGTTGATGCATTTTAATTTAAGGTCAACTTCAGGTTTTCTACAACCGGACATTAACAAATTCCCATCTGCCCATAACCGCGGGCACGGCTTTCGAAAGTTCAAATCCTGCAGGGGAGTCCCAACTTAGCCCATGACAAGCTCTCACGGTCAACGAAGGAATAGACCTCCTCCCGAGACATTCCGATCAGACTCAGTATCCCGGTTCTACAAGACATCCTCGATAATGGTAAAACAAGTCCAGCAAAGCCGCCCGATGTGCCGACATCCTGATGGGAGCTGCACATATCTCGTTCTCAGGGCAACACCGGATAGGTCAAGCTACGAGTAAAACCAGCCCTCAAGTTTCCCCGAGGTGGCCCCGCAGGCTGCCCATTTTGGACCAACACTTAGACAAGCACTGGCCGGGGGGGGGGGGGGGGTAAAATAAAGATGACCCTTGGGCTGGCCTAACCCAAGGGAAAAAAGGCTAGGTGGCGAATGGTAAAACCAAGGTTGGGCCTTGCTGGAGGAGTTTTATTCAAAGCGAACTGTCGAGGAGTTCCCATTATAACCCAACCGCGTAAGGAACGCAAAATCCGGGAACATAACACCGATATGACGGAAACTAGGGCGGCAAGAGTGGAACAAAACACCAGGCATAAGGCCGAGCCTTCCACCCTTTACCAAGTATATAGATGCATTAATTAAATAAGATATATTGTGATATCCCAACAAGTAAAACATGTTCCAACAAGGAAAAACATCTCCATGTTCCAACAAGGAACAAACTTCAATCTTCACCTGCAACTAACAACGCTATAAGAGGGGCTGCGCAAAGCGGTAACATAGCCAAACAACGGTTTGCTAGGAAAAGGTGGGTTAGAGGCTTGGTTCAACAATATAGGAGGCATGATAAGCAAGTGGTAGGTATCGCAACATAGGCATAGCAAAAGAGCGAGCTTCTAGCAAGCAAAGATAGAAGTGATTTCGAGGGTATGATCATCTTGCCTGAAATCCCGCAAGAAGAACGAGTCCAGGAAGAAGACAAACGAACGTAGACGAACGGGTCCTCACAAACGCGACGTTACCGGAACCAACCTGTAACGCCCTCGATGCGGCTATATCTCCCACGTGTCGAAGCACGACTTAGAGGCATAACCGCATTGAAAGCAATGTCGCAAGTGAGGTAATCTTCACACAACCCATGTAGTACATAAGGGGAAAAGATACATAGTCGGCTTACAATCGCCACTTCACACAAATACATGAATAAAGCATTACAACATCCAAATACAATCAAGGTACGACTACGGAACCAAAATAAAAGAAGAAACCCAAATGCGACAAAGGTCCCCGATCGACCCCAACTGGGCTCCACTACTGATCAACTAGAACGAAACAACACAAAGGACAAGATCTTCATCGAGCTCCTCCTGAGCTAGATTGCGTCATCTGCACGGACTCATCGGCACCTGCAAGCTGGTTTTGGAAGTATCTGTGAGCCACAGGGACTCAGCAATCTCGCACCCTCGCGATCAAGACTATTTAAGCTTATGGGTAAGGTAAAAGTATGAGGTGGAGCTGCAGCAAGCGACTAGCATATATGGTGGCTAACATACGCAAAAGAGAGCGAGAAGAGAAGGCAAAGCACGGTCGATAAAAGTATGATCAAGAAGTGATCCTAAAACAACCTACGTCAAGCATAACTCCAACACCGTGTTCACTTCCCGGACTCCACCGGAAAGAGACCATCACGGTAACACACGCTGTTGATTCATTTTAATTAAGTTAAGGTTCAAGTTATCTACAACCGGACATTAACAAATTCCCATCTGCCCATAACCGCGGGCACGGCTTTCGAAAGTTCAAATCCCCGCAGGGGAGTCCCAACTTAGCCCATCACAAGCTCTCACGGTCAACGAAGGAATAGACCTCCTCCTGAGACATTCCGATCAGACTCGGTATCCCGGTACAACAAGACATTTCGACAGGGTAAAACTAAACCAGCAACGTCGCCCGATGCGCCGACATCCTGATGGGAGCTGCACATATCTTGTTCTCAGGGCAACACCGGATAGGTCAAGCTACGAGTAAAACCAGCCCTCAAGTTTCCCCGAGGTGGCCCCGCAGGCTACCCATTTCGGACCAACACTTAGACAAGCACTGGCCGGGGGGGGGGGTTAAAATAAAGATGACCCTCGAGAGAGCGACTCCCAAGGGAAAAATAGGTGGTGGTGAGGCAAATGGTAAAACCAAGGTTGGGCATTACTGGAGGAGCTTTACTTAAGGCGAACTATCAAGGGGTTCCCATTATTACCCAACCGCGTGAGGAACGCAAAATCCGGGAACATAATACCGATATGACGGAAACTAGGGCGGCAAGAGTGGAACAAAACACCAGGCATAAGGCCGAGCATTCCACCCTTTACCAAGTATATAGATGCATTAATTAAGTAAGATATATTGTGGTATCCCAACAAGTAAACATGTTCCAACAAGGAACGATCTCCATGTTCCAACAAGGAACAAACTTCAATCTTCACCTGCAACTAATAACGCTATAAGAGGGGCTGAGCAAAGCGGTAACATAGCCAAACAACGGTTTGCTAGGACAAGGTGGGTTAGAGGCTTGGTTCAACAAAGTAGGAGGCATGATAAGCATGTGGTAGGTATCGCAGCATAGGCATAGCAAAAGAGCGAGCATCTAGCAAGCAAAGATAGAAGTGATTTCGAGGGTATGGTCATCTTGCCTGAGATCCCGCAAGGAAGAAGAATGAGTCCATGAAGAAGACAAACGGACGTAGTCGAACGGGTCCTCACAAACACGATGTTATCAGAACCAACCCGAAGAAGCAACACCAGAAAAGAAGCAAACAACATAGTAAACAACCACCACATAAGCATGGCACGATGTGCAAACAAGTATGATGCATGTCCGGTTTAATGATACATGGCATGGCATGGCAAAGTGCACAAACAATCCTACAGATTAAGTGGAGCTCAATATGCAACTCCGTTGCATATTGACGAAACACCACATGACTTATTTAGTTCTCTCTCGTTTATGTACCCAACAAGATTAAATGTTGTTAGCATGGCAAGAGGTGAAGCAAATGAAAACTACCTATCTAGTCAAGTTTAAATGAGGCCGGAAAAACGAACAACAATTTCCGGAAACTCCTCAGATGCATATTTTAAATTTTGGTACTGTTCTGCCCTAAACAATATTTTAGAGTTTTTAAACATGCAAAGTGAGGCCACCATGTTAAACTAGGCATTTTTCTACCCCATTTACATATAAAGTTTATTAAATTTGGAGCTACGGTTATTTAGTTTTGAATTAAATCATTTTAGCATGGCATAGGAGTAAATTAATGCAAACAACAGTTTAAGCATTTTTAACATGGATGAAAGTTGCATATTGTTAAACTAGATGAAATTCTAAGTAAGTTTCATATATAAATCATTTAGATCCGATGCACGGTTGGTGAGTTATGATATGCATGATGTAAGAGGGCTTTTCTGTAAAACTGTAATCTTTGGAAAAATGATTAAATTCGTCCAGGAAAAAAACGTTAAGCGGGCCGAATCTGAAAGCACTGCTAGCCCAACCGAGGGGGGGTGTGGGCTCACATTGGGCCAAGGCCTGCTAGTGCAGGGAGAGGCCGGCAGAGGCAAAGCTGGGCCGTGCCAGAGGCAGAGGCGAGGGGAGTCATCCCCTGGCGCAAGTCAACGGCTGGAGCATTGACGAGCCCAACGCTCGTCGTCTCCCTGATGAACGAGGCGGCAAGGAGCGCCGGGGCGGACTTGGCGCGGGACTCCGGGACGGCGCGGCGGCGGATCCGGGCGAGGAATGTCGAGGACGCGGCAGGAGCGAGAAGCGGCGGGTCGACGAGGCAACCCGCGACAAGGAGCTCGGGCGCCTGGGGAAGAAGCGCGGGTGGCAGAGGAGGAGGTCGGGCGCGACGCAAAGCTCCAAGGGGAGGCCATGGAGGGTCCCTAGGTGGCGGAGGGCGTCGACAGGAGGTTCCCAGCGATGGGGAATTCCGGCGGGACGAACTTGGCAGGGCGATGGCTCCCTGGTAGCCGACGACTCATGGCGTCGCCATGGGGCTCGGGTTCCTGCCAAGAAGAGTACAAGGCAGAGCTTAGAGAGAGAGAGCCACGGGAGGAAGTAGAAGAGGAGGGCTGAGAGAATGAGTAGGGACGGCGAGGACGGCCTACTGGTTGCTGCTGCTCACCGGCAGCGGCTGGATCGACGACGGGGTCGAGGTGCACCTCGGGCGCCATGGGTGCTACGGGAGATGGACAAACCCAGCGATTGGGGCTCTGCTGCTGCTGCGGGAGCAAGGGGCTCGGGCACGAGGTGGGAGGCGGCAAGGAGCTCCTCTCTCCTGATTCGGGCGCGGGGTGGGGAAGATCGAGCGGGCAGAGGAAGGAGGAGGCGCTCGGCTGGTCGGATCGGAAGGAGGGGATGGATTGGATTGGATCGGGGGAAAACGAGGAGGGCGGCTGGTTGGTTCGACGCTGATAACAAGGAGAGTGGCGGCGGCGTGGGGATGGGATGGATGGGACAAGGTCCCTAGATTTTAGGGTTTGTCCAAAATAGTCTTGGAGTGGACTATATATATGGAAAAGAGGGAAGTTTAGGGGCTAATCCGTCCCTCCAATTAAAATCGAGCGGTTGAGAATAAAACACTAGGAAGTCGAAATAAGAAAACGGTGATGTTTTGTAGACGTTTGGGGATGATCCGGACACAACGGTGACGACTGCTCGGGTCGGGTCCGGGACAACTTTTCGGACGCGCGCGCGATGGGGGGGGGTTTGATGCACTGAGCAGAGAGGGTTTCAGGCCGTGCGATCGCATCGGACAACTCCGGAAGCGAAGAGGGGAAAGAGGATGGATTAGGTGGGCCGTGGCGAGACTGCGAGGGGGAGAAGAGAGAGAGAGAGAGCCCGGCATCTGTTTCCAAAGACCGAAAATGTCCGACGTTAGACCGACTATAATGTCGCTATAGTTATCCGTTGGGCTATCAAAGGAACTCCGAATGCGATGAAACTTGGCAGGCGGCCTACCTAGAACATAAAAACACCACATGCCAACTTTCAAACCATTCCGAGAACATTTTCTGGCCACTTATAAAATACTATTTCGGACATGCCACGGGCGCGTGCAAATGTGTCTGGGCTCAGAACGGACAACGGAGAGAACGAGGAGGCCGGGACGGATGCAAGTTTTGAAAACATGATGATGCAATGCGTATGATGACATGGCAAGATGCGACACGCAAGCAAAAGACAAGGCAACAACAGCGAATAACTGGAGGACACTTGGCACATCGGTCTCGGGGCGTTACAACACTCCACCACTACGAGAGGATCTTGTCCCGAGATCTAGAATGGCACCGGAGGGAAAACTGAAGAGGAAGAGGAGAGGTAAAACTAAGTTGCTTCTTTGACAAACGAGTGAGACCAAAGAACCTTGAAAAGGTTAAGCCATTTCGAGAAAAACAATAACGGAGATGACAAATTTGAAAACACTCCGTTAGAAAAGAGGGACAAAGAACATTGCGAAAAACCTCGAGGTTGAAGGGCAAGATGTATATTGAAACCACTCTGGTTAAAACAAGATAGAGAAGGATTAAGAATGATATAATTTGAGCAGCACTCCGTCTGAGAAGGGAGGCAAAACTTGGCAGAATGGGAAAAATTCGAAAAGCAGGCACGACACTCCGGTTAAAAGGATAAGGACGAAAAGAACACGATCCTGACAAAACAAGAAGATGGGTTTCATAGAGCAACATCACAATGCCTCCGGAACGAAAGAGTAGAGTAAAGATAATTGAGACAAACGAATGTAGAAGACAATGCCAACTTCTGCTACAAAAGAGCCTGAAAAGGCATCTTTAGGAGAAGGGTTGAACGGAATTGTTGGAACACCAACAATGGAAGGACAAGCTTGAAGTGGGCTTATAGAAGGCATCTCAACATTATGGGGTGACAACTTGCCACTCACGGGAAAGATTTGATTGGATTTATAAGACAAGGGGACGAGAAACTATTTCACCGGGAGGATAAATGAAGAATTTGGGTCATTTATGGGCACCATAAATAGCAACAATCCTTAGGGAAGGCTTTAGGTGAAATATGACCCAAGATAACTCCAATGACGAGATTGATGGATTTAAAATATCTCATTCTTGATAACATGTGAATCATGAAACATGAACTCAAGATATCAAGAATGACATAATACCACCTCCAATGATACGGAAGAAAGAATTGCACTCCGGATAGCAAGAAGAAGAATGCTGGAGCTCCTCTGAAAAGAATCTTGATGAACACTTCGAGAAGGAATTAAATCCTTGATGAACCATCATGTAGAACCTTCGTGAGAACTCCGGTAATAAAAGGATGATCAAAAGGAAGTGAAGGATGAAAAAAATAAGATTGAAACCTTGCAATGATTAGATGGAGCTTTGAAATGATATAATTGAAATAACTTGGAGCTCCGTAAAAGAAAGATTAACCAAAGCGATCAAGAAACTATTCGTCATGAGCAAACTCCGGAGGAAAAGATTAACATATGAATGGAACAAGAATAAGAATTACATTATGCTTAACCTTCACCAATTTAATTGATGACAAGCAACGGATTTGGCACACTACTTATTCTCGTAGAAAGGATTAAGAGAGATATGGCGCAAACTTGAGAAAGTCTTCAATGATCCATCGGTAGAATTTGAAAAGCACGAATGCATAGATATGATACACAAAGGAAGAAAACTCTTGAACGAACCACCGTAAGAATTGAAAAAAACGATTAAAACATGAAGACACACCGGGAAGAATTAGCAATTAAACGAAGATGCTTTAGAGAATTTAGATACAAGAGGACGAATAGGTCACGAGCTTAATAGAGAATATTTGAATGATGTACCGGTAAGATTTGGGGAACGAGAGATGAAAGCTGAGAATGAATAAACCTGAATTGATGGACTCCGGATAACAAACTGAGAAGACTCTTGAATTACTCCGGATAGGTGAAAAGAATTCTCACGATCAAAACAAATACGAGAGGATGGCAACAAGCTAGAATCACGAATCTTGAAGAGAATGGAGCAAGATTAAAGAGAAACTCTTCTTCGGTCTTCAAAATCCGAGAATGACGATGAGAAACACCACCAAGAATTATTTAGACACTCCGGAAGAATCAAAACGAAGAGGTTGAGCCAATGATGAAAAGAATTGGGAGATCTAGGAGAAAGACATTTGACTGATGACAATTCATTCTTACGTCAAACTTCGAAAAGCAATTTGAGGATAGCTCCGGGAAGATGGGAAGAGTCAGGTAAGATCCTGGGAAAAGACCTGTGGGTTAGGGCCCACTCAAAATAAACACCGTTGAACGATTTAAAAGAGAGATTGCACCGGTTGAATTAAATGACTTGAATGAGATAACATCCTCGAAATAGGTTGAACTTGTGACGCCCCCGATTCAATCGTACACTAATCATGCACGCAAATGTGTACGATCAAGATCAGGGACTCACGGGAAGATATCACAACACGACTCTACAAATAAAATAAGTCATACAAGCATCATAATACAAGCCAGGGGCCTCGAGGGCTCGAATACAAGTGCTCGATCATAGACGAGTCAGTGGAAGCAACAATATCTGAGTACAGACATAAGTTAAACAAGTTGCCATAAGATGGCTAGCACAAACTGGGATACAGATCGAAAGAGGCGCAGGCCTCCTGCCCGGGATCCTCCTAACTACCCTTGGTCGTCGTCAGCGGGCTGCACGTAGTAGTAGGCACCTCCGGTGTAGTAGGGGTCGTCATCGACGGTGGCGTCTGGCTCCAGGGCTCCAACATCTGGTTGCGACAACCAGAAAGAAAGGAAAAGGGGAAAAAGGGGGGAGAAAGCAACCGTGAGTACTCATCCAAAGTACTCGCAAGCAAGGAACTACACTACATATGCATGGGTATATGTGTAAGGAGGCCATATCAGTGGACTGAACTGCAGAATGCCAGAATAAGAGGGGGATAGCTAATCCTGTCGAAGACTACGCTTCTGGCAGCCTCCGTCTTGCAGCATGTAGAAGAGAGTAGATTGAAGTCCTCCAAGTAGCATCTCCAAGTAGCATATCCAGGTAGCATCTCCAAGCGCATCTCCAGTCGCATCGCATAGCATAATCCTACCCGGCGATCCTCTCCTCGTCGCCCTGCGGAAAAGCGATCACCGGGTTGTCTGTGGAACTTGGAAGGGTGTGTTTTATTAAGTATCCGGTTCTAGTTGTCATAAAGTCAAGGTACAACTCCAAGTCGTCCTGTTACCGAAGATCACGGCTATTCGAATAGATTAACTTCCCTGCAGGGGTGCACCACATAACCCAACACGCTCGATCCCATTTGGCCGGACACACTTTCTTGGGTCATGCCCGGCCTCGGAAAATCAACACGTCGCAGCCCCACCTAGGCAAAACAGAGAGGCCAGCACGCCGGTCTAAACCTAAGCGCACAGGGGTCTGGGCCCATCGCCCATAGCACACCTGCACGTTGCGAGGGCGGCCGAAAGCAGACCTAGCCTAGTGGCGTTCCAGTCCAATTCGGCGCGCGCCGCTCCGTCGCTGACGTCTGAAGTGCTTCGGCTGATACCACGACGTCGGGATACCCATAACTACTCCCGCGTAGATGGTTAGTGCGTATAGGCCAGTAGCCAGACTCAGATCAAATACCAAGATCTCGTTAAGCGTGTTAAGTATCCACGAATGCCGAACAAGGCCAGGCCCACCTGTCTCCTAGGTGGTCTCAACCTGCCCTGTCGCTCCGCCACAAAGTAACAGTCGAGGGCCGTCGGGAACCCAGGCCCACCTCTACCGGGATGGAGCCACCTGTCCTTTCAGCCCCCTCGTCAGAATCACTTGCGGGTACTCAATGAGCTGACCCGACTTTAGTCACCATCTGTATAGTATGTATGTATGTATAATATATACCCGTGATCACCTCCCAAGTGATCACGGCCCGATAGTATAGCAAGGCAGACTGACAAGAATGTAGGGCCAATGATGATAAACTAGCATCCTATACTAAGCATTTAGGATTGCAGGTAAGGTATCAACAGATGTAGCGACAATGTCCGGCTATGCATCAGAATAGGATTAACGAAAGCAGTAACATGCTACACTACTCTAATGCAAGCAGTATAGAGGAGAATAGGCGATATCTGGTGATCAAGGGGGGGCTTGCCTGGTTGCTCTGGCAAGAGAGAGAGGGGTCGTCGGTGATGTAGTCGACCACAGGGGCATCAGCATCGTCACGGGGTCTACCGGAGAGAAGAGGGGGGAGAAACAGTAAATACATAGCAATCAAGTGCATAACAGGACAACAAGCAGAGCTAGACGTGTTCTAACGCGGTAGTAGGTGATACCGACGAAGGGGGAAAGCACCCGGGAAAGTGTTCCCGGTGTTTCGTGTTTTCGGACAGATGAACCGGAGGGGGAAAGTAGCGTGTTTGATATGTTAGGGGTGTGTGGTGGACGAACGGGCTGCGTATCCGGAATCGTCTCGTCGTTCTGAGCAACTTTCATGTTGAAAATATTTTAATCCGAGTTACGGATTAAAAGATATGATTTTCTAAAGATTTTATTAATTTCTGGAATTTAATTAATTAATTAATTAATTCGAAAAACGAATTTATGACGTCAGCATGATGTCATGCTGACGTCAGCAGTCAACAGGGTTGACTTGGTCAACCTGACAGGTGGGTCCCGTTCGTTAGTGACTGTTAACTAATTATCTTAGTTAAGTTTAATTAACAGTAGTTAATTAGGTTAATTAGTCATTAGGTTTAATTAATCAGGATTAATTAAATTAATTATTTACTTAATTAATTAATTATTTAATTAATTTTATTCATTATTATTTTTATTAATTATATTTATCTAAATTCCTTTTTCCCTTTTCTTTTTTTTAAACGTTCTGGGGGGTGGGGCCCCCATGTCATAGGCAGGGGCCGGTCCAGTCAGCCTGGCTGACCGAGTCAACAGACCGGCCGGGCCCCTAGGGCCCACGGTTCAGTGACCCAGGGGGTGGCCCCGTGTCGGCCACGTCGGCAGCCGGCATTGGGGGCTCCGGTGGGCGTCCGCGGCGGAGGGGGCGCCGGACTTCGCCGGAATCGTCGCCCGGCGGCCAAAAGGGGCCGCGAGTGGGTGCGTCCGAATGGGGAGAGGACGCCGCGTCCATTGGTGGCAAGGCCACGGCCGGACTCGGCCGGAAACGGCGCCGGCGAGCGGCGGAGGCGGCGGGGTGGTTCGGGTCTTCGTCGACAGCGCGCTACGGGGGCCGAGGGGGGGGGGTCGCGCGGCGTGCTGAGCACCACGGGCTCGGCCCCGTGACCATTTGGTCACCGGGGGGGGGGGGGGCGCCGGCGACGAGATCCACGACGCGGGGGCGTTCAGGTGCGGCGGCTCGCCGGGGCCGAGGCTCGGGCGAGGAGAAGGGAGAGGGAGGCCGGGGAGCACGTGGGGGGGCGGCCGGAACCGGCGACGGGGGGGGGGGGCGGTGGTGGCGCTCGGGAGGGGGACGAGGGGAGAGAGGGGATCCACGGGGGGGGGGGAAGAGCTCACGGGGGGGCGCAGGGTCTTTGAGGCGTGCTCGGAGACGGTCGGGGGTGACCGGTGAGGAGGAGGGCGGGGAGGCGGCCGTCCGGCGTCGCGGATCCGGCGAGGTGGGGTGGGGGTCGGGGACGGCCCGAGGCGACGAGGGGCCTTGCGCCCCGCGCGGCCGGTCGGGAAGGAGGGGACGAGGTGAGGTCGGGTCGGCGGATCGGTCGCCGGCGTCGGGGGGCGACGGTATCGGGCGGAGCCGATCCAGATCGGCGCGGGGAGGGAGGAGGAGGGGATCGGGGGGGCGAATGGGTGCGGCTAGGGTTTGCCGACCGGGGGAGGGGGGGATAAGGGAGTGAGGGGTGGGCCGGGCCAGGGGGGCTGGCCGACTGGGCCAGGTGGGCTTGGCCCAGTTGGGCCAGTGGGGTTTCCTTCCCCCCTCCCATTTTTGTTTTCTTTGTCTTTTCTTATTTTATTTTTTTTGTTTTATTTTACTTAGTCTACCTAGATACTTTATAAAAATGTGTGCACTCCACCATAATTACTGATGTAATATTTGACAACCACCGAACTTTTTAGTTTTAATTTTTGAAAACTTTTATCGTTATCATTAATTCGAATTTTTAATTTTGGACCGGTTTTGAACTAACTCAAGATTAGCAACTATAATTGAGGTGACGTGGCATCACTAGCAGAGGATCACTGTAGCTTAATTTCCCGGGCGTCACAATTCTCCTCCACTACAAGAAATCTCGTCCCGAGATTTAAGAGGGGAGTAAGGGGGAAAGGTCTGGTTACGAAATCCTAACGAATCTTCTCAGTCTTGGTTGTTCTTCTTGAAGAGGTCGATCCATTACCTTGACATCATCATTTCTCTGCTACAGGTCATCATGGTGATGCCGCCCTTTTCTCAGGAACTCCAACGTACTTACGAATAGGTAAGGGGGTATTCCGGCAGAACGAACCTATGCAAGGTTGACTAACTGGTAGCTAACATAGGGGAAGGTGGCAGAAAGTAACTCTCGAACTGGAACTCAAGAAAATATCGAGAGCAAGTAAGAAGGTACCATGAGAAGTTTCAAGCGGGTAGGCAATCATCCGATGCCTGAAACAAAGTGTAAAAGGGGTCCAGAGCAATGGTAATAAGTTTTGTGTCTGATACCAGAATAGATCAACAGGCAAGTGGCCCGTGAATTACATACAAAGCCAAGCACGAGGAATAACTTTGAAAACAGTTGTACAGGAGAGTCAGGTTTCGTTCCTGGGACCTGTGGGTTATGGGCCCACCATGTGGGTTAAAAGTAGAAAGGGGGGCTGACATCTTGTACGATCACGATAGCAAGGCATGTCAGAGAGTAGCATGCCAGTTATGTCGGCAACAATGTCGGTACCAAGGGCGAGGGACGAAGAGAACCATTTTCCTGCTCGTTGAACGAGGCGGACCAGTAGGCGAAGTTCTCGTCCATCGGTGGTTACCGGAATGTCATCAACAAAAGTAACAGGGTCTTACTGGCAGAATTGTACAACGAGGTGTTTACATAAGCAGGAGAATATTACTGCTCAGATCATATAGTTCACAAGAAAGGTTAAACCAACAATGGAAGGAAAATATGATCATCAGATTAAACAGAACAGTGGAACGGAAATTATGTTTAACCACATATTTCAAGGGTATATCCTTCCCAAGGATAAGCAGAGCATGATATCCATGACAGGATATAATGTAGAAAACTCTTTAGGTAGGGGAGAGAATTTTCATGACATTACCCATACAACGGTGTTTGGATAATTGAGCAAGAAACATTTAGCATTGGGCTTCAAATGTTCTTGTTGAAATCAGAGTATCACAGACATGCTTCGAGATAGCATTGACATGGTCTTCAAGCAAAGGCCGGTTTTTGGATACTCAATGGATCCATCAGGAACAGTTTATAACATAGGTCTTACAATTTCCTCCAAGAAGAACGGTTATCCTTGCAAATAAACCATAATGATAGGTCCTCCAGCCAGGGGGGTGCTAGGCATGACATCCTGTTACCAGGTCATCAAAGGGCCAACAATATAACTCTTGGAAAGTTGTCCCAACCATCATATCTGACCGAGATTCAGATCCGATTGGTGTAATGATACCTCAGAGTCGGGATGTCCGAGAATAAAAGGTGCAACACAAATAGACGAAATGACATTTCAGGATTCTCAGGAAATGAACTATGGGAGTGGGTTCCTGAAACAATAGTTCATCATTAAACCAAGGAGAGGAGGAGGTGGCTGATGGGCTCGGCGATAATCCATCGAGATTTCTGACAAGATGGATTTCCACAATTATGTGAACAAGGAGATAACATTTGTCAGATCAAATGGTATAATGATGTATGCTCGAGGAAACATACTCAATTAAACATTGGTTGAAAGGTGCACCCGAATATGGGTTGGGTTGCACGATCAATGTTAGAGTGGTGACTTGACGAACAAAAGAATTAGAATGAAACTCGACCATTACTTCAAAGCAATAGGGTTGCTAGAAGTTTCGAATTCACACCTCATGGTTCAATTGTCGGTATTCCGGTTAGAAACAACACGGGTAACAAGAAAGAATGGTGAGGGTGAGAAGTATCACCATACCAAGAATTCTTAAGAGGGGGAGTAATCCTCACGACCTTCTTGACATAAAAGATGGTAATACTCCATGGTAAAGAAGAACAAATGCTAGGTAGCAAGGATCTCGAGGTATAACACAGAACACAAAGAAGTTTTTGTTGGAGGGAACGCAATAAAGAGGTCGATGACAACACAAATCATCGAGGGCAAGGATGGTATTTCTCATCATTAATTCAATTGATATCCTGGAAGAGCATCAGAATGTAGATGGTGATCATGACACATTTGTCGAGAGATTCCACGAAGATGTAATCGATCCGCGATCACATCAAGTCAAAAGAATAATGAAGCAAGAGGTTATTGGAACCATAGGCACGACACAAACTTGAAATCAAGATTGTTGTTCAAGGCGAACTGATATGACGAGGAAGATCGACGTAAGCTTAGCTCATTGTCAAAAGTTGTGCTCCGGGATTAAGGACCAGGTAGCACAGTTAAAATTTAGCATGGTAATGATATGGCCGATCAGGCTAGGAATGACATGATTGGGTACAAACTCGTAAGTAAAGAATATTAGTAAGAGTTGTTGAACCGTAATGCGGACTCGGTTCAGTTATCGGTGTCTTTGAGTGTTTAATAACTCAGAGCCCATGAAAAATTGTAATCAGTGGGAACGTAGCACTTGATGAAGAACTCATAAGAAGTTATGCAGTTCCATGATAATCTCGAGATACCAGGGGGTAATACTCGACGACAGATCAAAATAGAGGTTGGACTGGGGTATTGCTCTGCAGAAGACAAGTGCTTAAACTGGCACGAGAATTGGTATTTAAAGGAGAACATGGTCGGAACCACGATTGAAAAAGGCCAGATCCCAGATATAAGATGAACTTATACCAAGGGAATAATTAATTTTAAAAGAAGCTTCGATGAGAAGATCTACATCGTGTCTATGGGCATGAACACAAAGTTCAAGGTCGACTCCCACTTCTTCAATGTATAATCTTCCATTCACTTCTCGCTTTGATAAAGGCATTAGTGTTGAAAGTTTTACCTGGTGAAATACCAGATGAGTATGACTCGTGAAATCTTCCGAGTTCACACATATTAAGGAAGGCATAGGTTCAACCCATCCGGGCATCTTACGAACATATACCACAAACTTCGGGGTAATTAATACAAGCTCGAAAGTAGAGCATTGTTGGTCAAGCAGAGGATACAATGTACCAAAGGCATTATGTATCAGGGGAAAGAGCTCACAAGGTGATTAATTATGAAGGACATAAAATCCAACAAAGGAACCGATGGTCCACAACGGAGCTGGTGTGGGTATCGATACTCTATCAAAGGAAGAAGGAATGCAAGTGCACCGGATTATAGAAACAACTGACTAACTCAATTGTCAAATGCAAAGGAATTATGATTCCCAAATCAAGGGATCAGAAGCAATGCTCTGATTAGGGGTGGATAAGTTGAATAGCCTTAGGGTACAATCAAAGACAATTCGATTGGTCGAGAACCAATTCCAGTTAAAAGAATGGCAGCTCAGCCGGAAAAGTAATTTATAAGGATCAATGATGATTGCGTGTATTCGCAAACATATTGAGTCAATAGACCCAAAATGATAATGACAAGGAATGTCAATAAGACTACGAGACTTATGGGATTAACCATAATGCGAGCAAGCAAGAATTTCAAGAGCCAAAGGCTCCAAAGGATTTTCAGAAGATCGAATAATATTTCGAAGACTTTTGTGAAACTCATGAACAACTGGGGATGAGCGGATACTCGATAATTGCAATAATTAACCGTAGGGGTATTCAGGTGACAAAGAACAGCAAGGCAGTAAGCTCAAAGGATTATCGAAACAACGACGAGTTTTCAGGTTATCTTGTAATAACAAGACCAACTGGGGATGAATGTAAGAATAACAACTGCAAGTAGTTATCCATAAGGGTTTGCGGTGGAAGGGGAATTGCAAACGCGATGAACACAAGTTCTCGGGTTAACAGCGGAGAGTATCTTCAGGGTCTTCTGGTGCAGCAGACGATCATCAGTAACAAGGGGCTCTCCGGGTGAAAGTGATAACGAGATCCTATTGTTAGATTTAGTAAACTTCATTTAACCCGAATAGAGGAGAGATCAGCGTCCCAGAGTAAAGGTCGAGGAGTAAAAGATCCTAGTACCACCCAATGGCGACGTGGGCCCATGGGCCACACAGCCATGTTAGTAAAAGTTTTGTAAAGTCTAGACTCGACTTCGGCCAAGGAGTTGGAAGGGGGATTCCTACAGGCAGTCGGCTCTGATACCAACTTGTGACGCCCCCGATTCAATCGTACACTAATCATGCACGCAAATGTGTACGATCAAGATCAGGGACTCACGGGAAGATATCACAACACAACTCTACAAATAAAATAAGTCATACAAGCATCATAATACAAGCCAGGGGCCTCGAGGGCTCGAATACAAGTGCTCGATCATAGACGAGTCAGCGGAAGCAACAATATCTGAGTACAGACATAAGTTAAACAAGTTGCCATAAGATGGCTAGCACAAACTGGGATACAGATCGAAAGAGGCGCAGGCCTCCTGCCTGGGATCCTCCTAACTACTCCTGGTCGTCGTCAGCGGGCTGCACGTAGTAGTAGGCACCTCCGGTGTAGTAGGGGTCGTCGTCGACGGTGGCGTCTGGCTCCTGGGCTC
The DNA here is from genome assembly GCF_018294505.1 of Triticum aestivum. NCBI lineage: Eukaryota > Viridiplantae > Streptophyta > Magnoliopsida > Poales > Poaceae > Triticum > Triticum aestivum. The sequence goes on from NC_057800.1 coordinate 563,627,679, forward strand.
CAGCATCTGGTTGCGACAACCAGAAAGAAAGGAAAGGGGAAAAAGGGGGGAGAAAGCAACCGTGAGTACTCATCCAAAGTACTCGCAAGCAAGGAACTACACTACATATGCATGGGTATATGTGTAAGGAGGCCATATCAGTGGACTGAACTGCAGAATGCCAGAATAAGAGGGGGATAGCTAATCCTGTCGAAGACTACGCTTCTGGCAGCCTCCGTCTTGCAGCATGTAGAAGAGAGTAGATTGAAGTCCTCCAAGTAGCATCTCCAAGTAGCATATCCAGTAGCATCTCCAAGCGCATCTCCAGTCGCATCGCATAGCATAATCCTACCCGGCGATCCTCTCCTCGTCGCCCTGCGGAAAAGCGATCACCGGGTTGTCTGTGGAACTTGGAAGGGTGTGTTTTATTAAGTATCCGGTTCTAGTTGTCATAAGGTCAAGGTACAACTCCAAGTCGTCCTGTTACCGAAGATCACGGCTATTCGAATAGATTAACTTCCCTGCAGGGGTGCACCACATAACCCAACACGCTCGATCCCATTTGGCCGGACACACTTTCCTGGGTCATGCCCGGCCTCGGAAGATCAACACGTCGCAGCCCCACCTAGGCAAAACAGAGAGGCCAGCACGCCAGTCTAAACCTAAGCGCACAGGGGTCTGGGCCCATCGCCCATAGCACACCTGCACGTTGTGAGGGCGGCCGAAAGTAGACCTAGCCTAGTGGCGTTCCAGTCCAATTCGGTGCGCGCCGCTCCGTCGCTGATGTCTGAAGTGCTTCGGCTGATACCACGACGTCGGGATACCCATAACTACTCCCGCGTAGATGGTTAGTGCGTATAGGCCAGTAGCCAGACTCAGATCAAATACCAAGATCTCGTTAAGCGTGTTAAGTATCCGCGAATGCCGAACAAGGGCCAGGCCCACCTGTCTCCTAGGTGGTCTCAACCTGCCCTGTCGCTCCGCCACAAAGTAACAGTCGAGGGCCGTCGGGAACCCAGGCCCACCTCTACCGGGATGGAGCCACCTGTCCTTTCAGCCCCCTCGTTAGAATCACTTGCGGGTACTCAATGAGCTGACCCGACTTTAGTCACCATCTGTATAGTATGTATGTATGTATATATATACCCGTGATCACCTCCCAAGTGATCACAGGCCCGATAGTATAGCAAGGCAGACTGGCAAGAATGTAGGGCCAATGATGATAAACTAGCATCCTATACTAAGCATTTAGGATTGCAGGTAAGGTATCAACAGATGTAGCGACAATGTCAGGCTATGCATCAGAATAGGATTAACGAAAGCAGTAACATGCTACACTACTCTAATGCAAGCAGTATAGAGGAGAATAGGCGATATTTGGTGATCAAGGGGGGGCTTGCCTGGTTGCTCTGGCAAGAGAGAGAGGGGTCGTCGGTGATGTAGTCGACCACAGGGGCATCAGCATCGTCACGGGGTCTACCGGAGAGAAGAGGGGGGAGAAACAGTAAATACATAGCAATCAAGTGCATAACAGGACAACAAGCAGAGCTAGACGTGTTCTAACGAGGTAGTAGGTGATACCGACGAAGGGGGAAAGCATCCGGGAAAGTGTTCCCGGTGTTTCGTGTTTTCGGACAGATGAACCGGAGGGGGAAAGTAGCGTGTTTGATATGTTAGGGGTGTGTGGTGGACGAACGGGCTGCGTATCCGGAATCGTCTCGTCGTTCTGAGCAACTTTCATGTTGAAAATATTTTAATCCGAGTTACGGATTAAAAGATATGATTTTCTAAAGATTTTATTAATTTCTGGAATTTAATTAATTAATTAATTAATTCGAAAAACGAATTTATGACGTCAGCATGATGTCATGCTGACGTCAGCAGTCAACAGGGTTGACTTGGTCAACCTGACAGGTGGGTCCCGTTCGTTAGTGACTGTTAACTAATTATCTTAGTTAAGTTTAATTAATAGTAGTTAATTAGGTTAATTAGTCATTAGGTTTAATTAATCAGGATTAATTAAATTAATTATTTACTTAATTAATTAATTAATTAATTAATTTTATTCATTATTATTTTTATTAATTATATTTATCTAAATTCCTTTTTCCCTTTTTTTTAAACATTCTGGGGGGTGGGGCCCCCATGTCATAGGCAGGGGCCGGTTGAGTCAGCCTGGCTGACCGAGTCAACAGACCGGCCGGGCCCCTAGGGCCCACGGTTCAGTGACCCAGGGGGTGGCCCCGTGTCGGCCACGTCGGCAGCCATCATTGGGGGCTCCGGTGGGCGTCCGCGGCGGAGGGGGCGCCGGACTTCGCCGGAATCGTCGCCCGGCGGCCAAAAGGGGCCGCGGGTGGGTGCGTCCGAATGGGGAGAGGACGCCGCGTCCATTGGTGGCAAGGCCACGGCCGGACTCGGCCGGAAACGGCGCCGGCGAGCGGCGGAGGCGGCGGGGTGGTTCGGGTCTTCGTCGACAGCGCGCTACGGGGGCCGAGGGGGGGGGGGGTCGCGCGGCGCGCTGAGCACCACGGGCTCGGCCCCGTGACCATTTGGTCACCGGGGGGGGGGCGCCGGCGACGAGATCCACGACGCGGGGGCGTGCAGGTGCGGCAGCTCGCCGGGGCCGAGGCTCGGGCGAGGAGAAGGGAGAGGGAGGCCGGGGAGCACGTGGGGGGGCGGCCGGAGCCGGCGACGCGGGGGGGGGGGGCGGTGGTGGCGCTCGGGAGGGGGACGAGGGGAGAGAGGGGATCCACGGGGGGGGGGGAAGAGCTCACGGGGGGGCGCAGGGTCTCTGAGGCGTGCTCGGAGACGGTCGGGGGCGACCGGTGAGGAGGAGGGCGGGGAGGCGGCCGTCCGGCGTCGCGGATCCGGCGAGGTGGGGTGGGGGTCGGGGACGGCCCGAGGCGACGAGGGGCCTTGCGCCCCGCGCGGCCGGTCGGGAAGGAGGGGACGAGGTGAGGTCGGGGCGGCGGATCGGTCGCCGGCGTCGGGGGGCGACGGGATCGGGCGGAGCCGATCCAGATCGGCGCGGGGAGGGAGGAGGAGGGGATCGGGGGGGCGAATGGGTGCGGCTAGGGTTTGCCGACCGGGGGAGGGGGGGGATAAGGGAGTGAGGGGTGGGCCGGGCCAGGGGGGCTGGCCGACTGGGCCAGGTGGGCTTGGCCCAGTTGGGCCAGTGGGGTTTCCTTCCCCCCTCCCATTTTTGTTTTCTTTGTCTTTTCTTATTTTATTTTATTTTTGTTTTATTTTACTTAGTCTACCTAGATACTTTATAAAAATGTGTGCACTCCACCATAATTACTGATGTAATATTTGACAACCACCGAACTTTTTAGTTTTAATTTTTGAAAACTTTTATCGTTATCATTAATTCGAATTTTTAATTTTGGACCGGTTTTGAACTAACTCAAGATTAGCAACTATAATTGAGGTGACGTGGCATCACTAGCAGAGGATCACTGTAGCTTAATTTCCCGGGCGTCACAGAACTGATCTTGAATGAAAAGACGAGCCTTCTGAGATATTTTGAGCACTCCGGGACAAATGAATAGTGAGAAGTGAATTATTATGAGGTGCACCGGTATGAGAAGGCATTGAAATGAGGAAAGGGTAAGATCACCAAAGCTTGACTTGAAACCACCGGGGAAGATAAAAGAAACGAAGAATGATGAACTAGAAGCTCCGTTAGTATCTTCAAGAGAATCACCGGATAAGAACCTGAAGGAAAAATAATGGAGAGGCTTCCATAATAAAATGGATACTCGATTAAGAAATCTGAGTCCTTGAAGAAAAACAAGGGAGGGAGGGCGGGAAAACAAATGCAACTTGGAAACGGATGAAACGAACAACGTTGAGAAGACTTTGAGTTGATCTTGTGGATGTTGAAAATGATCAGATCCACTTGAAGAGAAGCACACCGGTTGAAAAGGATTGACATGACAATCTCAATTATCATGAAGGATTGGTATCCACATCGGAGTATGAGAACACCGTTTAGAAAAGGTATGGAATCAACATTTAGACATTGAAGCAACTCGAATACCACAACTCAAAACAAAAAAAACAAAGGATTGGCTTGAAGAATAAGCCGGAACAAACATATGATAGAGATTTCGCCCGAAGTTTTCATGGTGGGGCCTACACGGGCTCGATCGTACAGCACCATCATGTACAAGGCAGTGCACATGACATACGAAGCGTCCCCGAGTCGGCATAGCCAAGGACTCTTTAAGACACAACGAGACCACTGTAAAACTGACCGTGAATAGGCGGACCACTAGACGTCAAACCCCAATTTCATATCATACATCTGTCGGAAAGATATCCTAAGAGCTACTTGAATTCCCACTTATAAACTCCCAAAACTTTTCCGGTTATGCAATCAGGTGTTGGGGATACAGGGGAAGCATAATATCTCACCCAAACTAACAAATCCTACATCCAGCTATATCCATCCTTCAACACATAACCAAGAAACCTTCGGAAATCATCTACCTCAACCTTTGAAAAGCATCCGTTATACGAGTTATGGCAATACTCCCGAACTCCCACCCCAGTACTGGGTGGCGTCGAGGTTATCTCACCAACGAATTGCATAAAAGAGATTTTCGATGTCGGCGTACTAAACTCAGGTATTCCAGAACTGCAACGATAAAATTATGACGACAACACCTCGGAGCTCAACTCCCCGGGACACTTCCACAAAACCCCTGACAGGAGGCACCAAGACAATGTTCTCATCATAAAACCATCAGAACGATTCCAAGATACCCGTGTGATCCTAATTTTTTTAGTGAAATTTGAGAAGAGAAGAGTCAAAACTCTACGTCAGGATGCCTTACCAGAGCGATGAAGGGACTGGGAAGTAAAAAGAATTCCTAAACTCTCCGATATATAATTCCTAAATGACTCAAAACATTTTTCTAGACTCAATAACGGCTGCTAAAAATGATCAAGCAATGGGGCTCCTAAGGTCGGGGAAGGCTCTGATTACCAACTTGTAACGCCCTCGATGCGGCTATATCTCCCACGTGTCGAAGCATGACTTAGAGGCATAACCGCATTGAAAGCAATGTCGCAAGTGAGGTAATCTTCACACAACCCATGTAGTACATAAGGGGAAAAGATACATAGTCGGCTTACAATCGCCACTTCACACAAATACATGAATAAAGCATTACAACATCCAAATACAATCAAGGTCCGACTACGGAACCAAAATAAAACAAGAAACCCAAATGCGACAAAGGTCCTCGATCGACCCCAACTGGGCTCCACTACTGATCAACTAGAACAAAACAACACAAAGGACAAGATCTTCATCGAGCTCCTCCTGAGCTAGATTGCGTCATCTGCACGGACTCATCGGCACCTGCAAGCTGGTTTTGGAAGTATCTGTGAGCCGCGGGGACTCAGCAATCTCGCACCCTCGCGATCAAGACTATTTAAGCTTATGGGTAAGGTAAAAGTATGAGGTGGAGCTGCAACAAGCGACTAGCATATATGGTGGCTAACATACGCAAAAGAGAGCGAGAAGAGAAGGCAAAGCACGGTCGATAAAAGTATGATCAAGAAGTGATCCTAAAACAACCTACGTCAAGCATAACTCCAACACCATGTTCACTTCCCGGACTCCGCCGGAAAGAGACCATCACGGTAACACACGCTGTTGATTCATTTTAATTAAGTTAAGGTTCAAGTTATCTACAACCGGACATTAACAAATTCCCATCTTCCCATAACCGCGGGCACGGCTTTCGAAAGTTCAAATCCCTGCAGGGGAGTCCCAACTTAGCCCATCATAATCTCTCACGGTCAACGAAGGAATAGACCTCCTCCCGAGATATTCCGATCAGACTCGGTATCCCGGTACAACAAGACATTTCGACAGGGTAAAACTAAACCAGCAACACCGCCCGATGCACCGACATCCTGATGGGAGCTGCACATATCTCGTTCTCAGGGCAACACCGGATAGGTCAAGCTACGAGTAAAACCAGCCCTCAAGTTTCCCCGAGGTGGCCCCGCAGACTGCCCATTTCGGACCAACACTTAGACAAGCACTGGCCCGGGGGGGGGGGGTTAAAATAAAGATGACCCTCGAGAGAGCGACTCCCAAGGGAAAAATAGGTGGTGGTGAGGCAAATGGTAAAACCAAGGTTGGGCATTGCTAGAGGAGCTTTACTTAAGGCAAACTATCAAGGGGTTCCCATTATTACCCAACCGCGTGAGGAATGCAAAATCCGGGAACATAACACCGATATGACGGAAACTAGGGCGGCAAGAGTGGAACAAAACACCAGGCATAAGGCCGAGCATTCCACCCTTTACCAAGTATATAGATGCATTAATTAAGTAAGATATATTGTGATATCCCAACAAGTAAACATGTTCCAACAAGGAACGATCTCCATGTTCCAACAAGGAACAAACTTCAATCTTCACCTGCAACTAGTAACGCTATAAGAGGGGCTGAGCAAAGCGGTAACATAGCCAAACAACGGTTTGCTAGGACAAGGTGGGTTAGAGGCTTGGTTCAACAAAGTAGGAGGCATGATAAGCAAGTGGTAGGTATCGCAGCATAGGCATAGCAAAAGAGCGAGCATCTAGCAAGCAAAGATAGAAGTGATTTCGAGGGTATGGTCATCTTGCCTGAGATCCCGCAAGGAAGAAGAATGAGTCCATGAAGAAGACAAACAGACGTAGTCGAACGGGTCCTCACAAACACAACGTTATCAGAACCAACCCGAAGAAGCAACACCGGAAAGAAGCAAACAACATAGTAAACAACCACCACATAAGCATGACACGATGCGCAAACAAGTATGATGCATGTCCGGTTTAATGATACATGGCATGGCATGGCAAAGTGCACAAACAATCCTACAGATTAAGTGGAGCTCAATATGCAACTCCGTTGCATATTGACGAAACACCACATGACTTATTTAGTTCTCTCTTGTTTATGTACCCAACAAGATTAAATGTTGTTAGCATGGCAAGAGGTGAAGCAAATGAAAACTACCTATCTAGTCAAGTTTAAATGAGGCCGGAAACAACGAACAACAATTTCCGGAAACTCCTCATTCGCATATTTTAAAGTTTTGTACTGTTCTGCCCTAAACAATATTTTAGAGTTTTTAAACATGCAAAGTGAGGCCACCATGTTAAACTAGGCATTTTTCTACCCCATTTACATATAAAGTTTATTAAATTTGGAGCTACGGTTATTTAGTTATAGATTAAATCATTTTAGCATGGCATAGGAGTAAATTAATGCAAAAAATAGTTTAAGCATTTTTAACATGGATGAAAGTTGCATATTATTAAACTAGATGAAATTCTAAGCAAGTTTCATATATAAATCATTTAGATCCGATGCACGGTTGGTGAGTTATGATATGCATGATGTAAGAGGGCTTTTCTGTAAAACTGTAATCTCTGGAAAAATGATTAAATTCGTCCAGGAAAAAAACGTTAAGCGGGCCGAATCTGAAAGCACTGCTGGCCCAACCAAGAGGGGGCGGGTGTGGGCTCACATTGGGCCAAGGCCTGCTAGTGCAGGGAGAGGCCGGCAGAGGCAAAGCTGGGCCGCGCCCAGAGGTAGAGGCGAGGGGAGTCATCCCCTGTCGCAAGTCAACGGCTGGAGCGTTGACGAGCCCGACGCTCGTCGTCTCCCTGATGAACGAGGCGGCAAGGAGCGCCGGGGCGGACTTGGCGCGGGACTCCGGGACGGCTCGGTGGCGGATCCGGGCGAGGAATGTCGAGGACGCGGCAGGAGCGAGAAGCGGCGGGTCGACGAGGCAACCTGCGACAGGGAGCTCGGGCGCCTGGGGAAGAAGCGCGGGCGGCAGAGGAGGAGGTCGGGCGCGACGCGAAGCTCCAAGGGGAGGCCGTGGCGGGTCCCTGGGTGGCGGAGGGCGTCGACAGGAGGTTCCCAGCGATGGGGAATTCCGGCGGGACGAACTTGGCAGGGCGACGTCTCCCTGGTAGCCGACGACTCATGGCGTCGCCATGGGGCTCGGGTTCCTGCGAAGAAGAGTACAAGGCAAAGCTTAGAGAGAGAGCCACGGGAGGAAGTAGAAGAGGAGGGCTGAGAGAATGAGTAGGGACGGCAAGGATGGCCTGCTAGTTGCTGCTGCTCGCCGGCAGCGGCTGGGTCGACGACGGGGTCGAGGTGCACCTCGAGCGCCATGGGTGCTACGGGAGATGGACAAACCCAGCGATTGGGGCTCTGCTGCTGCTGCGGGAGCAAGGGGCTCGGTCACGAGGTGGGAGGCGGCAAGGAGCTCCTCTCCCCTGATTCGGGCGCGGGGTGGGGAAGATCGAGCGGGCAGAGGAAGGAGGAGGCGCTCAGCTGGTCGGATCGGAAGGAGGGGATGGATTGGATTGGATCGGGGGAAAACAAGGAGGGCGGCTGGTTGGTTCGACGCTGATAACAAGGAGAGTGGCGGCGGCGTGGGGATGGGATGGATGGGACAAGGTCCCTAGATTTTAGGGTTTGTCCAAAATAGTCTAGGAGTGGACTATATATATGAAAAAGAGGGAAGTTTAGGGGCTAATCCGTCCCTCCAATTAAAATCGAGTGGTTGAGAATAAAACACTAGGAAGTCGAAATAAGAAAATGGTGATGTTTTGTAGACGTTTGGGGATGATCCGGACACAACGATGACGACTGCTCGGGTCGGGTCCGGGACAGCTTTTCGGACGCGCGCGCGATGGGGGGGGGTTTGATGCACTGAGCAGAGAGGGTTTCGGGCCGTGCGATCGCATCGGACAACTCCGGAAGCAAAGAGGGGAAAGAGGATGGACTAGGTGGGCCGTGGCGAGACTGCGAGGGGGAGAAGAGAGAGAGAGAGAGAGAGCCCGACATCTGTTTCCGAAGACCGAAAACGTCCGACGTTAGACCGACTATAATGTCGCTATAGTTATCCGTTGGGCTATCAAACGAACTCCGAATGCGATGAAACTTGGCAGGCGGCCTACCTACAACATAAAAACACCACATGCCAACTTTCAGACCATTCCGAGAACATTTTCCGGCCACTTATAAAATACTATTTCGGACATGCCACGGGCGCGTGCAAATGTGTCTAGGCTTAGAACGGACAACGGAGAGAACGAGGAGGCCGGGACGGATGCAAGTTTTGAAAACATGATGATGCAATGCGTATGATGACATGGCAAGATGCGACACGCAAGCAAAAGACAAGGCAACAACAGCGAATAACTGGAGGACACCTGGCACATCGGTCTCGGGGCGTTACACAACCCAAAGAAGCAAACACCGGAAAGAAGCACACAACATAGTAAACAATCAACACATGAACATGGTACGATATGCGGGATGCAGTATGCGATGCATATGCATGACTTGACAAGGAATTCATGAACCTGGCCTCAACTTGGAAATCTGAATGTGCCACTGGAAATATGAGATGAAATCGCTTGAAAACGATATAAAGATCATCGGAATCGGAGTCACGGTTTGGAAATGGCGAGCAAAACAAATATGGCACCGGTCTGCGATATACAGCAAGTGACCGTCTAAATACAACAAGATGAACATGCTACAACACCCAAACATGGCATCAAAATACATGGCAGGAATCCATTCATGATGCTTAACAAAAGTCTAGCACTGAGCTACGGCCAATTCATCCATTAACAGGTTCAAACAAGCATGGCAAAAATGCATATGGTAAACAGATTTCAGACTTAGTGAAATTAACACTTGTCTGGAATTTCAGATCAGGTAGCACTCTTCGGAGCATGAAAACTATATGCTACAGGACCTGAACATGGCAAAGTAAAGCATGGCCTGGAGCTACTCAAAGAGCTTAACAAAAGTCCCTTAGTGACCTTAAGCCAAAAGAGATCAGAAAATACAATTGCAAGCATGTGAACATGGCAAAAACATAATCAGATCCCAGACTTAGTGAAAACTGGAGCATGCTGAAACAGATATCATGTAGGCATGTTTACGAGCTCGATGCACTCATTACGGAGCAAGTCATGACAAACTAAGCATACACCCATCAAGAATACACAAAATACAAGCTATACATGGCAAGAACAATAACATAGCATGCACATATCAAGTACAACATCCTCGGCAAAATCGCTAACAAGTAGACAATCTGCCCAGATTCACGAAATAGCAAAAGTAGAGCTCGATTGACTCTAGCTAGGGTGCTCCATAATTGCAAAAAAAGACGTGGATGGATAGAGCACTACAAGATTAACAAAACATCCTTACTGATCATCCTCAAAAGAGGCATGGATCACTAGGAAACAACATGAACATATGGCCATATGAGATAAACAGCTCAAGGGCTTAGTGGAAATGCTAAGTCCCTGAAATCAGCATTACCAAGTGCCTCACTTTGCAAGCTTGTGCTAGTCACCACACACATCACAAAAATACATGGGTTGCACCTCTGGAAAGATGGCAAAACCCTTAACAAAACATATGTAGAGCTCCAGGTCATATCATGCACACAATAATCATGGCAAAAATGACAAATAGCTAACTGGAGCAGCAGATCTGGCAATTATCTCAAGTAGCACTCTTCTAACAGCATTTCGGGCATCAAGATGAGCTCAAATGAAAATGATGCAATGAGATGAAATGATGTACTCTCTGAGTCGAACATTTTGATATGCTATATGCATGAATCGGAGCTACGGATGCAAAGTTACGATGCGATGAACATGGGCATATGAAACTGGGAATTTTGGGGACTTAGTAGAAATTGGACCTCTCCGAGAAAGTCAACCCGGGACGGAGACATGCGGGACGGAGGGATCTGGATCTGGACGGGGCGTTTGGTTGAGGGGAGGGGTGGATCTGATCCACTCCGAGTGGATCCGGCCGGAGTCTGCTCCGGCGAACTCCGCGAGCTCCGACGAGGGGCGACTCGGGCTCCGGCGAGTGAACAAAGTCGAGGAGGAGGTCCAGCAATGGCCGCGGGCTACGGGCGGCACGGGGCGCCACGCCGGCGACGAGGAAGCTTGGCGGCGGGGCGGAGCTGGCTGGAGATGATGCGGGCGGCGCGCGGCAGTTCCGGCGAGGGTGAGGCGCGGTGGCGCCGGCGGGCCGGCGGCGAAGGCACGCGGGCGCGGGCGACGGCTCGGGCGCCAGGCGGCGGCGCGGTGTACCGGGCCGGGGGGGGCGGATCTGGGCCTCCCGGGCCCGCGCGGGAGAGGCGGCGGGGCAGGCCAGGTGGCGGCGCGCAGTAGGCTGGCGGCGGCGGCGGGGTGACGAGCGGACATGTCCGTCCGGCGAGGATGTGTCTGACGGCGCGGAGGGAGTTGGATCTAGGGTTTGGGGGTAGGAAAGATCCGAAAATTTCGGGGGAGACACATATTTATAGGTAGAGGGAGCTAGGAGAGTCCAAATGAGGTGCGGTTTTTGGCCACGCGATCGTGATCAAACGACCGAGATGATGGAGGAGGTTTAGGTGGGTTTTGGGCCACTTTGGAAGGGTGTTGGGCTGCAACACACACGAGGCCTTTTCGGTCCCTCGGTTAACCGTTGGAGTATCAAACGATGTCCAAATGGTATGAAACTTGACAGGCGGTCTACCGGTAGTAAACCAAGGCCGCTTGGCAAGTCTCGGTCCAATCCGGAAATGTTTAACCCCCACACACGAGAAGAAGGTAGAAATGACCACCGGAGGAGAACGAAGCGCCGGAATGCAAAACGGACAACGGGGAAAATGCTCGAATGCATGAGACAAACACGTATGCAAATGAAATGCGCATGATGACATGATATGCAATGCAAAACATGCAAGCAATGACAAGGCAACAACAACGAATCACTGGAGGACACCTGGCACATTGGTCTCGGGGCGTTACAAAAACCCTAAGCTTGGGGATGCTAATTTTGCTACGTCTGCTACTTGTTGCAATGATCATGATTGGGGTGATTCTCCTTATGATCTTGAAAATTTATTTAAGCCCCATGATGAACATGAGATTGATAATAGTGTTTGCAATAATATTGAAAGTGGGTTTGGAAGCGTGTCAACTTTATATCCCACATATTTGGAGAATATTCAATCTTATGGTATTTTTGATAAAAGTGGGTTTGGAGAGGTCATGACTTTAGTTAATGATAATCCCACTATTTCGGAAGAATGTCAACTTTGCATGCATGTGGATCATGTAGAGAAAATTTTATGTGATAGCTATATTGTTGAATTTTCTTTTAATACTACATGTAATTATTATGAGAGAGGAAAATATGGTTGTAGGAATTTTCATGTTACTAAATTACCTCTCGTCATGTTGAGATTGTTATCATCTCTTTCTTCTTCCTTGCATATGCTAATTTTTGCTTGCTATGATAATTTGTTTGCTTATAAAATGCCTATGCATAGGAAGTATGTTAGACTTAGATGTGTTTGTCACGTGTTTTATGATGCTATTTTTTGCGCTTCAATTCTTGTCTTTCATGCGAGCATCATTAAAATTATCAATGCCTAGCTAGGGGCGTTAAACGATAGCGCTTGTTGGGAGGCAACCCAATTTTATTTTAGTTTTTTTTGATTTGTGCTTCTGTTTAGGAATAAATAATCCATATACCTTCTGTTTAGATGTGGTTTTATCTTTTAGTTAGTGTTTGTGCTAAGTTAAACCTATAAGATCTTCTTGGATGATAGTTATTTGATCTTGCTGTAATTTCCAGAAACTTTGCGCTTAGTGCCAGAATTGTTAAGATTCACCAGAACGTGATAAAATACTGATTCCAATTGATACTGATCAATAAACAAATTGCCTAGGTCGTCCTATTTTGGCTGATTTTTTGGAGTTCCAGAAGTTTGCGTTAGTTACAGATTACTACAGACTGTTCTGTTTTTGACAGATTCTGTTTTTCGTATGTTGTTTGCTTATTTTGATGAGTCTATGGCTAGTAAAATAGTTTATAATCCATAGAGAAGTTGGAATACAGTAGGTTTAACACCAATATAAATAAAGAATGAGTTCATTACAGTAGGTCTATGTGATTTGACAGCGAGTTACTGCTGGACAGGTGGGGCCCCGTGATTTGACTTGCCATTATCATTTTAACTGCGACGCTACGACCGGCGTGAGTCTTCCAGATTCCTGACCACCTCCATACAGGTGCCTCTCCCAATGCTCCACCATGTTGTAGAGGCTGGCTCTTGCATGAGAGCCCACTTCTCCACTTTTTCCATGCCTCTCTTTCCTCCACATATGCAAAAATGCCATGTAAAGCGCATTATTGTACTTACTTTTACTTGCTCCTACAGGTGCTTAAGCTTGCCACATAGGCATAAAGTCTGATGTGGCAAGTTAATCAAGAAGAGAGAGACTAGTTTGGTGACCCAAGGAAGAAACGGTGCTAAGCGCGTGTACCTAGGTGAAAAGACAATTTTGAGTCTATAGCTAATTAAATGAAGCAAACTTAGCAACACCATTTCATTGGAAGAGGTCACTCCTTGGCAAATGCAATAAATACATGCGCTTACTAGCACCGTTTCTTCCTTGAGTACGAAGAAAGAGATAGAGAGGAGTAACAAAAATACACTTATTGCCAACCTTGTTGTAGTATGAGTGACTAAGTGATGACTATGTATGACATGCCAACATCAGATAGCCTAACGCACCGTGTTAAATCTCCCAGGGCGCGACCATGCGAGCGACGCGACGGTCGTGGTAGGAGCGACCATGATACGGGCTGCTGGCAGCCCTTGGATCTGAGATGAAACGGTCGCATGCTAAGTTGCTGAAAATTTGCAGAATAACCCTGCAGGATAGGATATTCACCCATAGGTCTAGAATCACGCCATGCAACCGTTCGACCTCAGATCCAAGTGCTCTCCGAAGCCCGTATCATGGGAGAATGGAAAGCCACTACCCTGCTGTTCGCACGCTGGCAGTTCGCTCCTACTCATCCCCGCACGTCCTTCAATACTACGGCGGTTTGCTCCTAGTCGTCCCGTCCATTCACATTACGGCAGTTCCACTAATCCTAACCCTCCTCCCAAATCCATGGCATCCCAAATCTCCACGATCGGCGGTGAGTACAAGGTTAGAACCATCACCGGTGATGAGTTTGACGTCATCCACACCCGTTCTTCCGCGACGGTGAAAGGATGCCTTTCTCGCTTCAGACGCATGTTTGAAAACTCAGATGATGAGTGGGTCGCTGGGCTAGATGTTGAGTACACCACAGTCCTGGGACGAGAGAAGTATCTAAAGTACAAAGAGAGGAAGAAGCCCGCCGTGATCCAGGTTTGCGTACATAACGTTTGCTTGGTCTACCACATATGCCATGCCGATGTTGAGTGCTAGGATTTTAAGAACTTCCTCAAGGACAAAACAGTGAAATTCGTTACTGTAGACTTTACGAACGACGAAGAAATCCTGGGTCGGATAGGCCTCGTTGTAGGTAACCCCTTCGACCTCCAGAAGAATCGGCTGGTGCCCTCTCGTCAGCCTTCAATGCTGACCCTGGCAGGAGCCATGGTTCATCCTTCGTACGGTAAACTGGAGAAACCTCCATACACGTTTCATCGTCATGAATGGCAGCGGAATGTACTAGATATAGACCACATCCACTACGCTGCAATGGATGGCTACCTTTGCTTCAATATCTACAAGGGTTGGATGAAGAGCAACAGCCAAGTGTGCGGTTCAAGCAAAGAAGTATCGGCCAAGAGGAATAGGGACAAGGACGAAGTCGAGGACGTGGCTGAGGACTCCGAGTAAGGTGGCAGTGTCGTTGCTCATGGTGGTTCTAAACTTCTAATGCAGTGTCTACCGGATTAGTTGCATAGTTTAATTCCAGGTGTGCTTAGTTTAATTTGAGGGGTGTGTTGTGCTGAGCCCCCAGCAGAACTATGTTATGTTTCTTCTCGTTACTTTAACTCTTCAGTATGTACATACTACTAGTATTTCTTTAAGTGAATTTAGCACCCCAATTAAGCACGTACTAACTTTTTTAATAGTACTATATGCATAATATTGTCACGAGCGCTCTCTATATGTACCACCTTTTTTTTAATTTCAATTTTTGCTCCATGGTGCAATCCATCGATAGTACTACTGTATAAAAGTATACATTTTTTAAAAGGCTAGAGTACTGTTCATCACATATATAGCTAGTTAAATTCTCAACCTAGAACGACATGCATGCCATGTAGTAAACCGATACAGAGGAAGTATAGTAAAAATGAGGTGATTTTACTGAGCGATCGGCGGGGGAGCATGGCCTATCATGCGGTCCCACGTGTCATGATGTACCAAGGCGATGCGCGTGTCCCTCTTGAGGCAGAAGCAATACTAGTACGTGGTTTGAGATGATGGCGAACCGAAGTGTGAAATAAGGGTTGCTTCGTCCGTCTGGGAAAGTGCGGCATTGTGATTTGACGTCTCATTGCTCATTACTACTACTAGGGCGGTACGAGAGGGGTGCGTCCCCCCTTCTGTTCTGCACTGTTATTTGGTGCTTGACACGTCGACCCGGTTGCTATATGTCCCACATGTCGGCGACAGGAAGTACAGAAGTCATGAAAGGGAGCATCAACGGAGGAGTATACTACTACAGAATTCATGAAAGGGAGCGACTTAGTTTTGGAAAAATCTGTTTTTACGGAGTACGTACCCACTAGGGTTTATAGGGCTTATCTAAAAAACATTAGTTTTTCCGTTTGATAAGTCTCAATTCTACTATACTAGTAGTAGTACCATTACGTGTTGGATTTCGAGGTGCGTTAGATCACCCGACGCAAGCAGTGTCAAGAGGAAACTAACCAATGCATGTACAAGTTCATGGAAATTTAGTGGTCATTCATGCATTCGTTCTAATTAATGTCTCGGTAAACACAACTTCTTGAGAAAAACGAGCGTACTAATTACTTGTGCAAACTACGAAATTAATTCGACCACTCACCGTCTACCTTGGTTGGAGAGATTTTGAAATTGAGCCATAAGCTGGAAAGGAGGGAGTAGTAACTTTTGTCTCGATTACTATTTGTGGCCTTGTATAGATGCAAAATGTATTTTTTATAGTGGCATTGTATAAGTAAATGGCGGGAGTACTAACCAAAGTACGTAGTAGGGACGAGGAGTAAACGGAGGGAGTAGTAAAATTTTCTCCTCGTGCAGCGAGCCACCGCGCGCGTGGGCGAGGTAGGAAGCTTCACCTCATCCTGCGAGCCAGCGCGCCCGTGGGCGGGGGAGACGGCGTACTAAGCAAGCTTCTCCTCGTTCTGCGAGTTGACGGGACACATCAAAAGTACTCCAGTGTATAGAGCCTTGCCTCTAAGGTAGGCCCCACATGGTTTGCCTCTTTTTTTAATTTAACATAACGCGTCAAGTCACAATTTGTTTGTTCACCCGTGGTAGACGATCCTCCCTCCACCAAGTGGACAACCAGTACACGTGCCAAATTACCACGTGGGCTCCCTTTTTCGTACAGAAATGAGCTCCACCGTGTACCCGCGCAGGTGTGGTTGGGAAAGAGACGGGAGTACGTGCGCCGTGCGTGCACATCTTCTCTTCATGCACGTCCCCCACCTATGTGGATGTGTGTGTGAGAGATACAAACCTAGACATAATGCGCCCTCCATCCCCATGCCTCCGCCCAGTACGACCACCAGTCACCACCACACCCCACTCCTCCTCACCTTATCTCTCATCTTTCTCCCTCCATTTTTATATACAAGGGGCCACTATCAAAATCACAATTTGCAGATATACAAGGCCACTAACACTAATCGATGCAATATTAATGGTGTTTGCCTCGTGGTACTAGCAAAGGAGGAGATTAATTATCCCTTGCATGCATGCGGGAGTTTGTAAAAAAATGCATCTTGATGTTCCGTGCAATGCACGGGCATCTTGCTAGTCCATGAAAACAACACATGGAAAAATTCCACGGCGAACGAGGGATTTGAAACTATTGGGAGGGGCTGTTTGGATCTTGCCCGGGGTAGCCAATTATTGGCGACCCTTTTGTCCACCGGTGCCTTTGCCACCGATGAACGAGGAATGGCTCGGGTGCTCATACTGTCATGCATCCTCCAGCGCGCACGTTGGAGACGAGCTCGCACGAGCTGTGTTTTTTTGTCCCACAACGCCGCCCGAGCCGCCCGCAGACCGACCGACGACCCGCAAATTACGCCATCCAATCGTAGCCGCACACATTATGACAACAACTCAACCAACCGGAAGAAATTCACGCAAACACGTAGACAAACTGATATTTCATATGAACAACGACGGAAATCATACAAAATATTGGATTTTCATACAAACATGACGGATTTCATTACATTCAAATGAACAACGCGGTGCTAGTTCTGGACAGCACAAGTATATAATACCTGGCCTAAATGGTCGCCCGCCGATCGATTTGTGTTCCTCATGTCCGGCAGCACGATCATGAGACTACCGGGAGCCCCGGAGGTATATGCTTCAGCGCAAAGGTCGGCTCGCTTCCCCACTGCCCAACTGATATCATTGGCTGGTGCAGAAGATGATGGGGGCCGGCACCGGTTCGAGTTCATCACCGGCCACTACTTCTCCATGGTCGGCACCGGCTCGAGTTCATCCTAACATTCCCCTCTTCCGTGGAGCCCATGCGGGGTCGACGAAGGTCCTCGCAAGAAAAGGATCTGGCAAGACACCTGCTGTGTACACCGGCGTCGCCTCCACGGTGGCCTTCATGGGACCCAAGCGGCGGAGGCCTCCCGTGTTCTACTTCTCCTCGATGATGGCGGCGGACGCGGAGGCGCTGGCCACCGACTCGTCGCTCTCCGCGCACTCGGCTTCTGTCGCTGCTTGCATGGCGTGGCCGCCGGCATGGGAGTCTCGGCCACAGAAACAGGAGACACGGTACGAGGTGGCGGCGTGGACGGCAGCAACGACGCCCGTGCGCTGCTCCTCGTCGAGCTAGCCTGGAGCGGCAAGTTGTTGAACCACGCGTCGGCTTGGGGCGACAACTGGCTCCGTCGGGCAAGGGGAGGGAGGTGGATCAGCGAGCTGCATAGCTCGTATCCGGTGGGCTACCCAGCCAGCTTGGATGCGGAATAACTACTCTTCGTAAGCCATTGTAAGAGTGGACAAAATGGTGCAGGAGATAGGGGACCGGCGGAGGTGTGCGATTCTTGGCTGGCGTTTGGCCTCGTTTAAATAGGAGATTAAATAGACGGTGGATGGGAGGAGCTCGGCCGGTGTTGCGTTTAACGCCGGCCCGGTCATGAACAGACGTGTGTCCAGAGTGGGTTTCTCAGCTTCCACACAGGCGGGTTTCATGGAGGCATTTGAATGCGGCACGGAGGCGTGTTCAGCCGGGTGTGCCGCGAGTGGCGCCATCGACTCTGACCTAGGACACTGCGCCGTTCTTCCATTGACGTGTGGGCTCTTTGGGTGCATGGCCTGCATGTCAGTGACCCAACGCAGGCAGCGCATAGCAAAGGAACCTTTGGTGGGCCAGGGCAGTCAGAAGCGGGCATTTCATAAACCGTTGATTGTTCATTGAGTGTGACGTCATCTTTTTCATGTAGATAAGCCTACTATGTTGATAGCCTGTTTGATACATTGTGATTCATAAAGACCGCTGCAAACATCAATGTTCTGCTTATCACAGATAAGATTGATTAATACCCGTAACAATCCATGTCCTTAACAAAGGGTGCATGAACGTATAGGTTGAACGTGTGTCTTGCGTCGTGTGCTGTGTGCATGCAGGCGTGCGAGTGTTGCGTGCGTGCAAGGGTACATTTTGGTGTTGCATGCATGGGTGCTTACGTGCGTGTGTTCGTGAGTGCATGTGTACGTGTCAGTGTTGCATGCCAGCATGCGTGCGTGTGTACGTGTTAGTGTTGCACGCCTACATGCGTGCGTGTCTTGCGTGTGTGCATGTGTACGTGCGGGGTGAGGCTACACGTCAGTCGATTGACTTTTTCATCTATGGTCATTAGATTTTCTAGCCGTTGGATACAAAATCAAGGGCCTCCGGTTTATCATCAAACTCCACCCCCTGAGCCGCCAGCCACCACCGACCGAACTGCCAGCCCCAGCCGCCCGCGGCCGGCCCGCCCTCCCCGAAACCACTCCCCACCGCCGGTCCGCCGCCACACCGGCCATCCCTCTAGCCCCCCCTGCCGAGCTTTTTCTCTGGGGATCCCCACCCCACCGCCCAATGAACGCCCCCAACCGCCGGTGACTACCAACCAGAGGTCTCATGACTTCGAATACCCACCGACCACTAATTTATTACCATTTCTGTCCTTCATATACACACTGACGGGTGGGCCCTATGGTAATGTGCGCTGCTGAATATGGACCGTTTGACTGGTCAATTGATCATGTTATCAACAAATTACGGAGCTGTATGGTGAGCCAGTGACCGTACGATCACCCTAAAATGTACTCCTATTTTATTAACACAGTACAGACTCAAACTACCATTTCTTTCTTTCATATACGGGCTGACAGGTGGGCCCCACGGTTACGCGCCCCGATGGTGCAAAACTAGTTGCGCCACGTGGAACGTTTGACTGGTCAATTGATTGTGTCATCAACAAAATACGGAGTTGTACGGGTGAGCCAGTGACTGTATAATCATGATATGTATTTGTTTAACACGGTACAGACGCAAGGGCTCATATATACGCACAAGCACTCACCACTATAAGCGCACACACGCGAACCGTACCCCTATGAGCACCTTCGAGAGAGTGGGCCAACATATATGATCTTGAGATTTTATGAAGTCACCTTAGGTGCCTCGTAGTCGAGTGGAACGTATCCTCCCACTGAACATACATCGCCGGAAAATACTGAAATTAACACAAGATAAATGCGAGCACCGGGACTTTAACCTTGGTGGGCTCGAGAAACCACTGTCCTCTAACCATCCAACCACATGTTGGTTAGCACGACAAAATGTATGCGGTGACCGTGATGAGCTTATTCTGAAGTCCAGTGACCATATCATGCTTTCGCTTCAAATACAATGACCGTAAGTGTCGTTAACAAAATACGGAGCACGCATGAAATGCAAAATCCGTCAGTGTGATCAACAAAATATGGAGACGTATTGTGAGCTAGATACTGTTGTACTATTGTATATGCTTATTTTCTTAGTGGCCGATTGCGTGTGTGGTGTGGTGGGCACATCATTTCTAGTTGTGGTGGGTCAACATGAGGACTCATGGGTTGGTTCCATCCTGCACCACATATAGGTTGGACCGAGACGTGTTATATGAAGACCCATGTGGAGGACTCGGCATACAACACGAAGCTACCAGAGTCGCGGAGGACTCTATCCCCACTGGTGATAAGCCGACTATATATGATTTGTAACCCTAGGCCCATAGTATGTTATACAAGCTTGGGGGCTAGTTCGTCGATAGTATACACACACGCACAATGCCTGGTATTCACGTGTACTTTGTACACACCCCTATCACTAATATACAGTACCAGGAGTAGGCTCTTTCTTCAACTGCAATTGAATTCTAGCATGTGCATGTGTTTATTTCATATTATTGATCCATAGAGTGAGAGCGGTTTGAAATACAGGCAATGGATGCTTTTGCAATTCATATATAAACATTAATTAGTGCACTCCATGTTGTTAGTGTGAAGAACTTTATACATTTGTCACTTGCATGGATACATTCCAAATTGCTAGCTACGAAATAGAATACATGTCGAATTCAACATAAAGGGGGTTTCGAAGATTCGAATTCATAGGAAGTGCATTCATCTATTTGAACCCGAGATAATGGCATTTGTAAATCAGATGTAAAAGGGGGCATCAATCTTTGTTGTGAGTTTGAACATGCTATATATATTCATACGCATATCTAACTTTTTTTGCAACCAAGGAGATTATATCTGGAACCATGCATGAACTGAGGTAAATTGCATATTTTTTAATATATACTCGTGTACAATGTATATTCAAATGTACCCCCTCCATTCCAAAATAATCATAGCTTTAGGATTTTCAAGAGTAAAGATTTGTGAAGTTTGACAAATCCTGAAAGTTCAATTCAAGAGAACCGAAAATGTTAATGCTTCTGCTCCCAAATATTGAACGAAGCGCCAAATAGGCCTCTGGTCACCCTAAACCGCGCGAGACTAATGTTTTGGTGGTAGGAAATTACTATCCTGAATCTGGCCCGTGTAGCCTATCGGCCCGATGTCCAAAGGTCTAAACCGGCGTAGGTTTGTAACTTCACCAAGACGCCAGAGAAGCATTCATACGCCGTGGGCACCTACCCATGCGCTCGGCCGAAATCTATCCCGCCCACATTTGGGACACCTGACATGACTGTCCTACCCCCAACCCGCAATATGTCCGAAATTTTAGATGGGGGGAAAGTTTGTAACTTTCCCCAAATTTCAAACAAGCGCGTCTCAAACCGAAACATTATTCCCCCTTAGTTCCCCGCCTCCCTCCGTTTCCCCATCCATACTCTATGGGTGCGAAAACGCCCTCTCCACCAGCCGCGAAACCCCAGCCTCCTCCGTCCCCCACTCTATAGCGCCAATCCACCGCCGCCCTCCTCCATCATGCCGGAGCCGGTACCCCGATGTCGTCGTCCAACGCAATCGCAACCGCAACACCCTTAAGGACTTAGCAGCTGAAGCCGAGGCAGAGCTGCCTCCACGATGCTGACGCCGACGTACGCTGTACCAGAACCACTCCGACCACGCCGTCCTGCGCCTCACTGCTGCGGCTCCACTGTCGCAACCGTCCACCGCACCGAAGCTGTTCCCGCTACGTCGTCGTTCGCCGCCTCGGATCTGCTTCCCCGCCACCGATAGACGGCCACCGCACCACACTCAACAACTTGGACATGGGTTCGTCCAAGGCTGCACTGTCCTCCACAACTTTTGGTTTCCGGCGAGCAACAAGAAGATTGTCGGAAAAACAGAAGGAGGACACAGCACTGCCAGCAGAAAGAGGTACTCCTCTTCCCATATTCGTGGAAATCGTACGTCTCCGCTCACACCGTATTCATCCCACGAAAGAAACTAGTTGAGAGCTTCTTACTGCATCTTCTTCGTGATACTAAATGCACAAGGTTTCCTCCCTTTTACTATTTCACCTTTGCTAGAGGTTAGTAGCCCGCCTGGATTTCAATTCAGGGTCAGTCAAACCGCAATTAAAAGAAGCAGCACCCACTTAGGCGTGCAGAGCACCTAGTCCGCCTGCTCCTCGGGGAAGCGGGGTGTGGGGCGCAGGAGCTGTTTGCACCTGATCTGGAGGTCGGCGGGGCTTGAATGGATGGCCGGGGGGCGGTGCCAAGCACGGTGGTGCGGTGAGGTCGAGGGGAGGGCGCAGGCAGGGGAGGAATACTGGGCCGGTGGTCGCTGGCGTTTCGAGGAAGATCGTCAACACTGACTGGCTGGAGGTAGATGAAGGTGATCTGCCCGTTCTTTGTACATCGGACGGTGCAGAAAAAATGGACTGACCTATTTGCTTTCAGCCGACTGTTATTTTCATAGAATCCTGTAGTAATTTAGTGTGCCATGCATGTTGTAGAGCTATCATATGTCTCCCGTCATTTATTTCTCACCGACCTGCTATCTGCTACCTTTACACTGTACTAATTGTGCACACACTTCACCCATACTCACACTATTGTTTTTTTATGCATGGGTATTTCTGACTCTGACGCAGTGTTGATGAATGCAGAAAAGAAAAGACAGAAGTCGCTCCAGTGTAATTCGAAGATAAGCACTAGGCGTTCCAGCGCTCTAACGGGTGCAGTGTCAGCAGTTGGAGACAGTAAACGTAGCTCTGCAGTTGATGATCTCAATGGCCACACACAACCATCCCAGGTGCTTGCTTTAACTTCGCGCTGTCAAATGTGGTTGCATGTTGCATATGGTGTCTAGCTTGTATTGCTTCCAATTTGGTTAAATTGCATCTGCTTACTTTACACATTATACCTTTGATAATGACATGCCTTCCTGTTTTTGATACATACTACATATGTCTATTAACCATGTTCGTACATCAAACTAATGCTCGTTTGTATCCCTCGTCAATCACTTATGATGAGACAGTCACCCGGGTGGGTTTCTGTGAGACGCCATACTCATTTAAAGAGTGCAGTGTCATCCTCCCCACATGATTCTCAAGAAACAACAAGGCTAAATGAATATAGTCAACGTAGCTCTCTAGTTGATCACCGCAATTCCCCCACACCACCATCGCAAGTGCTTGCTCTTACTTGGCAGTGTGATATGTAGTGTTCATCTTACATGAAAGTAGTGTTCGTCAGTATCATGCATCAATGAGTTCTGAAGAGCAAATTTTATTCCTTTTTCTTGTGGGTTTGACTTGACAAGGAAAAATCAAGAAAGAGGAAGGAAAAGAGTAAGGAAGGCGATGATGGTGGTCCTCTGCAGCAACATAAACAGAGCATCTGTACCGATTCTCCTTGTACTGATAGTGCATTACAAGGTCCATGTCTCTACTCCCCTACTCCACCATCCAAGGTGCTTGCTCTAACTTGGCAGTGTGATATCTGGTTGCATGTTGCATATGGTGTCTAGCTCGTATTGCTCCTAATTAGTGTAAACTGCATCTGCTTAGCTTACACATGATACATGTGAATATGACACGCTTTCCTGTTTTTGGTACATACTATATCTATCTATCACACAATGTTCTTACATGAAACTACTCTTCTTGTGTATCCTGCATCAGTCACTTATGATGGGACACCTTTAAGTTGGTAGTGTGATATTGGTTTGCGTCTTGAATATGATTTCTAGCATGTATTGCTTCTAGTTTGATGAACGCCACATATGACAAGACAGTTTTAACTATATTGATTGCACCTTCCATATGGTGTCTTGCAATGTTTCTAATCCCTTTTTCTTATCGGTTTGACTTCACAATGCAAAATCATTACAGCTGAAGGAAATTAGTCTGGTAGTGGATGATGGTGGTCCTTCGGAGCAACTCAAACAGGGGGTCTCTACAGATTCTACTCCGCCATCCTCCCAACAAGATTCGCAAGACAACACAAGGTTGGACAGTCAACGTAGCTGTGTAGATGATGACTCCCCTACTCCACCATTACAGGTGCTTGCTCTAACCTGACACTATTATATGTGGTTGCATGTTGCGTATGATGTCTAGCTTGTATTGCTTCTAACTTGAATTGCATCTGCTTACTTTACACATAATGCCTGTGAATATGACATGTGTTCCTGTTTCTAGAACATACATGTACATGATGAGCACATCTCCCCTACTCCACCATCACAAGTGCTTGCTCTTACTTGGAACTGTTATACGTGGTTGCGTTTTCCGTATGATGTCTAGTTTGTATTGCTTCTGATTATGTTGATCAATTGCATCTGTGTAGCTTACAACTTATACCTGCAATGATTACTTACCCATAAGACACGCTATCGTACGTGTGAATATGAAATGCTGTCTTTTTTGTATATATTCCATCCTCCTATCCTGCGCTTGCCTTACATCAAAGTAGTGTTCGTATGTATCATGCATCAACCAGTTATGCAGAGCTAATTTTATTCATCTTCTTGTGGTTTTGACTTCATAAGGCAATATCAGAAAATAGGAAGGAAAAGAGTAAGTTAGGGGATGTTGGTGGTCCTCCACACCGACGCAAACAGAGACTCTCTAGATTTGCCACTGCTACTGCTAATGAAGTTGAAGTCCCAAGTCTACATGATGAGTTCATCTCCTGTACTCCACCATCGCAGGTGCTTGCTCTAAGTTGACAGTGTGATAATTGGTTTCATGTTGCATATGTTGTGCCTGTATTTCTTCTATTTTGATTAAATTGCACCTGCTGAGTTTATACGTTATACATGTGCATATGCCATGGATTTCTGTGTCTAGAATACACTGCATCTATCTATAATACCATGTTCTTACATCAAAGTACTGCTGTTGTGTATCCCGCATCAGTCACTCATGATTGGACGCTTTTAACATGGCAGTTTGATAGTGGTTGCATCTTGCATTGATTTCTACGCTGTACTGCTTCTAATTTTTCGAATTGCCACTTATGACAAGACACTTTTAACTTGGCAGAGTAATATTGGTTGCATCTTTCATATGGTGTCTAGCTTGCATTACTTTTATTTTCTTGAAAATCCTTCTGCTTAGTTTGCACATTGTAGCTGTGAATATGTCATGCCGTCTTGTTTTTTTACATATTCCATCCTCATACGGTTGTCTTACATCAAAGTACTGCTTGTCTACATCATGCATCAATGAGTTCTGAAGAGTGATTTTATTCTTTTGTGTTGTGGGTACAGCTTGACATGGCAAAGTCAAAAAAGAGCAAGGAAAATAATATAGTAGGGAGTGCTGTTACTCGTCCGGTGAAACGGAAAAGGTTCTGCCATCGAGATTCTGCTGGTACTTATAGTGCAGTAGAAGGTCCAAGTCCACCGGCTAAATCTACAAACACAGTATCACCTGCTCCACCAGCTGCAGCATCCACTTCAACTGTACCAACATCTCAACCAGTTACTCGTTCGTTTGCTCCGGAACTGGCCAGTTCCCAAGCTACCTTCACACCTAACACTACTTCCGAAGCACCGCTGACACAACAGGACTTGGCAAGATTAGATGAACCTCATGAGCATCAACACCAAGACGGTACCTGACCGAGTCAAGTTGCAGTTGCATGCTCCTTTATATGTACTCTCACAGTTTGAGGTACACTAACACTTTCCATATTCGTTGTTGAACTAGCACCACGGCGCAAGCGGAAACAAACATCAGGGATAATGCTTGACATATTAACAAAATCTAAAGGAGGAAGAATGGAGATCCATTTTGAGGCAGGTTTAAAAAGGCCACGTGATGCTACAGAGTCAGCCAAGTTAGTATCATAGGCAGCCGTTGCCGTTAGGTGTCATGCACCTATCCTCCCAACATGGATCCAGTACAAGAATGAGAAAGACAATACCCAGTTTAACACCTTCCTTGACCATTTATCCGTAAGTAATGTTATTCATCGCAATTAGTAATATTGTCTTGCTCTGTCCCATAGTTTCTAGCTTCCTCCTAATAAGACACACATTCTTTTTTCAACAGATGAGGTTCAAGTTGGATCCGAAAGATGATGCAACTATACAAGCATGCACTCATGTTTTTCAGTCTGCTCTGCGACAGTATTGGTACCACCTTAGAAAATCTCACTTTGAAGGCAAGGCTAACAATGAAATTGCCCAAACATCTCCAGTGGAATATATTACAGATGAAGACTGGACAGCCCTCGTTAAACACTGGTCTGATCCAAAGTATCAGGTAGGCTATATGTATTTGATCATACCACATACTGAACTTGTATTTATGTATGTGCCTTACAAGTGTATCTTCTTCTAGGCTAACTGTTTGAAGAACAAAACCAACCGTTCTAAAGTGAAATTCCAACAGACCACAGGATCTCGTAGCTATATTGCACACTACAAGGCTCTTGTAAATAGCTGCTACTTCCTTCTTTTTTTGTGCCATATTATCGTATCTATATTGACTTGTTCCAAATACAGAGGAAATCCCGTGCGGACCAAAAAGAACATGAACCAAATGCAGTGCAAATCTTCAAGGATTGCCACACCAGCAAGATGAAGGGCATGAGCACACCAGTTCAAGCCGTTGTTGTAAGTCCTTACTCCTCCTGCCTTGAACTGATTGGTACTGTGATGTGTTCATTTAACTACTTGGTTTGCAGCCAATGTCAGTTACTTTGTTCACTTTTATTCACAGTTGTCTTAACGTATCATTTCACCTTACATGGTTTAAAAGAGATGAAGGATATTCTTTTGGTCTTGATTTGTAATCTAGTTGTTATGTTCACGTGCGCACACAATGATAAAATAGCCTGTTTGTTTTATATCTGTTTGCCCATGATATGAATGATGTCATACTATGTTCATCCTACTTTAAACCATGTCTCTTTATCCTTAGATGTCAACGAATGTGAGGAAATAGACAATACAGTAGGCATGCTACATGGACATATGTTCCCAAAGTGATTTTATTATGTAGTTGGCACTACAATACATGCTAATGTATTACAGTAGTTCACCAAAATAAGTTATGTATAAACGTTTAACCTACTTTGTTTGTTTTTGTCTCATTAGTAACTTATCTGGTACACAATCTACATGTTCAAACTTTCAGGAAGCTATGGAACAAATGATTGAACAACCACAACCACCTGAAGGTGACGAGGCTACTACAGGCACAATGTCTCCTCTTGCTGCAGTGCGTCAGTATCTTTCCACTAATAGTGCAAAAAGCACCTTCCTGTGTAATTCTGGGTTGGTTGTCAAGGTAACCTCGTCCAAATCGCCTACTGAACAAAATCTTCCTGCTAGACAGAGTGATATATCTGTGCTCCAGACACAAGTCCAATCCCTAATGGACGTTGTTTCGGAAACAAGAATAGTGGTTGAGAAATGTCGTCAAGATATGAATGGTTTTGAAACCAGACTATCATACATTCGCTTTGTTGTTCAAGAGCAATGGCAGAAAAAAGGTGGAGATCGTGCTGCTCCATCAGATTCTACAGCCTGAAACATTAGCACTCAGGTCAAATGATCTGTGCTTCTATACATCTGATGGTGCTTTTATCTGGAACGACTGTAAACTTTATGCCAACAGGCCTTTTGTTGTATGGTTGGAATTTATTTTATTGTGATACACATTTATGATGCTACCTCAGGCTGCAGTAATTACGACACTATTTTTGTATAATGTAGGTTTATCTTTGTAATGTAATCGGCCGAAAGCTTCGTAGGAGCCCAACAAGCCAACATTCGTCGGGCCCATTCCAATTGGGCTAAAAACAATTACGGGCCGAAATTGGCATGTAGCCCACTAAAAATATCTGGGCCTAAATCAGCATAAGCTTTCATATTTTTCTGGTAGGCCTGTGCCCAAAGTGGGCCTTTAACAGGCCTAAACATAATTTGGGCCCTCAGTAAAAATAGGTCGTTTACAGGTGTAAATATCTCAAGCCCATAAAATACATGGGCCTTTAATAGAACGAAAGTGAGATTGGGCCCTGATTGTGCCAAATAACCCACTGGACTTTAACAGGCCGAAATTCAGACGGGCCGTAAATGCGCTGACCTAATACACGGGCCTTCAACAGGCCGGAACTTCGGTCGGGCTAGATTATCGTCATTTTTATATGGGTCGTTAATGGGACCGATATGATGTTGGGCCACATATGGCCCATGGTTTACGTCCGGCGTTAACAGGCCAAAAATGACAACAGGCCAAAAGTGGCCCAAAGCTATAGTGGGCCTCTAACAGGCCGAATGTTAGACATTGCCGAATATGACCCAAATCCTTCACAGTCGTTTATGGGCCGAAAGTTTTGATGGCCTGTAAATGGGCCCAAATGAAGTCAGACCTTTAACAGGCCGGAAATACACCGGGCCTTAATTCGGCCCAATTACTTAGTGGACTGTTAACGGGCCAGAAGTGACCATGGGCCGCGTTGATGACAAGTTTAGGATAGGCCATTGACGGGCCGATTTGACAATGAATGTTGGGCCTTTAGCTGGGCCGACCCATTATGGTCGGTAGAATCTTGTGGGCCTTTAGCTGGCCCGGCCCATTATGGTCCGCAAAATCTTGTGGGCCTTTAGCTGGGCCGGCCCATTATGGTCTGCAAAATCATGTGGCCCTTTAGCTGGGCCGGCCCATTATGGTTCGCTAAATTTTGTGGGCCTTTAGCTGGGCCGGCTCATTATGGTCCGCTAAATCTTATCGGCCTTCGGTTGGGCCGGCCCATCAACATATCATAGGCCCATCTCGCCCGTTGGATCCATCAGCCAATGAGAATTTTACACGTGGAAAATCGGCATTGGTCGGGGCTGTTAACGGGCTATCGGATCCAAAATCCGACCCGATAGCTTAACGGCATTCCGTTATGGTGGATGCCATGTGTCGATCACCCTTGACGAAAGCACTTCTGTGACGCGCGATTTATCGTCATGGAAGTGGACACTTCCGTGATGATAATTTTAGCAATGTCATGGAACACTTCTATGACAGCACAGGTATGACTATCTTGATTCTGTCATAAATTTGTCATGGATGTACATGCATGAAAGAAACGCGACCTACTGCGACAAACACGTATCATCACGGAAGTGTATTTTTTTGTAGTGCGAGCGATCAATCGATGGCTGTTAACTGAACCCGATCGAGCGATTCCTTCGCTACTACTGCTAACTGAAGCCGATTGATGCTGCCTCTGGATGAACAGTCAGCGTTGCGCCGGGGGGGGGGGGTTGGATGAACAGTTCCCGGTGGGGGTGGGTGAACAGGACCCCGTGGTGTTGCCTCTGGATGAACAGGACCCTGATCGATCGAGCCGGTTGGGGCTGGATGAACAGGACCCCGTGGAGGGCTGGATGAACAGGACCACCCAGTGGAGGGAAGGATGAACAGTAGATGGTGGAGGGCTAGATGAACAGTAGCCCGTGGAGGGGTGGTTGAACAGGAGCCCGTGGAGAGTGCTGGTTGAAAAGTAGCCGGTGGAGTAGCGCGCGGTGGAGGCTTGATGAACAGGAGCCCGTGGATGAACAGTCGCAGGGGGAGGCTGGAGGAGGTCGATGGTGGATGAACAGTAGCTCGCGGAGGCTGGAGGGGGTCAACGGTGGAGATGAACAGTATCCCGTGGAGTCTCGTTTTGCGGTACGCCACATCCCTCCCGATGAACAGGACCCCCGTTTCGACCGTAGGAGGTCCGTTTCGTCCGTTTTGCGGTACGCCACACCCCTCTCGATGAACAGGACCCCCGTTTCGACCGTAGGAGGTCCGTTTCGTATGTTTTGCGGTACACCACACCCCTCCCGATCAACAGGACCCCCGTTTCGACCGTAGGAGGTCCGTTTCCTCCGTTTTGCGGTACGCCAGGCCTCGTTTCCATCGCCTGTTCCGTCCAAGCCCTCCCGATGAACACGACCACGCATTCCATTCTGACCCAGCCGGTTGGCTCCCACGCGTTCTGTTGCCTCCCGATGAACACGACGCATTCCGTTGCCTCCCCATGAACATGACACATTCCGTTGCCTCCCCGTGAACACAACGACGATGTTGTTTCTCCGTTCTGACCCAGCCATGTCAACGAGCCCTCGCCATACATATGCGCGAGTAGGCGTTCGAGACCCCGCCCGTATGTACACATACGTGGCCGTATTTTCTTTCTTGCACCCTGGCCGCCTCTACTACGACATGTGCGCGCCTCTACATCCACCAGTATATATGTACGTACATGTTCGCGACCAGAATGACAATGCTATGTACGCTTCGACCAGGTGGGTCCCGACTATCAGGCACTTCCTTGCGTGCGAAGATGTAGCTGGTGGGTCTCAGCAGTCAGGGGGGCGAATGGTTTTTTTGCCCGGACGCACTTCCTTGCGTGCGAAGGTGTAGCTGGTGGGTCCTAGAAGTTAGGGGGGAAACATTTTTTTCTCGAAATACGATGGCCCGTCCGGTGGGTCCCCGCTGTCAGGTGGAGGAATAATTATTTTGCACGTAATAAGGAGGCACTTCCTTGCTGCGGCCGTGGACCCAGCTGTCAGCCTCTCCACATACAGTCCACGTCCGATGGAAGTCGTTCCTTGACCACGTTGACCACGCCACGCTGAGAGCAGCAAGGCGGTGGACGACGGCGAGGCCTAGGAAGGGGACGACGGGGAGCCGGGGAAGACGTGGCAGTGGAAGCCCGCGCGGAGAGGAGTACGAGGGTTCACTGGTTTGACTGTGGTGTGAGGCTGTCGTCGCCGCAGGGCCTGACCAGCGGTGGGAATAGTAGGGGGCGGTGAGGCCTCCGCGGTAGCACAGCTGGCCACGGGAGGCAGCAGCATGCGGCACGACCGGCGCTGCTTTGGGAGGCTGGAGCAAGAAGAACAGAAGTTGAAGAAGCACTACGGCCGTTGGATGGACATCGTACGATCACTGGAGCTAGAATCGTTCATATTGACTAAAGTTGACAAAGGCCCCCGTCCCAGTCAACTTAGTAGGCCCATAAGTCATCCTCCCACCATGGTGGGCCCTAGCTAGCAGGGGGAGTATTCAATTTTTTGTGCGTAATAAGGAGGCACTTCCGGTGGGTCCGAGCTGACAGCGGGGGGGGGGGGACGTTTTTCGTCCGAGTAGTCAACGGGGAAACGTTTTTTTTTGCGAAATAAGGCGGCACGTCCGGTGGGTCCCTACTGTCAGGTGGAGGAATAATTATTTTGCGCGTAATAAGGAGGCACTTCCTTGCGGCCGCCTGGACCCAGCTGTCAGCCTCTCCACGTACAATACTCTTCTGATGGAAGTCGGTCATTGACCACATTGACCACGCCGCGCCGAGAGCACCAGGGCGGTGGTCTAGACGACAGCGAGGCCTAGGAAGGGGACTACATGGAGCCGGGGAACACGCAGTAGTGGAAGCCCGCGCGGAGAGGAGTACGAGGGTTCACTGGTTCGGCTGCGGTGTGAGGCTGTCATCGCTGCAGAATAACAGGGGGTGTGGGTGAGTGGAGGGATGGCTTGGCCAGCGCTGGGAGTAGTATTGGGGCGGTGAGGCCTCCGCGGCAGCACAGCCGGCCACGGGAGGCAGGAGCAGGCGGCACGACCGGCGCTGCTTTGGGCGGCTGGACCAAGAAGACCAGAGGTTGAAGAAGCACTACGGCCGTTGGATTGACATCGTACGGTCACTGAAGCTAGAATCGTTTATATTGACTAAGTTGACAAAGCCCTTGGTATGCTCCAACTTAGTAGGCCCACAGGTCAGCCTCCGAAACGGTGCGCCCCCGATGTCAGGGGGAGGAATCATTTTTTGGGCGGCCGAAGCTAAGAATATCCGAGATTGAAGAAGAAGCACGACATCCGTTGGATAGACATCCAACAGCCACTGCTGCTAGAACCGTGTGTTGACTATAATAAGTTGGCAAAGCCTTGCATACGCGTCAACTTATTTTTTTAGGGGACGCGTCACTTAGTAGGCCCACAAGTGTGTGGCAGAGAACTTATAGCCCATTTGCGTTTTGTAAGAATGTACATCCCATTTTGGAATTCTAATGGAATTTACAACAGCCCATTTACAGTTTGTTAAAAGTACAACCCATTTTCTAGCTAGGATAATGATTAATAATTTCAACCAACCATTGAAGACAGAATTCAATAAAATTTCCCATATTTTGATGGGCTCCGAAATATTTTTATCCCAAAATTTCTAGTCAGATAAAATATAAATTTATATTATGTAAAAATCCAACGAAACATTGCACGCACAACAATGAAAATTTAACATTTTCAAAATCCATAAATAATATTTTATAAACTAATTTCGTGTTTGGTGCATTTTTATAGTTACTGCCCAGTTTTTATAATTACATCCCATTTATTATTTTTTAAAGCCCATTTTCCTGTTAAGCCTAATGCATCCCTCCTAGGAAAGATTTGCAGCCCAGCGGGGTGGAGAATAACAAGTTAACCTTGCCTGGGTATTCCTCGAAAAGACGTATTGCTGGGCTAGCCATTTTCATCTTGAAAAAATTTAGTATCTAGGCTGGATATCTGGCCTGGGCTATACGGCCATAGCCCGCCCAGTTAATACCCTGCTCTCCTCTGAACAACAACAAAATCATCGCCAAGAAAAACTCTGCAGTGCTCACGCCTCAAAAACACAAATACTGCTCGAGCTGCTTGGTCCCAGTTGTCGGCCGCACCTTGTGCAATTCTCTCGTTTATATTGACTACATAAGTTGACAATGGTGTGGGACCGTGATGTCAGGAAACCAGGAGAAAGCAAAAAATATATAGTTGTACATAATAAGGAGGCACTTGCGTACATACGGCTACGGCCCTAGTGGGTCCCTAGTGTCATGCAGTCAAAATAAAGTCATCTCCTGAATCCTCATGTTTGTTAATGATGTTAACAATGCTCGGCGCCACGGCGAGCGCAACAACTCGAAGGATAACGGAGAGGGCCTCGCGGGCCCTACGGATGGTCTGATACAGCACCCCCTGCTCATTCAGGAAGCCAGGATCATCGGACACCTATGAGCACCTTCGAGAACCTAAGACGGCATGAAACGGTAAGGCCGCGCTTGGGAGCTCTGGTTTATTTCAAACCTGTATGAACATACAAGTGTAATTTACTCATCATCGGAAACAACGTGTAAAATATAGGCGTAATAAAACCGGGGGCCCGAGGTCTGTAAGTAAAACTGGCGGGTTACGCGTGTAATTTGAGAGACCAGTGTATATTTTACGAGCACTGCTACATGGACGACATTACCAGACGATACATGCATGACGTGCGTATCTTGCCATCCATGGGCAAAGTTGAAACAACAGCTAACGGCTGGATTAGCAATTGTCTGAGTGTCATTCAGATATTTTACTAGTCAAAATTGACCAATCAAGCGCCTTCGCCCGAGACCATCTACTTTAATTTACAAGCGTCAGTTTTACAAGCGGTTTTGGTTGGAAAACAATGATCCAATCACAGCCTAATATCATGAGTTGGTCGGAAGATCATATGGTTTCACGTCTAACCTACCCGACTTGTCGTATAGGCTATGAATGAAACATCAGACGATGAAATTCTTAAGCACAGAAACAACAGAAGAGGATGATCTTCTTAACAAGCAATTCAATGGCATTAGATCGACATGCAAAACAATACGAAGCATTATTCTTAGGAGGCACGGTGAACAGCTCGTGATGCCGCATGCCACAACATTCCAAGCTCAACTTTGCAATCAAACACAAGGCCTGGCATTACATAGACAATATTCAGAACAAACTCTTAACATAGGAATATCTCAGCAGAGTAACTATTTACTTCTAAACTGAACACAGGAATAGGAAAAAACACTCGACGCTGCTCACAGCAAGGGCGTCGCACTCAAAAATATCAAATGCATGTCTTCTGCTAACATCAATGAGCAAATTTTGACAAGGTTTTCCAATTCCAATATATTAAACTAACATCTTCTTGCTAACATCAATGATTAAACTTTGACAACTTTTCCCATTCAAAATATGTAATGCCTATGATCGTGGAGTCCTGTCGCTTCTTGCTAACATCAATGATTAAACTTTGACAAGCTTTTCCCATTCAAAATATGTAATGCCTATGATCGTGGAGTCCTGTCGCTTCTTGTACTTGTTTGGGCACTTTTTGCCCAGGGCACTCCACGTGTTGTTAAATTGCCAATGGTCTCTGCAGACTAGTCATGTCACCGGTGTCTAATATTTATGGCACCGGCTGTAGCAATGGAGGGATTCGGTGCCAAACTAAGAAAAGGTGAAATTGGCACCTCTTTTGGCCTACATAGTGGAAGGCCTAATACTCTGTAAAGCTTCTCGGTCATTCCTTCCGTAATGTAGCGCAAACAGTGACTGCTTCTTTCTGCAAAGTGGAACAACCAACTGTACCCAGTAATGCAGCAGTTTGCCTTGGACACATAGGCTCCTTTTGTGCAGTTGAACTAAAATCAAAGTCGGAAACAAACCGAGCTTTAATTTTGATATCCCTGTAAGCAACAAAAGGTATAATGGAAACAATTACTGAGAAATAATGGTTGATGACTTGTACTCCTAGAAGAAAAACATCTACTGATCTACCTTATCTTAATGGGAAACAAAGCAGGAGAGTAGCAATTCTCAATCAGTGTGATTCATTCATATTAACTGAGACATTATCTTAACAATGCCTTGTTTCAACATGTATAAAGAACGAAAAAGCAGAAAAGTATGATTCCTAAAACAATGCGACTGATTCATTTTAACAGAGACATTATCTTAACATACCTTGGTTAAACATGTATAAAGAACTACAAACAGGATAGTACCATTTGTAAAACACTGTATGTCTGTAACTGATATATAATAACAGAGACATTATCTGAACAATACATTTCTTAAACATGTACTCTGGCCGATCCCTAACAGAAATGGTACTCCTGCCGATCCCTATCAAGTGTTTGCAGTTTTGAACTAAGATTCAGTAGTTAATTTTGAGGAAGGTCGGTACTGACCATTCAAGACCAAGATTTGAAACAACTCGTGAGGAAGATCTCAGAGAGATCTCAACACATATATGGAAATCCTGTCTCATTTTGTGCAGTTCCACCAAAATTAAGCGAAGCAAAATGTCGCAATAGCAACAAGTTTAATAGATATCCCTATTTTAATAGAGGCAAAAAAGGAATCAATTACTGGCCAATAAAGGAGGATGAAACATGCGACCACAAAAATGGTAATCCCACCAATCCCTAACAAGTGCTACAATTTTGAACTAAGATTCAGTAGTTAATTAATTCTGAGAGTGGCATTGCTTAATTTTACCAGCGGCATTACATTAACGAAAAGCATAAATAGTTCTAGGGGAGAGTGGGTGCAACAATAGTATGTGCTTCCATCTACTAATAAAGGGGGTGATGTAGAGTTTGTTGTAACAAAGCAACAAGCATCATGTCTGGGTTGGTCCCATTTTTGTTCACTACTTAATGGGAAAAGACAGTAATACAATAGCTTCAATTCAACATTTATTTAAAACAGTACCAATACAAGTAGCACAACATCTCAAAGCACACTGCACAATCATGTGGATGAAGGCCTGTACTGACCTTTCATGAGACCAACAACGATAAAATACGAATTTGCCAACACGAATAGGAAATCCAATCTCGTTTTGTGCAATTGCACTGAAATCAAGCAAAGTGTTTCGCGTAGCGAAGAAAAATGTCGCAATAGCAACAAGTTGAATAGATACCCCTGTTTAAACAGAGGCAAAAAAGGAATCAATTACTGGCTAATAAAGGAGGATGAGACATGCGGCCACAAAGATGGTAATCCCGCCAATCCCTAACAAGTGTTGCAGTTTTGAAATAAGATTCAGTAGTTAATTCTGAGAGTGGCATCAATAACTGGCTTATAAAGGGGGTGATGCTGAATTTGTTGTAACAAAGCAACAAGCATCATGTCTGGGTTGGTCCCATTTTTGTTCACTAGTTAATGGGAAAAGACAGCAATACAATAGCTTCAATTCATCATTTATTTAAAACAGTACCAATACAAGTAGCACAACATCTCAAAGCACACTGCACAATCATGTGGATGAAGGCCTGTACTGACCTTTCATGAGACGACCAACATAAAATACGAATCTACCAACACGAATAGGAAATCCAATCAAGTTTTGTGCAGTTGCACTGAAATCAAGCAAAGTTCCCGGTGTGACATTTAAGTTTTCTATAACAACAAGTTGAATAGATATCCCTGTTTTAAGAGGCAAAAAAGAAAACAATTACTGTCCAATAAAGGAGGATGAAACATGCGGCCACAAAAAGAAGCATCTACCTTATCTTGATGGAAAACAAAGTATAGGATAGTAGCATTTCTAAAATGGTTGCATTGATTCATGTTAACAGAGAAATTCTCCTGAAATAGATCAGTAGTTAATTCTGAGAGTGGCATCAATTACTGGCTTATAAAGGGGGTGATGCTGAATTTGTTGTAACAAAGCAACAAGCATCATGTCTGGGTTGGTCCCATTTTTGTTCACTAGTTAATGGGAAAAGACAGCAATACAATAGTTTCAATTCATCATTTATTTTAAACAGTACCAATACAAGTAGCACAACATCTCAAAGCACACTGCACAATCATGTGGATGAAGGCCTGTACTGACCTTTCATGAGACGACCAACATAAAATACAAATCTACCAACACGAATAGGAAATCCAATCAAGTTTTGTGCAGTTGCACTGAAATCAAGCAATGTTGCCGGTGTGATATTTCAGTTTTCTATAGCAACAAGTTGAATAGATATCCCTATTTTAAGAGGCAAAAAAGGAAACAATTACTTGTCGATAAAGGAGGATGAAACAAATGGTGACAGAAAGAAGCATCTAACTTATCTTGGATGGAAAACAAAGTAGGACAGTAGCATTTCTAAAACGGTTGCATTGATTCATATTAACAGAGACATCCTCTTGAAACAACATTCGTTAAAAAATGTAATTTACTTTTAACAGTGGCATTGTTTCAATTTTCCGGCGGCATTCTTAGATTAACAACAGCAAAATAGCTGCATGGGACAAGCCAGCACCATGTGCGTCCACACGTATAAATGGGTGATGCAGAGTATGTAGCCAAGCAACATATATGCGATGGTCCCATATTTGTTCTCTTCGAACCTTCTTCCTATGTGAGGGCAGAAAATCTAGTCGTGCACAAACTACCCGCCCCCCCAGTTTCTTTCCCTTTCCAACCAAGAGATCAGTTCCTTATAGATGTGTGTACTGGATTACCCCCTTTTTCCCTTTTCAACCTAAAAAGCGGCTGGATAGCCAGTCTATACTACTTTCCGCCCCTTCTTTCCTCATTGAACCACGTCCTAGATTCTTGCTCCAGCCCACCACACCCTTCTTTCCTCTTTGAACCAATACCTGGATTCGACTACAGATCGAAAAAGATCCACATGCAGCTAGAGCAACGACGGTTTCAAAGAAACTTATACCTTAGGGTCGTCGGGACTTGGCAAGGCGTGCGGCAGGAGGCCGGATCTGCCCACACTATGTACGACAGCGAGGAAGAAGGGGTCGGTGGCCCTCCCGCACAGGCGCTGGGTGAAAGAGAACAGCGCAGCCGGCAGTGGATTGCCTCCCTCGCTGAAGGCGATAGACTGAACACTGCACCTCCTCCCCTTCCCGGTGCGACGGGATACAGACGCCTCCTTCACCAGCTGTGAGGGGGGAGAGAGAGACAAGAGGCCAACACAGTCTTGTTTAGATCTGGTGAAGAGAGGGTGAGAGACTGTGAATATAGCAAACCCTAGCAAATTAACGCTGAGCCTCCAGTGTGTAACATGTATGTAGTGCGGCGAGCGTGTGGAGAGTGCAAACCCTAGCGAACAAGCGCTGAGGCTCTCGCTTATATATATATATATATATATATATATATACTGTAGTACGGACTGAGCTCCGGTGCCTTCACTGCACCTGCTTTTGGCTGTATGACAGGTGAGCCAGCCACATTTTGGGACCACCTGTCATAAATCCAAAGGCAGGTGCACTAAGTCAATGAAGCTGCATCCATATAGTACTCTCGTGTATACGACTAATATATAGTGGAGTGGTTTTCTTATTCTCTCCATAACAATCGTTTTAAATTGTGTAAGTACGAAACGAAACTCTTTATTTAATGTACAGTGAAGAAAACTAGTACTACTTCCGATGAACTAACTATCCATGCCCACGTGTCCTGGTCAGACTTCCTGTCCTTCACGTGTGGTACACTACCCTCCCTTAAGTGACCAACCACACATGCGCCAAATTATCGGAAATGTGTGAGAGTGTGTACAAATAAAGAAATTTAATTTCAATTATCGGAAAGGTTTGAGAGTATTACAAAGTTTGACTTCAGTCAAATCTAATATGCGGAGTAAATAAAAATGGAGGGCTACTATGTCCATCCGGGTTTTTAGTCCACACCGTTTTTTAAATCAAAGTTAATAGCTGGACAAATAAAATTACAGGGGAGCTGGAGACAAAGTTGTGAGAAGGCTTAGAAATCAATACAAAACTTATGCTCTTAGTACCAACGTCGATCCTTCTTCGAGGAAACATTTGGTTCATAGCCAATTGTGTGATAAAATTGGACCAACATGAAAGACGACTGCGTCTCCAATACAACCAAGGTGAACTGACAAAGGATATCATCTTTGTGCGTAACAAGCAAAGAGCACTGATGGAAGACAACTTGTTTTTCGTCGAAAATCGATCAGCTTCACCAGCCGACGCAACCATGAGGCGCAACCATGAGCATCGATAGGTCATCGTGGTGATGCATCATCCATTTGGCATCAAGTTTGGGTGAGGCACCTATGAAGTTCGACAAATCCTCACTGTGGTCTGTTTCTTCTCAGTAATCAAGATCGAGGAAGGAAGAACCACGTGGCAGAGGACAGTGAGGCGAAACAACAATGGCCATCCAATTTTGTGCAGTTCCACTAAAATTGAGGAAGACATGCCTGGGTATGGAGACACGCATCGCTGTTTCCTAAGATATAAAAAAGGGTTAGCAACGAATTCTCAATTGTCAATAAGAATTAATGAAAAGTACACCAACAAACAGAAGCATCATAATTATCTTGATGGGAACTAAACCAGGATACCCGAGAAAAAAAGCATTTCTTCATTTAACCAGTGATAGTACTACCACCATATGGACAATGACCGCACAACCACCATGTACTTTTTGTCGAAACAACATGTATACCTCCACCGAGGCATAAATCAGGACAACTTTTCGAGTGGCATTTCCTCTATAATAGTAGTACTAGTAGGTGATATTGGACCAGCCGACGAACCCTAGCTACTATGCATGGGGAGCTGGGGAGTAGTCGCATAGAAGAAAACCCGCACGCAGCGACCTGGGGAGCTGGACCAGTACAAGAAGTTATACCTCAGGTGGGCAAGATGTCGTTGCGGGCGGGCGGGATGTTAGGACCGGATTTTCGGGGTATCAATTCCCAAAAATGGTCCTTGTGCTCACCAGCCCCAGGATTACTGTTAGCTGAAGAGGCACCAACTTGATACAGAAATTCCAAGCAAAATATAGAATATGTAGTACAAGACCATTCTGGCCTATGAGTACAACAAATAGTTTCTAGTGGTTGATGGTGGAAGCGGTTTGAGGTTCATCAGTGGCCATGGGACTCCATTTCCCACAGGAACAACTAACCAGGTTAAATTCTATCTTCGCGAGGCTGCTATCACCGTTGTGTATGTTCCGGGGCTGTCATCGCAACGCTCCTCTCCATGTAAGAAATCTGGCCAAGACAACAGCCAGGGACAAGCCAATGAGTACTTTGAATGTACTCGCAAACATTATGAACACAGGTATAATATAACAAATGTCAACCATGCTCTGAAATATGCCACGATGACTACATCAGTCATGAAATAAAGTTTATGATGCACGCAAGCACATTATTCATATAGAACATGAATAAACAGCCCGAGAATAGAAATAAAATGCACCGATCGAGTGTCTGAAGCGACACCTCGAAAGGATAATAATATAAAGCATGCCTCACTCGGGCGTCTGAGCGACACCGCATGAAGGGCTTATATATAAAAGATATAACAAGCATGCCACAGTCGGGCGTCTGTGCGATGCCACATAAAGGGCTTATAAGTAATAACAAGCATGCCACAGTCGGGCGTCTGAGCGACACCACATAAAGGGCCTATATAAGAATAATCACAGTGAATATCCAGGAGGTAGAACCGTCGAAGGGATACTCATTAATTCAAATAACACAATTGGTTAGTCCACAATAATAATAATAATCATAATCATCATATGTCACAAGTCATAATCAATGTTCTGTTTTAGTAGTTTTTCCTCTGAAGACCGACACTAAGACCGACACTTGACCCATCCCAGACTGTAGTCCTTAACCATGGACACGGCTATTCGAATAGATATAATCTCTACAGAGGGTGTACTCTTTACCCACGAGTAACGGATTCCTTTAGTCCATCGGGACTAATTCCGTCTACTATCTTTTAATTGGAAACACACCTGACCGTACACACCAGCCTAACTTACCGGTGTCAGGAATCACCCAC
This sequence comes from Triticum aestivum, assembly GCF_018294505.1. Classification (NCBI taxonomy): domain Eukaryota; kingdom Viridiplantae; phylum Streptophyta; class Magnoliopsida; order Poales; family Poaceae; genus Triticum; species Triticum aestivum. Next base: position 563,668,321 of record NC_057800.1, read on the forward strand.
GACACCCGTTAAGTGAAACTCTAAGCGGGGAGGCTACAACCTTGATTAGCATGGGATCAGAAAATTTATACCGCGCACAAACTAGGGGAGCTACCCCTTCGGCTCCAACCAAAACACCCATGCCCCCGGACCAGGTGGCATGCCTACCGGATGCCTCTGGTATCTTCCACCATGGCCTCTCTATACGGTGTGTGTTAGGAAGGGGTTGACAACTTACTGAACCGTACCCTACCTGTGGCAGGCACAAGTGGTAGTACGGAACAAGTATGGGGGTTACTCGAACAAGACTCGATCTATGGTCGACTCAGGAGGTTTAGGCATTCCCTGCAGGATTAGCATAACAAATATATCTCAACCAACAGACAGAATCACCACTCATCGTACCTCATCATGCCATACCGGACACAACCGTCTCGACGAGGAACTAGAGATAAGCTCGTGTCTACCCAAGACAGAGACTTTCCCGGCTTCCTTCCGGTAGGCATGAAGGGCATACGAGGGTGACTACTATTCCGAACATATCAAACTCCAATAGCACGAAGTCATCAATATGCACTCATGAGTATGATCATATCATCACATAAAATAAGGAATGCTCCATGTCAAGGTGGTGTTGTAACCGTATCAAACGACACGCAAAAATATTATGCCAGGGTTCGGAATGCTTGCCTTCAAGATGTGGGGAGGCAGGGTGCTTGCCAAAACTTTTGAAAGTTTTGTTCTCTCTCTCCATAATCCTATTTTAATAAAATTTGAATTAACACATATATTCAAAATAGTACAAAAAAGTTGTTCGGCAAATTTTCAAATAAATATGAAAATAAACTAGACAAAATTTGAGAAACAACAGAAAAAGAATCAAATCAATTGGACTTATATTTAAAAAGTTATAGCCGGTCAAAGTTTAGTCAAAATTCTGTTTTAATAAAAACCAGAAAAAGAAAAAGGTTCGGGGAGCTTACGCCTTCTGTTTAGCGAAGACGTATTCAGTGAAATACGCTTCCACTTAAGCCATGTTTCGGCGGGGCTGGGTCACTGACAGTGGGTCCCTTGGGCCCACTGGTCAGGTTTGACCAGTCGCCCGCGCCTCCTTCCTCCTCTGGCCGAGCAGAGGCGGGGCTCCGGCTTTCAACGCCGGCGATTGGTGGCTCCTCGCGGGACTCTGAGGGCAGGGATGGATCCGCTGGTCCAGGGCGGTCCTTCCGGTGGTCGACTGGCCGGCGGGGACGGAGGGGGTCGCCGGCAGCGAGCTCCGCGGCGGAGGTGGCTTCGGGAGGATTTGGGGGTTTGGGCTGCGGTGGTTCCCGGTCAAGGCTGAGGTGATGGGTGGCTCCACATGATCAAGGGGAGTCGGGTGGTGACGCTGGATCGACGGTTGAGGGCCTGCTCGCAACGAACGGCACCGGAACGTGGCGACGGCCGCACTGATCAGAGACGAGGAAGAAGGCTTCCCTCCGACGATTGTTGGGTGTGGGGGCACTAGGGGGATGGTACGGGGTTGCCTGAGTGCTTGGACGAGCTCGGGGGCTCCTCTTTATAGGCGGCCGAGGTCAGTTCCGCGGCGACCGTGGATAGGAACGGCGAACCGCCTCGCTGTAGCTAGCAGGTCGACGTGGAGCTGGCCGGCGCATTCCGACGAACTCCACACTGCTCAAGGGGCGAGCTGGCGCACGCGTATGGCTTGGGCGGTGCTGCCATGGCCGGGGCCTGCTGCCGCCGTCAGCTAGCCGCCATGGCCGACCTGATGGTGGCGCTATGGGGCTCCAGAGGCGGCCAGGGCGGCTCTACGATGCGGGAGGGGCCGGGTGTGTTGGCGGTGAGTGGCCAAGGGTCCGCACGGGCGCGGGGAGGGCGGCAGCGAGACTCGGCGGCACGGTGCGCGCGCGTGCAAAATGTGCGCTCTAGGCGCGCCCAGTGCACGCATGCTAGGTGTTTGACGAAATGCCAACGTGTGCTAGGGAGCTTGCGTGAGGCTGGCAATTAGCAGATCTAGGTTAGAAGTAGCTAGGAGCTTAGTGGACAAGGTTGTTGGGTCAGAGGATCAAGCTTATAATGCAAACTCAAAATCATGCCAAAACTGGCCATGCACTCAAGGTGCTTGGCAGAATGCCAAGGGCATCTAGGCAACTCTTGGGGTGGCCAAAATCTCCAGATCCTAGTCTCTTTTGATGATGAAGAGGTTGGCAAGGTTAGTTTGGCAAAAACAGAAACTTGTTAGTGCAAGTTTTTGAGAAAACCAATCTGGACAGAAAGAAAAGGGGTATTATTTCATGGACCAAAAATCTTCCAAAGGGTCCAATCTCCTAGACTTAAGGGTTTGGTAGGGTGTACTAGAAGCAGTAAAAAGCTCATGGTAACTAGAGCAAAAATAATTAGGGTTGTAGTAGTAAACACCCAACTGGACCAGAGAGCAAAAGAGGATGATTTGCTCAAATTTTTCAAAGAACACACATGGGTTTTTGCATAAAGATGAATTATATGTATCTACTGACATCTCCAAACACTTGGTAAGATTTTTAAAGAAATATTTAAATACATTGTAGTGCAAAATTACCAGTTGGACCATTTTTGAAAACTTGGGGTAGAGCTAAAAATCTCAAATGAATAAAGGATATTTTTGCATAAAAGTGATTTAAAAACATCACATGACATCCCCAAATTTTGGTTGGAATATTAAATAAATTTATCAAAGGGTTGCAGTGCAAATGGGGCTCTAAAACTTATGAAAAACTATTTTAAGAGAAATAAAACTCAGGGAAAGTAATTGTATAAATAATTCTACTGATAAAAGAAACATTTTCTTGAGGGGGTATACAAGTCCAATAATATCTTTGGAAAGTTTTCACTTGGGGTAAAAACTCCATAATATCAAAGAAAGGAGTGGTTCTGAAATCAAAGAAAATCCAGAAAAATGAAAGATTTAATTTCCTGGCAAAATTTTAATAACCGAGTCATGTTTAAAATTTTAGGGTGTTACACGGGATCTGCCCACACGATAGCAGTGAACAAGGGCGTGGAGGATCTTTGTCCGCGCCAGCGCAGGCTCCGAGAGGACGGTGCGCATCGGCTTCCTCCGTCGCTGACGGCGACAACGTCAATGCTGCACCTCCTCACCTCCTGCAGCGGATGGGATTCGACCGGATCTGTGACCATCGGTGAGGAGAGAGATAGAGTGGACACTGTCATCTTGTTTTGCTATGGAGAGGGTGAGAGAGCGAGACGCGAGAAACTCTATCAAACAAGAGGCTATAATGGAGTAAAAAATCTCTCCATAGCAGTGGTTTTAAATAGAATACGCGCGTTCCCGGAAAAAAGAAACGAAAACTGGCGGACAATTTTTTGAGGGTCTATCTAGGACACATCTAGGTGTGACATAGTTATGTCACATCTAAGTTGATGTCCACTCTGTTTGTGGTCTATTTTTTTCCTAGTGTTTTTGTTTCTTGTTGCTACATTATAAACTTGTGTGAGCTTAGATGTGATATCCTTAAATAACATCTAGATGTGAATTAGACAAACTGATTTTCTAACGTACCAAGAAAGAAAACTCGATCAAAAACACGCCCCGCTTCCAGGTCGCGAGAGTCGTCGCGCACACACATAGACATAGACATGCATATCCGTGTTTACGTAAAATTCCATTACCATCTCCATCTCCAATCATATTTGTCCAACTGGCACATTATTTACGTTGTTAATTATATACGCAGCAATATTAACGTACAACATCTCTTGTTTGCGCACGTCCGGACCGCTGCCATGGCCGGTCCTGACCAACCCGAACCCTCTTCATCACCCGTGTGTGCTTCCCGCCTGAAACGGTCAGTGCCGCATTCATGCCCGGCCAGAGCGGACGCGACCTCTCACTGCCGCCGGCATTGAAGCGGTGCACCGGCCGAGAGAGCGTCGCCCGCGCCGCTTCCGGGTGCACGCGGCTGCTCCGCGTTCAAAGGTCGCAATAGCCGGCTACAACATGCATGTAAAAAGTTCTTGGGAGTCCATGCTACAGCTAGCTGTCCTCCCCCAACTCGCCAATCTCTTCCAGTAGTGCTAGTACTCCATGGCGCGATCCATCGACAAGCAGGCGGGAAAGTTATGGTATACTACTCGGTTTGCGGTGAGTGGCATGCCGAGCGACCGTGTGGGGTCGAGCCATGGAGGAGGGTGAGACACGAACACGACATACGTGATTTAAACGTTGGTTTTGCTCGACGGCGCGATCCAACAAAATGAAACGTTGCTTTCTCTCCGTTTCCATTTTTTCTCCGAAAAACGGAAACTTCTCCACTTCATTTTCATTCCTATTCCAGGGTTGCCCCCTTACAACATTCCATCAAATACAAATGAAAACTAACACGCATGCTAATGCATCTCAATGATTCACAGATCATAGCCAATATTTACTTCACCACTAAAGAAAAAAGTTGTGAGAGCGTGTACGAAAGAAAAACTATTGATGGGGTCACTACGACTTAAACCCTAAACATGATTTAATTTCCTGGCCAGCTAGAACCTGTCGAAGGAAAGACGGCTGGCATCCTCGGATCATACGATGCTTTTGTGCAGTTCCACTAAAATTGGCCTAATCATCCCTGATGGCAAAGATATTGAAGAAGTGTGATTAGAATAATAGTACTGGCACTAGTTCATGAGACATAAACTCATCACAAGTAGAAGCCGGTAGAAGTAGAGAAAGATCGACATGAAGATGGAGCTACGGCAGTGGAGCAAGCCGGCTCCAAAAGGAAGATGGACTACCTGGGACGTCGGGCTGTAGCTAGAAGGGCGGTTGGGATGCGACATCGGCCCATACCGCGGTGGCCCCCGATTGGGACGCACCGACTGTGGGTTTTCTCCCTCGCTGATGTCGACCGCGTCTACGCAGAACATTGTTCCCTTCCCCTAGCTGCGGGATCAGGCCCGTCGTTCTATGCTTGTGAAGAGAGCAACCTAAGCAAGAAGGCTTGTAGCTTAGGCTCCTGCTAGTGTATATATAGTGGTTTTCTTTTTCTCTCCATATCAACCATTTTATATTGCGTACGTGTCATTCAAGAGTGAAATGATGGTTGCTTCTTCCGACTAACTTACTATGTGATTTGACTGCTCCTTAGTGGCCCCTACACGTACTCCCCCTACGTGTATGCAACAGTCACACGTACACATGGATGCAAAAACGCGCGCGACGCCCTAATGCATGCATGTCCGAGCACACGACGGAAGACACACGGTCACGCTCAAGTGCTCAACCTACATGTGCACGCACACACATACTCAGTCAGGGTGAGCTAGTGACCGTATAAACACCGGAAAATATATATATTGAGCGCAATGAGCGTATTATGAAGTCCACTGACCATATTTTTACAAATATAAAGTGACATACAGTGTATTTATCTCGTTTGAAATTAAGCCATATTAACCGGAGAGGAGGTAGTATGGACTAGCATTACTTTGCTGTGTCCCGTCAACTTGCCGAACAAGGAGAAGGTTGCAGGACGGGAGAAGCTTGCGCGCGGTGGCTCGCAGGACAAGGAGAAACTTTTGACTAATGCAAGCTCTCCCTCGCTCAGGCGGTGGACGTGCAACAGTTAATTCAGTGCCAGATTGCTAGAAGCATACACTATACTACTAGTGCTATTATTGTTCGACTTCCCGAACAGCCAAGCGCAAAGTTTACTAGTAGTACTACTATAGTCCATAAAGGTTCGTACTATAGTAGTACTAGGAACCGGATAGAGGAGCGTCTGCACTCTTATTATAATTTTAAAATGTGATAAAGCAATCTTCAACACATTTGGTTCTCTTCGAGGGTTCTCGCATGTGATAATGGAAGTTGATTGCATGGAACACTCGCCACAATTCTCGCTCAATTCTGGCTCATATCCTGTTACAAATAGTAGCGCTCAGTAATATTTCCTCTTTTTTTTTGTTATTCAGCATGTAAACAGGTCAGCAAACCTTGCGGAGCATCTTCGTGCGAACCGTGCTTGCTGCATTTTGAATGTGGCCGAGAGCTGGCTTGATGAAACACCTCGCTTCCTACTTCTTTTTTTGCGGGGTACCTCGCTTCCTAGTGACCAGTGTCTTGGTTGATTGTCCTAAGAATGCTTATATATGAATAAAGCTCTCTCATTTACCCGCAAAAAAGATTAAGCCATATTAACCGAAAAGGAGGGAGTATGGACTAGCACTACTTTTTGGTGTGTCCCATCAACTCGCAAAATGAGGAGAAGCTTGCAGGACAAGGTGAAGCTCGCTTACGCCTTTTGACTAATGCAACCTACCATCGGTGGACATGCATCAGTCCATTCGGTGTCAGATTGTCAGAGGCATGCACTGTAGTACCCAACATGTGGAGTACCATCATTGTTCGACTTCACGAAGAGGCGAAGAGCCAAGCGCAGTAGTAAGCGTACTTGGTTTTGCACCTTCATACTACTCCTCCCTCCGTCACAGTTTACATGGCGCGCTTCATTATGATGCATTTCTCTCAATGCATTTCCACCACCAGAGAGACTTTAGACGTGTTTGGTTTAATGCTCAATTAATTAGGGCGTGGTAACCGCAATCAAGTCCACAATTTTCTCTCCATGTACTGTACTACTACGGAGTGGAGTAAGTGCATGCATGTGTGTACCCGGGGTGGAAGCACTGCATGCATGTGTGTACGCATTATTCCCTCTAGTAATAGACGCCGTGCTATAACTACCAATGCTATTTTTCAGGCCGATCGCTAGTCGCCTTGGTCCCATAGTTTTTTTTCTTTTTTCTGAAGCACGCTGTATAAACAGTGACGGATGGAGTAGTATGAGCGGATTCAAAGAAGAGCGTATTGATGGTTGCTTCTTCAGAGCAACTTACTGTGGGAAAGGTGGGGCTTATGATTTGACTGCTCATTACTCACTATTAATGCGGTGCAACGACCGGGCTGAGTCTCCCATGCGGTTGTGCACTACCCCCTCGGTTCTTAAATATACTCCGGAGTATTTGTCTTTCTAGAGATTTCAACGAGTGACTACTCAAATATTTGTCTTTTTAGAGATTTCAAATGGACTGACACATACGGATGTATATAGACATATTTTAGAGTGTAGATTCACTCATTTTGCTCTGTATGTAGTCACTTGTTGAAATCTCTGGAAAGACGTATAGAATATTTTGGAACGGAGGGAGTACACATACGAAGCAAAATGAGTGAATCTACACTCTAAAATATGCCCGTTTGAAATTTGTAAAAAGATAAATATTTAGGAACGAAGGAGTATAATTTTGTGCATGGCACATGGACCCGGATGATGAAGAGGCTTCTGGCAATGCTATCAAGCTTCCATCATTTGTTTACATAATTGACATACTATACAAATGATTTTCCAGCGACATGAAATTGTACAATGGTGTGAGCTTTCAGCTTTTGTTTCGCGTGTCTTGCCATCGATGCTCTTTCGGAAACAATAAAAAACTAACTTCCTTGCTATTGCATGTCAATTATTAGCAGATCAGAGCTAATAATTACATCACAACTGAAGACAAAGTTGTGAGAGGGTGTTAAATTAAAATTGATCTATGCTTTCATTGGCAGCAACGTCCCCCCATCTCTGTCTAAATCAACAAGGCATGTTGGGAAAAAGTAGCTTTGTGGAGCATGCAACATTCCGATCATTTTGTGCAGTTCCACTAAAATAGAGCTGAGCGTCCCTGTTCCAAAGATATCAAGTGTGATTACGATAATAGAGGATTGCTGATGAAACAATAAACACACAAATAGAAGCCGGTCACCTTTGCAGTCTCTCTTAAGACTAACTAGTTGGAGAAGATTAGGCTCGAAGTTGGATGAGGAGGATAGAGCAAAACCAATCTCCCTTTGTGAAGTCGAACTGAAATGTAGAGACGTTGCCCGTGTGAAATTTTAGTACAACTGCACAAAACACTCTTAAGAAAAAAGTGATTTGTGCAGTTCACCAAAAGGTCGCAATAGCAACAAGGTGAAATGGATAGCCCTGTTTGCAAAAAAGAGATAGAAAGGAAACAATTACTGGCCAATAACAGTTGATGACGCAGGCGATGAAAAAAAAGTAGCATAGTCCTTGTCCTAAGGGAAGATAATAACACGGTTGTGTTTGTCTAAAACGGTGTGAGGACGAGAATGCAATATGGAAAGTACGCCGGACGAGCCACATTTTGGACAAAGAACTATGGAAGATCCACATGCAGCGACGTGGGAAAACGGGCAGTGGAGCAAGGCCGGAGGGGATTCCTAGAGGTTGTGGGGACGTAACTAGGTGAGCGGCGGCGGGCGGAATCTGCGAGCAGGTGGTGTAGGCCCTGCCGCGCCGGAGCTTGGTCAGAGAGAATGGCGTGTACCACAGATCGGGACGTGCTGCCTCGGCGCTGTCGAACAGAGAAATGATGCACTTCCTTCCTTTCCCCCGGCGGACGGGATGCGGCCGGATCAGTGACCAACGGCGAGAGAGAGAGAGGTCACCGCACTCCCTTTCCCCCGGCGGACGGGATGCGGCCGGATCAGTGACCAACGGTGAGAGAGAGAGAGGCCACCGCACTCCCTTTCCCCTGGCGGACGGGATGCAGCCGGATCAGTGACCAAAAGTGAGAGAGAGAGGCGACTGCACTCTCTTTCCCCCGGTGGACGGGATGCGGCCGGATCAGTGACCAACGGTGAGAGAGAGAGAGGCCACCGGAGCCTTGTGTGAGATACTCAGAAGAGCGACAAACCAGGCAGGCAGGCTCCATTGTATATAGTGAGCGGACTACCTTTTTCTCCATAAAAATTGTTTTATATTCTGTGTACGTGCCATTGACCGCTATAACTTTATTTAAAAATAATGCGGCAACGCGTCAAGTCGAACTTTGTTTCGTGCACGCGTGGTACATGACCTTCCTAGGTAAACAACCGCTACATGCATTCAAATTAGCACATGGGCTGCCATTTCGTAAAGAAATGAGCTCCACCATGTACCCGCGCGGGTGTGGCTGGGCACGAAGCATAAGTACGTGCACGGTGCACCTATTCTCTTCTTGTATACGTACACCACCTGCGTGGGGTTGTGTGAGAGAGATACAAACCTAGAGAGATATAGTGTGTGGGTTCTTGAGAGTTATTTGGGGGGGGGTCAATCAAAAAATGTAACATATGCAATGTGTGTGAAATAGAGTCCTGGATATAACATATATATATATATAGAGGGGGCGATCCACGAGAAGAGAGTGGAGGCATCATCGGCTTGAGGTGTCCATAGAATCGAAGAGAGGGATGATGTGTGTGTGTGTGTGCGCGCGCGCGACCGATAAAGAGTGCCATCGAATTTGTGTGTGCCCACGTCAAAGATATAGAGTGGCTGGCCTACTGGAACGTGAGATGGGACATGTGCAGTTTGTCTCTGTGGTATGGATACCTACCTGCAGTGCTCGACTATCGGTGTGTGGTGGGGGAAGAGGGAGGCCCAATTAACTATAGAGGTACAATGGCTGGTATATGTGTGGTGGAGGAGAGAGGCCTACCTCATGTATTAAGGAGATCGATCTGCCTCATGTATTAAGGGAGATCGATCGGCATCCATGCATATGTGCAGGAGAGGAATAAGGTTGGGAGAGAGACAGAGCTAGAGTGTTTGGAGGGGGTGGTAGTGGAGTTGCTTCTAATAAATGGTGGGATAGGCTTGCTAGACAAACAGAGGGCACGCCCGCAATATCAATAGGAGAGGAGATGGCTGCTTGTTGTCTATGCACGTGCGTGTAAGAGACGGGTCAGGAGGCATGCACGAATGATGAGGGGGGACGATGTGGCTGTGGTAAGCAGACGTAAATACATAGGAAGATCAATCGCCCTTTGTAAGAGAAAGGAGAGACATAACTTGTGAGGTACGTTGATCGATGGGGGGCGGGGTAGTTAAAGTCGATCTAGGTATATGTTGGGAGATCGATCGGTATACATGTATGTGTGTGTTAGAAGCAAATGAGGCACGAGGAGAACGATAGAGAGAGAGGGATGCATGTAGGAGGTGGTACAAGAGGCATACTATATCGAGGGGGAGGAGTGTGCGAGTACGAGAACAATGAAAAGAGTGGTGGGAGTGAGGCATGGACGATGACAAGAGAAGAGGGGAAGCTTGTGTTTGTGCTAGGCACACCTGGCTAGAGAGGCATATCGATCGATGTGTTCCGTAAAGAAAGAGCTGGGGGGGCCTACACACACCGTGGGTGAACGACCTAAAGTGAAAAGACGAATTTGCGCGATGGAGCTAGAGAATGCTGAGGGAGGGTGAGAGGGATGCGGGCGTGTGCATGCACAAGAGAAAGTTAGCGCTAGCTACAAAGATAAGAGGGTTGTGTGGGTGTAAAAGACGAATAGAGATAATATATACTTCATTATAAAAAGTGAATTCGGATATTTGAAGAATTTATCATAGTGTTTCAAACCAACGCATGTGTGGTTATGAACATGGTATACTACATTTTATATATTTTATCTCTACTCTTATAAATAAATGGAGTTGTTGATGATGGTGTGCCTGCCATCCTGCATTATAGGTCGTCTGATTTATATCTGGCGGATAGCAAGGAAACTATGATGGTTGAAGTTGGCAACAATCATGATTGTAGATTCTTATTGAAATAGAGAAACGAATTCAAATTTAGTTCGAATTGCAGCGGTAGTATAGACATTTGGAATGCACTAAAATGTTGGTATGAGTAGGTTACATGCATTATACAGCAAGCGAAAAAATTTAATCGGACATAACATGGATTCATACTCCCTCCTTCCATCTATATAGGGCGTAATGAGATTTTTAAGACCGCCTTTGACTATTGACAAGATTAATAGTACATGACATGCACAATGTGAAAATTATATCATTGAAAGAACCTTTCACAGATGAATTTAACGGTGTGCTTTGTGTAAGTTGCATGTCATATATCATTGCTCTAATATTTGGTCAAAGTTAGCATCAAAAAACGCATTAGGCCCTATATACATGGAAGGAGGGAGTAGCTTTGAATTGCATTTGTATAGTAAAACGGTGCAAGACTCTCTCTTTGTGTGGTGTGAATAGTTTTATTTTTTTGTTTTCTTTTTGGTTGAGGGAAGTGCGAATTGATTCGGTACGTACAAGTACAATATTACTACACGTTAGGCTTGTCCCTAAAATTCAACCCACGTCTTGTTATATCCCGAAAATTCAGATATCGTGCTCCCAAAACTGGCGCCTTCACAACCCGCGCCTTGCTATCCTGAAACTACAACGCGCGCGAAAACTGCCTCCAGCTGCCAAATCCCGACACATGAAATCCCCCTTCTAACCCTGAGCCGAAAGGGCCGCTAGTTCAACTCGGTGGGGGGTACTTTTGTAACACACCCTACATTTTGGACAAGCGCATTCCTAAGTCATGCTTCACCCCCTCCCATTGCCCCCTTTTCGCCATTTGAAATCCCAGGCCGCCATAACCTCTCTGCTCCAGCCGCGAAACCCCACCCTCCTTCGTCCGCCACGTCACCGTTGCCTAGCCAGAGCCTCTTCCCCGACGACGTCGTCCATCGCAACAGCTCGACGTCCCTCGTCCACCTCCCTAGATGAGGATCCATCGTCCATCTCACCGTCCCGCCGGTTCAGCCGCCCAGTCCTCCAACCCCAAGGAGCTGCTCCGACGATCGCCTCGTCTATCGCGGCTGCTCCATCCCCATAGCGCCGCCTTAACCTGCTCCACCGGAACCGCATCGTTCACCGACTCCTCGTACGAAGCCGAGGCCTACTCGGCGCCACCAAAGTGGTTGTACACTCATCGCATTGCACCTTCTCCTTAACTCAACCTCCCGGCGCCGACGGTGCTCCATCCCGCACCCCCATGGAGCGGCTACCTTGAAGCCGGCGCCGTGGGCGACATCTCTACGGCGACTCTCCCCCAGTGCGAGGCCCCTTCAGCGGCGGCGTCCATACTAGCCGGATCTGCTGCTGCTGCTCCGGCTCTCGTTCGCTCGCTCGCGCTGCTGCTGCTATTGCTGCTCCGGCTCTCGCTCGCTCGCTCGCGCTGCTGCTGCTATTGCTGCTCCGGCTCTCGCTCGCTCGCCCAGGTGCTGCTGCTGCTCTCCCCCTCGCTCGTGCTACTGCTCTGCTCTGATTATGCCACACTTCAGTCGACTGAATCGACTTTTGGGTCAGTCGATTTTCAGGGGTTGGGGGGGCTCGCCGGAGTTAAGGAAGAACCACCTGCAGCGGGGATGGGGGCTCGCTGGAGAGGTACTATCTATCTTAGGGTTCAGGGTGGGGGGAAGGGGGCCTAGAGGGCTGGCCGGGGCGGCGGTGGCGAGTTTTTTTTGGGGTGGCGAGGCGGCGCTGGGGCCGGCGGTTCGGCCGGTGGTGGCTGGCGGCTCAGAGGGGGTGCAGGTTGAAGATGAACTACAGGCCCTCCCTAAACTACATGTCAAGTGCCTCTCTGCTACCATTCCGTTCAGTTTCGGCAGTAGCATTCAGATTCCACAGTAAATTTTAGTTTTGACAGTTAAGTTCAGAGTCAACAGTTTTTACCTCATCTATTGTAGTCAGGTGATTTTTGGTGATGTTAATTTTACATCCGTTTTACATCGTCTATTGGAGATGCTATTAGAATCCCACTTGAGATTGACGATGTTTGTCTTGTGCTGCTTCAGCCTTGACGTCTTAGGCTCACCGAAGCTGCTCCAACGACAGAACGGTCCATCACAACAGAGCAATGCCCTGGACGCCGTCTACAGATTCCTTAGATCTTCCTCCACACCTCCGACAGCCACCTCTGCCTCAACTGCTTCAGCGACCAATCCAATGATGCTGAGGTCGACACGGCTACGGCAAAGAGGTTGTGCACTTGTTGCATCACTTATTACTATACATTCACGTCGATCCATTAGGGCTATTTTGGTTCAACGGAAAAACATCGATCCACTGGTTGTTACCATCACTCTAAATTTCTGTATGCTCTCCTTACATAATCTCACCATATTTTTTCGCATGCATGACAGATATTGTACACAGTCATGCTAAACATGTAGAGAAAAAGAGAAGAGTTTTGCGCAGCAATAGAATGTCATGCAGACATCGCTCCATGGTGGGTTCAATGGAAAATCCTCCCCACCCCTTTCCAGATTGTAATCCAGAGGAAGATATCTGTTCTAAGGCAGATTCAGACGCCGCTGACCACTCCTATTTACCCCCCAAGGTGTTTGCTCTACCTTGGCATGATGATGTTAGTCATATCATGCATATGTTGCCTTGCAGTGCCTACTTTTGACATCATATATGTCATCTGATTAGTTTAGACATCTTCTGTAATGCCACCTCTTTAGTTTCTATATCATATATGGGAATTATGTAGTCTCATGTCTTTTAGCCAGCCATAATATATGTGAAATGTGCAATGCCATCCTGTTTAACCAGGCATCATATATTTGAATGATATCTTGCCCATCCTTTTCTTCATTACATTTCCATTTGTCAACAATGTTTGTACATTAAACTACTCTTCCTGTGAATCAGCCATTTGGGCGGGAGATGAAAAAATCTGGAGTGAAAACAAGGCCTTCAGAGCAGATAGTGCTACCTGTCGAAGCAGATCTTTAGTTGGGTCCTGATAGCTCCTCAGAGATGGATTCAGAGACAGATGACCAGTCCTATTCTCCCACTGAGGTGTATGCTCTAACTTGGCACAGTTATACTGCTCATATCATGCATACGGTGTCTTGCATTGCATAGTTTAGACATCATATACACAATATTCAACACCATGTTCTTAGTTTAGACATCATATCGAATGCCCTCTATTTAGCATATAAATCACATATGTGAATTAAATGATGCGATCCTGATTACTTATATAACATGTAGGTGAATTATGTCATGCGATCCTATTTAGTTATTCATCATTTCTTTGAATTATGCTATGCTATGCTATCCAGTTTAGATATACATCATATATGTGAAATTATGTCATGCTATCCGTTTTAGTTAAACAATATAAATGTCAACTATTTCATGCCCTCTTTTTTCCACACTATCTATTGCATTTGTCTCTCATACAATGTCTGTACATTCAACTATGTTTCCTGTTTGTCAGCCATTTGAATTGGAGCGGGTGATGCCAGTATCTAGCAGATTAAAAACACAGTCTTTAAATAAAACAATGCTACCTCTTGCTGGAGATAGCACCCCGGTTGTACATGCACAAGAACCAGCCCTACCACACATAACCCAAACTCTCGCAGATTGTACCCCTACTGTGATGGACAGAGAACCAGCTTCACCCAATCTAACCCCAACCCCAGCCGATAGTAACCCAGTTCCTGTTGACGCAACACCATCTCCACCATAGAGCTCCCAAACAAGAGCAGTTAGTAAGGAAGCTCCAGTGCCCAAAGGGCCAGTACTATCACGACGAACTCCAACTCCACCAGTTGGTACGCCTATTCCCGTGGAGGAAGCACAACCAGCTAGTCGTAGTTTAGCATCTATCGCATTTGATGTTGTTAAATCATACATGCGTATCTTCCCATCTTGGAAATATTATACTGAAGATGAAGGAAAAAATGCCAGTTGCAGGTGTTTGTCCAGGAGTTATGTGTAAGTAATGTTATTCATGGCAATTACTTTGCTTCGTCCCATACATCCTACCTCCATGATGGTTATAATACAACAAATTTTCCCATTTTTCTCTATAGAGAAGGACCGATTTGTAAACCCAGGATGAGGTAACCTGTGCTAATACCTCTGCTATCTTCAAGAATGCTTGGTGGCAGTATCGGAATTACCTGAAGAAAACGTACTTCACCGGCAAAGAAACTCATCAAATTCCCTTACGTTCTCCTGAGACACATTTACTGGAAGATGACTGGGAATGCCTTGTTCTTTACTGGTCCCGAACCAAGAATGTGGTAAGGTCTATGATCTCATTTTCTATTTTTAAGTATTATATTCTTGCGTCTTACTGTACTCTGTTCATGTAGAACAAGTGCCTAAACCTGAAGAACAACTGTTCTAATTTAAGATTCCATTGCTACCATAGGACATAGATATATGTTTGTTTGATGCTTTTATTATGTACTAGTACTTGGCAATAGAAGACTTGGTAGTTTAATCCTGTCCACCTTACTAATGAACCGGTTCACCGAAATGAGTTTCATATACTAGTACATGCTAAACTTGTTATGTGTCTGCTTGTTTCTTCTTTTAGAATGCTGACAGAATATTGGGGAAGAGTGCCTTATTAAGCAATGGTAAAGGAAGTAATGCAGATAAGGTTCAGGATAGTGACACATCCTGTCTTGGTTTAGTGTTGGAGTTACTGGCCACTACCGCTTGCACAAGCTATTCAAACTCACTGTCTGAATCAGTTCGGTTTCTTGAGTCTCAACTACAAGCTGAAAGACATCGATCAGCCGTGCTGCGACAAGAAGCGGAAGGACTGCGGAAGTCCCTGGAGCATTCAGATGCATACTTTCTGGTGCAACAGCAAGCATTGGAGGATTTTAGCACCAAACAGGACAAAGCTAATCAGCTTGCTAAGCTTATTGCCAGCATGGTGGATACCTAGGATAACGTTTCTTGAGCTCTTCTGAAGTTGTTTCAGTTATGCTCTTGTTTTGCTGCCGCGTTTATTTACACTGGTGGCCAATTTTGACGGCCAGTGTATATGATATGCTGCTTTGTTCCCTATATTTGCACTGGTGGCGAACTTTAATGCCAAGTGGATGTAATATGTGTAATAGCCGTGATAGCCTAGTGTTAGTTGCTTGCTTATTTATTTCCTTGTTGTCTTGTTTATTTGTTTGCGTGTAGTCATTGCAGTTCTTTTTCCACAGTTAGCTAGTGGCTGCAATAACCTATTTTTTAAAACTAGGCCACAATAACCATGGGCTAATATTTACTGTAGTGACACCATGGGCTAATATTTACTGTAGTGACACTGGGCCTCCTACGGGCCGTAGAAATAGTGGGCCTTCTACGGGCCGTAGAAATAGTAGGCCTTCTACGGGCCGCAGAAACAATGGGCCTTCTACGGGCCATATCATCAATGGGCCTTATACGGGCCGTATGATAGATTGGCCAAACATGGGCCAATAACAGGCCATGGTTAGCTAGAGTTGGAATCGTCCGTTCATGGGACGACCATAACGGGCCATCGTTAATAGGCCGTATTTGATGACGCTATGAAAATGGCCCAACGTATTAACGGACCACAGTAACGGGCCGTAAGTAAACGAATGCTGGAAATGAGCCCAAGAATAAATGGGCTCTGAGAAGGCTGAAAGATAACATGGGCTGGAAATGGCCCAACGGAATAACGGGCCGTTAATGGGTATAAAGTGATACACTGTTCATTACAGGCCAGTTTCACCACGGGCCGTTAATGGGTGTAAAGTGATACACTGTTCATTACGGGCCAGTTTCACCACGGGCCGTTAATAGGCGAAGAGTTACATAGGGCCTCATATGGGCCGAAAGACGTCATGGGCCATACATGGGCCAGAAGTGAAAACGGGCTGGAATCATATAGGATGGCCCAGATGACGCTACTGGGCCTAATTCGGATAGGGCATAACGGGCCTTGGGTTAGCGGGCTGTAAATGGGCTATATGCAAACAGGCCGTTAACAGGCTTTCCATGGGCCGGCCTGCCACCTTTTGACCAAGTCAAACGGGACGGCCTTTTCACAGGAATGGGCCTCTGTTGGGCTGTGCCACGTGTCGACGTATCATAGGCACCTATCTGACCCACTCATGAGTTGACACGTGTTTTGTCCAGCCAATAAGAATTTTACACGTGGAAATTTCCCATTGGTCGGGGCTGTTAATGGGTTATCGGATCCAAAACCCGACCCGATAGCTTAACGGCGTTCCGTTATGGTGGATGCCACGTGTCGGTCACCCTTGACGAAAGCACTTCTGTGACGCGCGATTTATCGTCATGGAAGTGAACACTTCCGTGATGATAATTTTGGTAATGTCATGGAACACTTCTACGACAGCACATGTATGACTATCTTGATTCTGTCATAAATTTTTCATGGATGTACATGCATGACAAAAAAACGCGACCTACTGTGAAAAACACGTATCATCACGGAAGTGTATTTTTTTGTAGTGGGAGGCCACGCACGAGTCCCTCGCACCTACACAAATAAATAAATCCTCGCAACCAACGCAATAAAGGGGTTGTCAATCCCTTCACGGTCACTTACAAGAGTGAGATCTGATAGATATGATAAGATAATATTTTTGGTATTTTTATGATAAAGATGCAAAGTAAAATAAAAGGCAATAAAAATAGCTAAGTGTTGGAAGTTTAATATGATGGAAGATAGACCCGGGGGCCATAGGTTTCACTAGTGGATTCTCTCAAGAGCATAAGTATTACGGTGGGTGAACAAATTACTGTTGAGCAATTGACAGAATTGAGCATAGTTATGAGAATATCTAGGTATGATCATCACTAGTGCAGAACCGGGGAATAGCACCAGTTCGTAAGGGGCTTTAGTGCCGGTTCGGTAACTGGCACTAAATTGTAGGCACTAAAGCCCCCCCCCCTTTAGTACCGGTTCAGCATGAACCGGTGCTAAAGGGCAAACACGTGGCACGAGCCAGCTCCGTGGGCGCGTAGGGCATTAGTACCGGTTGGTAACACCAACCGCTACTAAATGTTTTGGTGTGTTTTGGTTTTATTTTTTATTTTTACTTTAATTTTGTGTTTTCAATTTAATTTAGTGATTGTTTTACATTATAATGGGTTGTTAAATCATTAGGTGATTAGTTTGACTGGATGCGTGTGGATCCTAGCTAAGTCATCAAGTATATGTCATATCCATATTATATATACTTGATCACCTACTTAAGTGATCGAGGTAATATGGATATGGCATATACTTGATCACTTAGCTAGAATCCATCCAGTTGAAACTAATATGCAATTTCTTTCATAAATGATATAATAACTCATCATCATCATCATATTAATTAATATAAAAACTCTTGCATCATATATATCATCACCAACGGTTTTCATAGCAAAGATATCATCGAGTTCAACATGGTAATGATATTATAAGCGTTCATAACACCACAAAAGCAAATCACTCTTTCAGTTTAAGTTCAGGACGAAGAACACGGACATGAGAGGACAAGTACTAAGAGCATGAACTAGCTAATTAATCACTCCTGCTGCTCTCTCTCAGGTAAAATAGCATAGAACATGTATAGCTTTGCTGATTCATCATATTGTAGCATGCAAATGAACCTGTCTCCTAATCGTGGGTTGCACCTCTGATTGCTGCCCCCTAGTATTTCTCTGTGATCGTTCACAATTTTGCTCCAGTCTTTTACTATTAAGCATTCCTCGCTATTAGAAATCCTAAATGCACTAAAGTGCATTGTAGGATATCTTGGCCGTAAGCTAACAATATTCATGGTACCTTTAGTCTCGATCCAATCAGGCACAACATTCATCGGGAGTCCCTGTTGAAGAACATCGTATAGTAACATACTTAGCAATGAAGTTTAGCTTAAAAAATAATGTATGCAAAAGATGCACTGAGGAGAAATAGTAGAAATCTTACCATCTTTCCTAAATATATGTGACCGTAGTTCAGTACGAACACTATTGGTCGCACGTTTTGAGTACTAACATTTCTAAGTGCAGGAAAGAAATTTGTCTTGACACCATCAAGATCCTCAAGCCATGAAACATAATGACTTGTCTCCTCGCAGTTTAGTTCAGCCTCGGGACAGTGGACGGTCCTGTCTACCAAGCGCCGGACATGTTTGCTTGATTGGAAGTAAGCTGTCAATATAAATTGAGATCTATTAATTATTCAACTGGTTCAAATAATCTCATATCGAAGACATAAATATGGTTGAGAAACTCACATAATGGTAGAACTGGAGGCGTCTGCACATCGACCCAGATGTCTCTATTACCTTCAATATCATCTTCCGGACGAATATCAAAGGTGATAACCATATCAGGCTCAAATGCATAAGCCTTGCATAGTGCTTGCCAAGTTTTGCATTCAAAATAGGTGTATGTGTCTGCATTGTATAATTTGACGTTGAAGGTATAACCATGCTCGGTCTTCAAGTAAACTCTTTTTACCTCCATAGTTTCGTTAGGACTGAAACCTATCTTATCCAAGACAAAAATTCTTGCATGGCAGGGGATACGCTAGTAGAATAGTGAAAATTAAAATTAAAAGGTGAAGCAAATGAAGCATAAGTCATGCTTAATTACGAAAAAAGACTTGTTGTTGTGAGTTACTCTATCCACTTCAAAGTTCTCATCCAGCTTGATGCTGAAGCGTCTATCATCAACTAGAAAATTTCTGCCGCACAGGCCGCGCTGGTCTTCACAGTATTCGCACATAATGAAATCGTGTTCGTCGTCAGACGACATTCCTATGTTCATAGGTGAAACATTAAACACTTATTATTTCTATTAATTCAACTAATTCTGTTAATTCAACTAGTTCAACTAAGCACTTACAAAGAATATACCTAATTAATTGAACTAATTCAACTAACTAGTTCAACTAATTAATTCAACTAAACTAGTTTGATTAATTTTCTTACTAAAAATAAGGTAGCTAGTTCTATATAATAAAATGTTAATTAGATAATGAAATCTCCTATAACTAAATTAAATATATATCTAACATATAATTTATATCTAATATCTAACATATATGTTCATATATAGGTGAAACATTAAACACTTACTAGTTCTATTAATTCAACTAAATAAACTAGTTCTATTAATTCAACTAAGCATTTACTA